>NC_138203.1:154932339-155364839 GCF_964194415.1 Vipera berus | reverse complement strand
AGGCCAATGCACAACTTTGACCTAATACATCACTTGTGCCCTTTCCTAAATAGGGAAGCCCTTCAAACAATCATTCTCAATCAAGTCACTTCAGCTTGACATATGCATTCTACAAGGGCCTGTTGTTGAGAACCACCCAAAGCTTCAACTAGTCCAGAATGAGGCAGCATGGCCATGTGACACCTCTGTTCCAGCTTGTTTCCAAGATGCTTGTTATTATTCATGGTAGAGGACCCAACTACCCAAGAGATTACCTATCTCCCCTACTATCTGCTCGACCACTTCAGTCCAGTAAGCATGGCAAGATCTAGGTTCCTTTTGTTAAACAATACCATCTACTAAGATACTGAAAGCACCCTCTCACAGCTCTTGCCCTCTGAAATGAGATCCCCCTCCAAGATCCAGGTGGCTCCTAACCTACTGGAAGTTTCACAGGACCTTGAAGACCTGGCTCTTTATCCAGCTTTCGGCCAGAATGGGTACAGACCGTTTTGAAGAGTGTTTGTATGTTTGTTGCTATCTGATTTTCTCATCTATATTTCTTACTGATGTACTGTTATTTGATATTTTTAAGTTTTTTGTGAATCATCCAGAGTAATTAGAAATTATGTGGTATATACCTTGAATAAATAGACACAATTCAAGATTTTAGAAACTTATTTAGTTCCCACTATAAGCTGTCAATCAGCAGAAAAATCCAAGTAATTTGATTAACAAACTGAAGAGACTGCATAGGCTGAGGCAGGGCCACCTACAAAACCATTTATTTGGCATTAGGCTATGTAGCACTTCAGGTCTGAAAGCAAAGAGACGCTTTAGAGTTCACAGGGCTACAAATGTAGAACCTTTCTGAAACGTCTTAAATAGTTGTACCAATTCCTGAAATGACATAACTATTTGACAGGGGCAAAAATAGAGATTTTCAGAGGGGGGGGAAACCTCTCCTTATACAAACATAGCCTCCCATCATATGAAACACATGAAAGCAACAAAAATCCATCATCCTGTATCTTTCCAATCTTATGTGATATTATCCACAACTCTCTGCAGTTCCGCTGACCTTTTAATTTCCTGTTCCCATCATCTAACACTTTCCTTACATGGGTTTTGAAAGAGATTAGATATATTTGATGTACAAATAGCTACTAGTCATGACTGTTATATACAGCCTCCAAAATAAACCACAGTGTATCTCTAAATTCCAGATGGTGAAATACAGAAAGAAATCTGCTGCTATACATCTTGCTGATGAATTTCCTAGAAAAGTCTAGTTGGAAAATAAATTTTGGATTCCTAAATACCTTTAAAAACACCAGGATTTATTTTAGTTTCTTTCCAACTCATTTTAGAACATCATATGCAAAGTCATGTTACACACTGAATGCAGGGATTAAACTAGCAATATTTTGAAATTTAAATAAATGAAGAGAAAAACCAAATTTACCCCAAGATTCCAACTGTTGAGACGAGCTTCAAAGTCACTGTCATCAAAAGAAGTTTTTCTTCTATAACAATCTCCCTGAAACATTCAATTTTTAGGTAAAATGTTTTAGCGCAAACAAGGAAAAACAGAAAATTGGGAGAAAACATGTGTATATAATTTCTGAGAAAGGTTGATGTACATATTGCTATGTAATTTCCTAATGTAAATCAGCGATTATTTCCACATAAGTGGTAGTAATGGCAGGGGAGAGTTAATTTAGTATATGCAGGCCTCTTTGAGAACCTTTACATCAGGAAATTGTTTATAAAGGCTCTGAAGGAAAATTCTGGGAATAAATTGAGGAAAGCAGCATAATTTTCAGAGTTCTTCATTTTTTCATACCATTTTATTTATTAAGCTACAACATTTGATGCAAGATAAGTAAGTTATTCAAAACAGACATCTTCAAATGACTATTGTTAAGAAGAGCCCCCAAAAACCTAAATAATTTAGTATTGACTAAATACCTTAATGTTGAAAAATAAAACTATATGCTACCTGTTTCCCATGTTCTTTATTGGGTCCAACTCAGCACTTTATTGCAAAACACCGTTGTAGTTTAAAACACATTGCAATAAACCATACATACATACATACATACTACTTGACATCAGTTCTGTCTCTTTTCTGTTTTAACTTCTTGCATGTTACATTCATTTTCTGCATTCTAAAATTTAAAAAAGGTGGTTACTGCAAATATGGAAAACCTTACCCTTGTCTTTGATGGAAAGTTCTCATCTTCTGACAAATGAGGAGGACTCGTCGAATGTGATCTTAAGGCTAGTTTTCCTTTACAGGTATATTGTTCCCTGTAATAAATAGCAATAAACAGAACATACTGAAAAAACTTGTCTTCACAATAGTATCCTTAATACCCATTTCTTTCTTTATATTTCTATTTTGCCTTTCTATTTCAATGCTATATGCTTTTTCAAAAGACACAGAAATACAGCAATCAAATCAATCATCATAATAAGCCAACAAGGTGAGGCAATGTGCAACTAAAAATTGTAACAGACACCTTTTGCTCTCCTCACCCTTTTGAAAAGCAGCTTGTCTACATAATTTATATTTGCTTCCTAAAAATTATACAAGTGGACCTCACATTATTAACCAGTCAAAGGTATGACAGACCCCCACAGAAGCTACTTCAGACCCTGTTCTTGAGTTCCATTGACTGCACATACACTGAGATCACGTGACCGTATTTTGGATGCTTGGCAACCAAATCACTGTTTATGGTTGGTTTTAGCATTCCAAAGTCACATGACCATGATTTACAATTTGTTTGCCAGTTTCTAGCTTTTTCAACCAGTTTCCAGCAAAAAAGTCCACAGAAATACATGGATTTGCTTAACAACCACTGTGTTCACTTAACAACTACCGCAAAAAACCTCATAACATCAGGTACAGTCGTAGTGATATCTCAACTTATGACCAACATGACTTATGATGGAAATTCCAGATTCCACTATTTATTTATTTTTTTTATTTTATTGAATTTATATACCGCCCTTACGATTTATGGTGATAAATCAAGAATTCCCTGTAATGCCACTTTAGCAACCCTCAAGAAATTATATATCTTATGCATAACTACCGGGCCATGGCCTATTTGCAACCGGCCCATGGCCTATTTGCAACCGGCCCATGGCCTATTTGCAACCGGCCCACGCAAGCAGCGGGTTGGCACACAAGCACACAAACATGCAGCTCAACTTGCACAAGTCAAGCTATACAAGCATGCTTGTGTGCATCAGCCCACCACTTGCACAAATTGAGCTGTGCCAGCCTGCTGTTACAGAGCCCAGTTCCCCTTCCCACACCAGGCTGTCAAGCCACAAAGGTTGGGGACTGCTGTTCTAGAGTGTTAAATCATACTTCACCTAACTCAAAAAGGGAGCCTTTCTCTATTTTAATTACAGTAAAACCTAGGGTGCAAAATCTATCTTCTTTACCCTGTTGCCCTCAGGAATGTCCTACAGTACACAGAAGCTGGTACATTCTTTTTTTTTTTGATAGAACATAAATCTTTGAGTTGATCTAACAAGGATCTGCTGTAATAATGAATTTTGAATCATAAGGTAAATCAGCATATCATTTTTTATCTTTCTTTTCAATATACCAAAAACAAATGTTGTCCTTTCTTTTTTGTAACATTAGAATTCAATTTTCTACTCTAAAGTTACCAAATTAGTTCTTTTAGAAAAAGATAGTTACCATTTTTAAGGTTTTCATAATTAAGGAAGTTACCCTATCTTAATATTGACTAAGTTACCCCAGTTTCAGAATAACAAGTCTGGTTTTCATAATCAAGGAAAATAAAACTATTAAAAAGTGTTCTAGTTTTTAGAAACGCTGTATTTTAATACTTTTCAGCTTTCCTTTTTTAAAAAAACACATTTTATAAGGAAGGCAGAAGACTGTAAGCAAACCTTTCATATAGTTGAATAATAGATGAAGACAACATGAAATCTGCTTAAAAATTAAACATTCTTAAATTATTAACCATTCTGTTTTTCTAATTCTTAAACACATTATCAAAATATGTTGCAAGTATGCATAGTACATTTCATTTTCACAGCATCCAATTACTAACGGTTCTAATAACTACAACTAGAGGCTTCCCTTACTTTATGCTAAGGTTATGTTCCTTGAAAACCTCACATAAAGTATACCAGAGGAAAAAAGGGGCTTGAAGGGCATGGTGTTAAATTCTGTAACCCAAATGCAATGACAAATTTGTTCATAAATTTTTAGAGCCTTCTACTTAAGCTCTCGGAATAACAGAATAACAGAGTGGGAACAGACCTTGGGGGTCTTCTGGTGCAACCCCCTGATCAAGGAGGAGACCCTATACCACAGGTCTGCAAACCGCGGCTCCGGAGCCATATGCGGCTCTTTCAGCCGTCTCCTGCGGCACCCAGTCCTCTGCCATGTGCAGTCCAAAAAAAAAAAGTGGGACTAAAAAATTTCAACCAATCAATTCAAATATGCAGGGTAGGTGCATATCTCGCCTTGGCTCCACTCTTCAGTCAAACCCTGTTCTGCACATGCGCGCATGTACGCGCATGCACACACATTTTTTGCGGCTCCCAGTTTTTCCTTTTGTGAGGGAACCGGTTCCGAGTGGCTCTTTCACTGTTTCAGGTTGCTGACCCCTGCCCTATACCATTTCAGACAAATGGTTGTCCAATCTCTTCTTTAAAAACTCCAGTGTTGGAGCACCCACAATGGGAGGCAAGTCATTCTACTGATTAATTGTTCTAACTGTCAGGAAACTCCTCCTTAGTTCCAGGTTGCTTCTGTCCTCGATTAGTTTCCATCCATTGCTTCTTGTTTTGCCTTCTGGGGCTTTGGAGAATAGGTTGACCCCTCTCTTCTTTGTGGCAATCCCTGAAGATATTGGAACACTGCTAAATATCACCCTTAGTTTTTCCTGTCATTAAACTAGACATGCTCAATATTACTCAAACATGTTTTCTTCCTTGTCTTGCATTTATTAGCTTTGTTTCATCTTTATCAGCACTTCTCGCAATATTTCACATACAAGTACTCCTCATTTACCAACTATATTTGTTCTGTTATGGCAGTGTTGGAAAAAAATAACTTTTATAGCCCATTTACAATTATTTACAAGCTTTGCAGTATCCCTCTGGCGCATGAGTGCCATTACAGTCAATAAGCATTGTCCTGTGCCTAACCTGAGATTTCCTTTTTCTCTCTCCTTGCAGAGCAGAGAGATTGCAGAGAGGGATTGCAAAAGTAAGTTATTTGCTCTTCTACACATCAAAAGCAATGTGATCAATATTCCAATTCAGGACTGACAGCTGCAGGCATGCTACACAAACAGCTTACAGTACTCTCTTGAAATCTCTTTCTCTCTAATCCCTCCTCTCGGCTGGAGAATCACTTGCTTTTTTTTTCAATTTCCACTCCCAGAGACAAAGAGATTTCAAGAGAGTAACCTGCTTTTGTAGCATGTCTTCCAGTTCCAGGCTATGGTGTGATTGCATCGTTTTTAATATATACAAGACAATAAGTAGACAGTTGAGCATTCCAAAGAATGAGCAGTCAGGAAGCAAACAAAAGCTGAAGGTGTGAAACTAACTACTCTTGTTTCTTTCTAACTGGAAAGTACAATTGTAGTCATGTGATTTCCAACTTTAATGCAGAGGTTCCCAAACCCAGGTCTGTGGCATGCTAGAAACCAAGCCGCGCAAACAAGCAAAGCTCCATCCACAGGATGCAGGCAGTATACAGAACAACACCCGCTCCGGTCTGTGGAAAAATCTCTTTCCACAAAACTGGTTCTGATTCCCAAAAGGTTGGGGTTGCTGGCTTAGTGGGAGTTGCGGGTTCTAATTAGGGTCATTAAGCAAAAACTATCTGTAATATGTTAAAAGCTCATTCTAGGGCTGAGGGATTTTCATCCATTGTAAGTAAATATTTTATCTCTAACTTAGTTTTTAACATCAGTGAGGTCTTTTTCCTTTTCAGTAAGGGAGTTGGACAAAATGTTGATAACCACTTTAACACCATAATAACAGCACTAGCTATTGCAGTACGGAACAGTGATAAATACAAATAGAACTGCACAACATGATAGCAAATGCTTAAGCAAAGGCAAAAGGGGAATTTGGTGGGAAAATGTTCAAGTGCTTTTGGCAAGAAAAACTTTAGTACAAATGGACAATGCTGAGAAAAATCACACAGTAGCAATTTTTTTTCATGAAGAGAATTCTTAGGTGAATATGACCAATTGCATCATAGCAAAAATGCATTAGTGAATTGGCATAAAGAAAGAAAAACCTGTAGAGTTTTTATCTACAGTATTTAATTATGTTTCCAGTGAAAAGTTTCTTTCAATTGAGCTGATTATACATTTGCTAGAATTTTGCAACATGCTGATTTAGACATTTAATATACTTTTTCATTGCTTTTATTGAACTATGATTAACAAGCAACATCAGGAAACTACAATAACATAAATCCAAAATGTATAGAGAAAAAATATGTTGTTGTTAGTTGCGAAGTCGTGTCCGACCCATCGCGACCCTATGGACAATGTTCCTCCAGGCTTTCCTGTCCTCTACCATCTTCTGGAGTCCATTTAAGCTCACGCCTACTGCTTCAGTGACTCCATCCAGCCACCTCATTCTCTGTCGTCCCCTTCTTCTATTGCCTTCAATTTTTCCCAGCATCAGGCTCTTCTCCAGTGAGTCCTTCCTTCTCATTAGGTGGCCAAAGTATTTTGAGTTTTAGCTTCAGGATCTGGCCTTCTAAAGAGCAGTCAGGGTTGATCTCCTCTAGGACTGACCGGTTTGATCGCCTTGCAGTCCAAGGGACTCGCAGGAGTCTTCTCCAGCACCAGAGTTCAAAGGCCTCAATTCTTTGGCGCTCAGCCTTTCTTATGGTCCAACTTTCACTGCCATACATTGCAACTGGGAAGACCATAGCCTTGACTATACACACTTTTGTTGACAGGGTGATGTCTCTGCTTTTTAGTGTGCTGTCTAGATTTGCCATGGCTTTCCTCCCGAGGAGCAAGCGTCTTTTAATTTCTTGGCTACAGTCCCCATCTGTACAACTCCATCTCAAGTACGCGTTCCCCACAGGGCTGTCTCTCAAATCCATTACTGTTCACCTTGATGACCCACAACTGCCAAATCAGCTACAAATCATATTGTGAAGTATGCGGATGACACAGCAGTAGTGAGTCTTATCCAGGATGACGATGAAGATGCTTATAGAGAAGAGGTAAAGCCTCTGGTGGACTGGTCCAATAACAAGAGGAGAAAAAAGTCATGGAACTTTGTTTTTGTTTGTTTATGCATATGATAATTGCAGCAAAATGTTTGTATGACCAAGGATGGAGTGAGTAATGGTTCGGAAAAATGATGGAAATTGTTCAGATGGCCAAATTGACTTCTTTGATCATTGTCAATATTTTTTTATGAAATCCCTTATGGATTTAATGTGAAAAATAAAAAATTGAACTTATAATTCATGTTTTTGATATTTAGGCAAGATAAGATTATACAAAAAAGAGGGTTATGTTGGAACCATAGTGTAAAAGGTAATTGAGACCCAAATCCATTCATTATGGGTCAAACCAAATTTATACCTCAAACAAGCTTTTTATAATGACCATTTGATTGGGGAGAAAACTGTGAAGGTTTGCTTTCAAATGTCAACTTAAAACTAACTTTTCTAAAAAGGGAATCAGGAAGTTCCCTAGATGCTTTCATGACCAATAATATCACCAGAACAAAGAGAAATTATACATTACTTTCTTTTTTGCTATGATACGCTAGCAGCTACAAAGATTAAGATATAACAGTATAACTGTTACATAAAATAAAAATTAATACATTTATTTATATAAAAATAAGATGTTTACAATCTGCAGATTCTTAATTTAATAGTCAGTTTAATTAACTGTCTTGCTGAATACCACAAAAATGCAAATGAGCATATCAAGTTACCAGAGACCCTCTGAAAATCTGGTACAAAACAATCAGACTTTTCATATCATCAGAGGTCCAGGCTGCTGGGATCCATTCTTTCCAACCGATATCCCTGATTCTTGATTGGTTCTTCACAGGCTAGCTGGAACATTCGGAATCATGTGTTGTCACCTTTATATTTCCAATATGTCTACATCAGTAGTTAATAGATTCCATAAAGAAACTCCTGTTTTGCCTTCTCCATCCTCCTATTTTAACTTTAATTAAAACAGACTTGCTTGTCAATGCTTAGGCTTCCACAAAGGGCCTAAACCAAAGTACCAACTCCCTCTCGAGTACGGGTTCCCCACAGGGCTATGTCTCAAATCCATTGCTGTTCACCTTGATGACCCACAACTGCTGTGCCAAATCAGCTACGAATTACATTGTGAAGTATGCAGATGACACAGCAGTAGTGAGTCTTATCCAGGATGACGAAGATGCTTATAGAGAAGAGGTAAAGCCTCTAATGGACTGGTGCAGTAAAAGTAACCTGATTCTAAATGTTGATAAAACAAAGGAGATCATTGTAGATTTTAGAAAGAGCTGGCATGGCCATATTCCACTCTATATCAAGGCTGCAGCTGTGGAGGTGGTCAGTATTATCTGGGGGGGCAAATAACTAATAATCTGACTTGGTTAATTCCACACATCATCCTTAGTGAAGCATGCAAACCAGTGCCTGCATTTCCTGTGTTGGATGAGGAGAGCACATCTTTCTCCTTCTGTCCTGGCCACTTTTTACAAGAGGCACGACTGAGAGCATCTTAACAAACTGCATCACTGTTTGGTTTGGTGTTAGCAATGACTCAGATAGAAAGTCCATACAGAAAGTGTTAAAGACAGCTGAGATTATAAGAAGCCCATTTCCCATTATTCAGGACACTGCTTTTAAGCACTATGTGCTTAGAGCTTTAAGCATTATTAAAGACCTCACACACCTACTTCACGATCTGTTTCTGTTGCTCCCCTCTGGGAGGAGGTTTCAAAGTATTTCTAGCAGGACTACCAGATTCTGCAAAAGCTCTGTTCCCTATGTCATCCGTCTGGTAAACTCACAAGATTAGTTTTTCTCGCCATGTATATGAATATATCCGAACTAGACTGTGTTGTTTCTCTGTGTCATATATGTGTGTGTATGTGGGTATGTGTATAATTATCTTTTTGTCTTGTTTATGCAGTGTATATTGGGGAGCTGTATGCAACGAAATCTCATTTTAATATATGCTGTTTAATGTACATGTAAAGTGACAATAAAGTTATGATTCTATTCTATTCTAGTCTATTTCCCATTTTTTCCTACATGGTGAATTAAATTTATTTAAATATTAAAAACAAAATTATATGATGTGCATATACATAAAACTAGATATTTTTGTAGATAAGAGTTCTGTGTTTCATCATATTTTAGTATATACAAAAAGAATGAAATAATCATAAAACGGCTACTTAACAACTTACTCCAACAACTGGTCTCCTATTTTGGAAGCTGTTTAGAGTGGAGTCCTCAGAGACGCAGCAAAATTTCAGTTACAGATCATCATCCAAATTAATGTGAAGTAGTCCATTATGCACAAGTTCTGATGCCAAGAATTATTTTTCAACATTAAGTAATGTTGAACCAAGTTTATTTACAAGTCATTTTTCTTTAGCAAGAGGTCATTATATATTTACTACTTCTCATATGTTATCTACTATTTTTCAGGAGCTCAGGTTGGCAAAGATATTAGGGTAATCAAATGCTTTGTTTTTAAAGACAAAAAACTATTTAGAGCAGCCAGAGGTACGAACACAGCATTTCCTTTCTTAAACCACAACGTTTTCTTGGCACTGTATATCTGTAAAATAATAGTGTTGGTAAATGTACATGAGATTCTCAAGAGGTCTCCCACCTAGATCCAAACCAAATCCAGGCTTGCTGAGCTTCAGAACTAGCTGCATTATAACCCAATAGACCACACGAGCTTGAGAATTCTTTAAAAACTAAAATACAAAGTAGTTTTTCATACTGTACCAACAAGAGACCAAACACCAACAAAAGACCATTCAGCCTACATTGTATTTCTGGCATCTAATCACTATAACACTCTGAATGATTTATTTGATAAAATTATCAAGACAGCAGCAACATAAAGAGGGAAAATAATCTCCAGTGACATCCAACATACATTATTACTGCTGTGCACACCTTGAAAATAACCTTATATGAGTACCAAACATACATTCTTAAAGTATGCACAACTTTAATTTATCAACTGGAGAAAGGCACTGTACTGCCATGCAAGTTCTACCCCACTTTTGAAGTGCACTGCCACATCACAAGCATGCCTACAAGGCAGGGGTGGGCAACAATGGCAACTTTACAACCTGTGGATTTCAACTTAAAGACTTTCTGAGCTAGCCACCATTGCCAGCCCACCCCTGCCACAAGGGATGGAGTTTGCAATGTAATTTCAATAACCACTGCTCACATTCATTCAGATTTATTCACATTCACATTTATTTAGCTAAAAATTCATAGCCTTCTTTCAACTTTCTGCACAAATACCAAGAAATAACAGTAAAAGAGAATATTTAATAATATAAAAGATGTGCCTCCTCCAAAGGTGCTTATACAGACCAAATGCCTTTTTTTAAAAAATGGTATTTTAAAAAATCTTATAAGGAAAAATACTCAATTTTTATATCAGATAATAAAAGGGCTTACCAATGAGAAGTCATTATAAAGAAAATACTGCTATACACTTCATGAGCAACCACACCCATAGGATGTCATAATTTGACTGCAATTAGATGCAATTAGATTTCTTTCCACTAATCTAAAACTCAGCAATATTGTTATTAAGATAACACAATCTTTCAGGCTGAAACCCTTCTAGCTTTTACGCTATTCTTCTGATTTTCTATATTACTAGGAGTGGCCATCTATACATTTCCACTGCTGTCAAGAAATTATTAGGAATTAATTATAGGCACATAATTCTAAAAAGAACAGTGACAGAGCAAAATAAAAAAGACTAGCCTTCCTGATTACAGACTGTTATATTTCCGTCAATCTCAGCTGTCAATTCCTACAGAGAAATGTGATCACATGTAGAACATGCATTGTCACAAAGACAATTAGAAGAGCAACAAAGAGTAATGAAAGAAATGTGCCAAAAGAATCAACTTCTGATGTGAAACATAGCTTGAATTGATTAGAATAGTCATTTTACTGTTTATAAATCACTAATTTTAATAAAGCTTTTCAGCAAATCATTCCAGCAAGAAAGGGAATGGATATCAATGTTCCTTCAAACAAATTCTCAGAAAGCACAAAGAAATGTTTTCTCTGTTCTACAGTACACCACCACCACCTGCTGTTTATTTCAGCATCTTACACAAAGAAAGTAGTACCGGTAATAGCTAGCTGCCCTCAAACTATTTTTATTGATTCAATTGCAGCAAACTATTAAAGTTCATTAAAGAAACAGATTTAAGCATGTCATTTTGCTTTATTTAAAAAAACCCCAAAGGTCCATTCAAAAATACAAATGTGAAAGATACAGGATGTATAATATCTTTTTAAAAGCAAGAAGCTTAGATCATCCCAAAAGAATAAACAAGAGTTAGCATCCTCATACTGTAATTTTTTTTCAAATAGACACATTCTTCCACACTAACATCTTTGAACAACAACAAAAAAAATGCCTGAAGGTTCAACTTTAATATATGCATTCACACTGCGGTTATAATACCCTAAAACACATAAATTAAAGTCCCAGTATCCATCACTTTTGTGCCATAATGATATTATTTTTGTAACTAGTTTCATAACTCGTTATTTTAATTTGTATTAGAATTTAGAAATTTAAATTTCTCTCTGCCTCATTAAAACATATTTTTGCATTATCACAAAATGATTATGGGTTCTGGGAAGAAATAATTATTAATTTCAATGAAACGGTTTAATATTTTTGAATGGCCATCTTCCATGGACCCTCCATTGAATTACGCAACTATTGAATGGAAAATGGTAATTGGACAAGAGAAAATTATTCTCTGCCCTTGTTCCTAAAACACTAGTCCTTCAGCACTGGAAAAACAAAAGAAAAAATGCACTTTACTTATGTAATTGCTGCTTAACATTTTCCATTTGTTGTTTTCCATCATTTAGTTCAGTAAGCTATGCTTCTAATAGTTTCTACATGAACCTCCAAAAGAATTACTGGCAAGCTTTTGGAAAAGGGTTTTCCAAGCACTGATTAACGCATTTTCAATTTCTCTATATGATTTTAAAGTAAGATGTACAACTCTATGTCACTCCAAAATATATACATGGAGCTTTAAGAACTTAAAAACGTCTGGCCGTCGTAAAACACTGCACTACCATGCCAGCAGTCCCGTGATTGTAACCTGAGTGCTTGGCAACCTGTTCACAATTATAACTGCTTGCCAAGCATCCCCTATCATGTGATCGCCATTTGCAATCTTCTCTGTTGGATTCCGCGGAAATTCATTGAGTTCTGAGTATAACCTCCCATGGTCTCCCTTATCTGCAACTCTATCCACTTAATGACTCATACATTAGCTTAATCCCAAAAGCACTGGGATTGTTTTTAGTTGTTGAGTGAAGCAGTCGTGTGGACAGTGACGTGACATCTTGCTTAATGATCACATTACTCAATGACCACTCAGTGGGACTAGCCCGCCCCACCCGTGCCAGCAGAAGTGGCATGCTGCATGCCCCGTTAGCTAAGATATTCTGGCAGGCGGGGTCCAGGAGAAGAGCTTTCTCTGCCATTGCTCCTGCCCTTTGGAACATCTTGCCCCCCAGAGTGAGGTCATCTGCCACCCTCCTGATCTTTCGTAAGAGCTTAAAGACCTGGCTCTGCCAGTTGGCTTGGGACTCCAATGGGAGAGACTTCACATTAGGGGTGGTTGACAGATCAATAATACACCCCACTTCTTCTTTGCTCATCCTAATCCTTCCCTCCCTGCCCATCTTTTTACTTAGGGTTCAGTATATATATTTTTATGTATTTTGTTCATATTATATATAGGTTTTGTATAATTTTACCATTTTAATATTGTAAGCTGCCCAGAGTATCCCCGTACTAAGATGGGCGATAGATAGATAGATAGATAGATAGATAGATAGATAGATAGATAGATAGATAGATTTTTGTTTGTTGTTAGCTGCAAAGTCGTATCCGACCCATCGCGACCCTATGGACAACGTTCCTCCAGGCCTTCCTGTTCTCTACCATATTCTGGAGACCATTTAAGCTCACGCCTACTGCTTCAGTGACTCCATCCAGCCACCTCATTCTCTGTCGTCCCTTTCTTCTATTGCTCTCAATCTTTCCCAGCATTAGGCTCTTCTCCAGTGAGTCCTTCCTTCTCATTAGGTGGCCAAAGTATTTGAGTTTTAGCTTCAGGATCTGGCCTTCTAAAGAGCTGTCAGGGTTGATCTCCTCTAGGACTGACCGGTTTGATCGCCTTGCAGTCCAAGGGACTCACAGGAGTCTTCTCCAGCACCATAGTTCAAAGGCCTCAATTCTTTGGCGCTCAGCCTTTTTTATGGTCCAACTTTCACTGCCATACATTGCAACTGGGAAGACCATAGCCTTGACTATACACACTTTTGTTGACTGGGTGATGTCTCATCTTTTTAGTGTGTTGTCTAGATTTGCCATGGCTTTCCTCCTGAGGATCAAGCGTCTTTTAATTTCTTGGCTACAGTCCCCATCTTGCTCACCCAGCTTCAGCAAGCAGTTGAAATTCCTCTGATTTATGATTCTTTGCTTCCCGCTGGAGAAGCCTATGGCCGGAGATTTAAACAGCCTTTCTCTTCGTTTTCCAGAGGGTCCTACAGTTCGCTCTGATCGGGTGCCCCCTGATCCGAGCTCCTGAAGTATCTATCCCTCCTCCTTCATTGCCCCTCCAGGAGCATAATGAAAAAAGGGACTAAGATTAATTATAAAGAAGGCCAAACTATTGGCAAATATGGCGACCAGCTTTAGAATTTATAATGAAAACATCAATGTGGTAGATAACTTCGGCCTTTTAAAATCAACCATCAGCAATAAAGGAACAAGCTTTCAATTTTTAAATTTTGGTGTTGGAGAATATTTGTTCATAATGTCCAGTGATATCATCCAGTCTTTTTTTAAACAACATTTTAATGGCATTCTGATTTAGTATTGTTATTTTATGATTTTATTGTTCATTCTTCAGAATAAAGTTCTCGGAGGTGGGTGGCCTCCTAAGTACAATTTATAAATAAAATAAGACTCCTGAAACTACCATAGAGGCAAGAAAACAAAACAAAAAAGGATTGCTGAACAATTCAACCCAGAGTCCTCAAATTATCCATTAGACCACAGGTCTGCAATCCGCGGCTCTGGAGCCACATGCGGCTCTTTCAGCCGTCTCCTGTGGCTCCCAGTCCTCTGCCATGTGCAGTCCAAAAAAAAAAGTGGGACTAAAAAAGTTCAACCAATCAATTCAAATATGCAGGGTAGGTGCATATCTCGCCTTGGCTCCACTCTTCAGTCAAACCCTGTTCTGCACTTGCACGCATGTACGCGCATGCTCACACATTTTTTGCGGCTCCCAGTTTTTCCTTTTGTGAGGGAACCAGTTCCAAGTGGCTCTTTCACTGTTTCAGGTTGCTGACCCCTGCATTAGACAGTTCTCTAAAAAAGGCTGTTATAGCAAGAAGGGTAGAAGGAAAGAGAAGAGGACAACAGCAGCAACTAGACTCAATTACAGCAGCAATGGAAATATTCACGACTGGAAGACCTGAAAGACTAGGTTAGAATCAGATTGTCAGGAAGAAAATTTATCTATGTGGTTGCAAAGAGTCAACACCAACTTGATGACACATAATCAATCAATATCTATGTCACATAATTCCAACCTCAATTGTCATGAACTGTGTGACACTGATATTCCGATATTCCACCACTGAATTCTGAAGATTCCAAAAGCTACAGGAGTTGAAGGCTGCAGGTGATCCACTCCTGTCTTATTTGTTTTTTTGTTTGTTTGTATCCCACCTTTATTATTTTTACAAATAACTCAAGGCGGCGAACATATCCAACACACTTTCCTCCTCCTATTTTTCCCACAACAAAACTTGTGAGGTAAGTTGGGCTGAGTGTATGTGACTGGCCCAGGGTCACCCAGCTCGCTTTCATAGCTAAGGTGGGACTGGAACTCATGATCTCCTGGTTTCTAGCCTGGTGCCTTAACCACTAGAACAAACTGACACTCATCTTGTTTGCACTGAACTTTTTAACATGCAAACATGACAGTTAACTGTCAGTAAAAACACAATTACTTAGGCAAAAATGAAGCATGGTACTGAAAAAAAGAAATGTAACCAACAAATAGTAAGGACAAGCCATTAAGTACAAATGAAGCCACCTTAATCAGCTGATGTCCTATTAAATAACAAAGGCCAATCTACCACATCAGAAGAAACCAAGTCTCTCAAAAGATAAAACTACAACCATGATCTATTTTAAAAATTACTCATTTTGAAAATATAAAGAACCTCAGTCTAGCATTTATTATTATATCTCCAATTTTTACCTCTGTTTACATGGTGTGCTAACCAAAGCAGACTCTTCTTTAAAGGAAAGTTTCCAGGATTCATCTGGTTTATAGGAACTCTGGCCCAATTCTTCCATGACCCAGTCACGTAAATCTTCTGGCATGTTACTCCAAGCTCTTTTTGAACTTGGCTCATCAAAATAGATTGACTAGATTTTCAAAAGAGAATATTGAAACATGTTTCACAATGTAAGTTTCCAGAAATAATCCTTACTTTATTTAATAAATTCCACAATAACACTAAATACTAGGTAGTCATTGGACCTATTCAACAAACCATCATTTAGTATAATATATGACCTGAGCTCTTGACACAGTAGCTCATTTCAGTTTCCAATTAATATACCTTTTGTTGCAAGTTTAAATCAGAAATTTATTCAAATGTGCACAGGATATGTATTTTACAAACTTCCCTATTAAGATACCTGAATCTCTTACAACTGTCATGACTGTACTGTAATATCAAAAACATGCAGCTCTCTCTGCTTTGATATTGCAGTAGTAAAATCTTTAGCTCATATCTTCTCATACTATGTTTTCTACAAAAGTGCCCAAGACATTACTAATGTCCTGGAATTCAAACTTTCCCTGATGAAACCTATGAATTCTGTGTTCAACATCTCTCATCAGATCAAGATTTAAGAAAAACTGCAGATGTTATTAAAATTACTGAAATAACCTCCAGAACATGACAACAATTAATAGCCATGTAACCTCCTCATACTTCAGATTTGTTTTACAGTTGTTTGCAACAAGGTCGTGTGCAGCATCCTTGCTATCTTTCCTTGTCCTCAATTTTCCTTATGCATCTCATCATGTTTAACAGTGCTAAATCATATTTTAGTTCTTAATGTTAATACTATTTTGTTCTAAATTAGTGCTAATATCATCCTGTGATGTTTTATTCAACTAAGCATCTAGAGTAAACCCAGGCATTGGTTTGGGACATTATGGGAGCTCTGACATGGGTAATTTTTATTGTGCCTCAAAACAGTTTTATTTTATTTCTTTTAGCCTAATTCTCAAGGTGAAGGGATTGTTCATTACCCACAGTTTTTGAATAACAGGGCAGCCATATAAATTGGATTAATAAATAAAATAATCCCTAATCATTTCTCTCTTCCCATAAATAGAAATATGAAACATACCGATTTTAAACTGTAGGAAAGAATTATATATTTACCATGTATGATGGAAGTGTTTTCAATATGCCTGATTCAGGTTTTTGTGTAAATGGTCCTTCCAGCACTCCTCGCTTTAGCATATGAAGAAGCAGTTTTGCATATAAGTTTCTATTCTTTCTACCAACAATTCCTGTACCAGCACCTGAAGGCTCACAAAGTTTTTTAATCCAAACAGCACATCTGTAACGTTCTGAAGAAGACAAAAAATAAAAATTACGAAACAATATTATGCAGAATATTATCCTTAAGTACCTAATAACACAAGAAACATTAAGATGGTGAGAGCCTAAATACATTTACTTCTAAATAAGGACTCTTTTTTAAAAAATGAAAGAAAATAGTTATGTGCTACACATTTTTAAATCAATTGGCAAAACAGGCAAAGGAAAATCTTCAAATTTGTAAAACATAATACCTAAATCTCCTAACTCTAGGGCAGACCTGCAGCTTGCAATCCACCTTGTGGATTGTGCCGCCGTGGACTGTGTTGCCCACTGGCATTTTAAAAAATTTCAGTACATTCATCAAAGCTGCCATCCCAAAAGACATGCTGCCAAGTGCCTCCAATGATTCACTGCTGCCACTCTGCTAACCAGCAATCAGGATACCAGATATTCCTTTGCAGCCCACAATTATTTTTTATTCAATGTGGTTCTTCTAGTTCTCAGACCTAAGATAATATAACTGAAATCCCTTCTACAATACAAATTACATGTAATCCTCGACTTACAACAATTGAGCCCAACATTTATGTTGCTAAGCAAGATGTTTGTTAAGTGAGTTTTGCTCATTTTATGATCTTTCTTGCCACAGCTGTTAAGTGAATCTGGCTTCCCCATTGACTTTGCTTGCCAGAAAGTCATAAAAGCAGATCACATGATCCCGGGATACTGCAACGGATCATAAATATGAACCAATTGCCAAGCATTCAAATTTTGATCACGTTGTCTGAAAAACAGATCATGTCACTTTTTTCAGTACTGTTATAACGAACTGTTCTAAGTCAAGGACTACCTGTAATTTAGAGGTTATATTTATTTTAATAATTAAATGACTACTGACTTTATATTGATGCATTATATATTCCTATTGTTATTTTATATAGGTGGATAAACTACTAATAAAGTTTCCGTGGGAGGATAATGTTTTTTTAAAAAAATTTCTTCAATTAAATTCAGGTTTCCTGATCAGGATGGCATCTTTAATTTACAAAATTTTTAGTTCTATCATTGGGTTTTTATTTTAATGTATGTATTCAAGTGAAAAGAAAATAATTCTTTCTGGGCTTGTTTAGACGGCTAAAGTGTGATTCCTTTGAAAATTAGACAAATTCTTATATCACTTCAGTAAGCAATGAATGACTCTTTCAACATTCAAAGGAATTAGGCACAGGGAAGCAAATACATTTTGACCCCCACAGATTCATATGAGAAATTCACATTATAGACTAATACTAATATGAAATTGTGAGGAGGGGAAATGTTTTATTGGAAACCCTGCACTGATCAAGAAATTAACATCTCAAATCAATTATAAACAATATTAATTAGAAGGAGTTTTTTTAACACTAGGAAGAAAAAAAAGCAAATCTATTTCAAGGAGTCATGTGTATGTGTGTGTGTGTGTGTGCGCGCGTGTGTGTAGAGAGAGAGACGAAAGAGAAAGACAGAGACAGAGAAAGAAGAGAAACACAACCTTGGAGAACAGCATGGTAATTAAAGATGGGTGATGTTGAACTAGGCTCAAAAAGTATGGAATCTAAGTAGCATTATGGGAATAACGCCACATTTTAAATCACTTTGGATCTTTAATAATCACTTGCTGCCTTTTCATGTTCATTGTACCGTGTTTCCCCGAAAATAAAACCCGGTCTTATATTTTTTTTGCATCCAAGAGAGGCAACAAGTCTTATTTTTAGGGAATGTCTTACCTGCTTACCTTAGGACCACCATAGCCAGGTCTCCAGTCCCCAACACCTGTCGCACCGCTACTCAAATTCTTCTGTGGCTGTGTGGTGCCTGGCACTGGTGCTACTTGTGGCCGGATGCTACATGGTGCATGGCGCCAGTGTCGCCACTCCGGGCAGGAGGCCGTGTGGTGCATGGTGCCAGTGCCATCACTCGTAGCAGGAGGCCATGTGGCACATTGTGCCGGTGCCGTGGCATCTGGCTGCAAGTGGCTGCAAAAGGTGTCAGGGCATGGGTGGCCTGGCTACGGCGGTCCTAAGGTAAGCAAGTGCAGGGCACATGGGGCAGCTCCACCACCCAAACCAGCTTGATTTTTATGTGTGGACCTCACCCCACCTCGTAAAACCAGGGCTTATTTTAGGGGTAGGACTTATATTAGGTGCACATGTAAAACTCAAGCTAGGTCTTATTTTCAGGGCAAGTCTTATTTTCCAGGAAACATGGTATGTTCAATATTTTTGGCATGTATCCCAATGATTGCAGGGCATCCAAGGAAAGAGTCAATTTATTTCTAATGCCTGTTTTCCACAAAGAACAGAAGTTATCGCTTGCTTTCAGAGCAACTAAGGTGGCTAAATTAAATATTAATTTCAGCCAGTATCTAAAAATAATAATATAGATCTAACCTCCATTCTTCCAATTCCATTCTTAAAGCTACAGTAGGAACGCAAGAATGTTGATTGCATCCTCTTTGCTGAAATATTTGCATATTTGTGTATCATAATTGGTTCATTATTTTCCCTCAAATAGCAAAAGCATGGCAGGAATGCAATATCCTCCAGAGAAAAGTCAAAACACCTATAGTTACCTGTCACCTGTGATATACAGTACAATCTAAATGAGCATTCTCTATCCAAGTGTGCAGTGTTCACATCTTATGTAGGCAAAGGTATTTTAGATTCAGAGTGGACACTTTTTTAATAGCCGATGAATGCTTTTTAAAGCACTTTTTCCTGGGCTCACATGCTAACCTCAGGGGCTCAGAAAAATATACGTTTGGGTTAAGAAAGTTAAGGGTCAGGGACAGAGCAGCAAAAGCAACAAATGGTCAAATTCTGCTACTACCTCGTTAATGACTTCTTAACTCAAAAACATATTTTTCCAGAACTGTGCAACTACCATGTAAGCTATACAACAGTCGTCGTGCTTTTAAGGAGCAGCCAACAAGTACAGAGAAGAGACTCCTTTGGATCTAAACATTGCATATCTTTAGTTTTTATTACTGGCCTCTTCAAATAACAATCAGATTCTTTTTGCTACATTTAACTACTGCATCCTTTTCCTCTGAAGATTCTGGGAAATTAACAGTTTTTCCGAACAAAAAGTTGTTCTCTTTGTGTACCACTCTTTCAAGTTGAATTAAATAATAATTCCTTTTATTTACCTCAGATTTGCCAATGATTGCTCTCTATCCAACTGCCCTCATCACTGCATCGAGCTCTCTAATTTTTATTGTTTTATTCTAATCTTTTATCTCATAAAATAAATTAAAAATAAAAATAAATTTAATTTAGGCATGTTAATGTTCTCCAAACTGTCTCCCACATTATTTATGTATCATATTTAAAAACCACCCATCTCCTCATAGAACAACTCTGGGCAGTGTACAAATAGACAAAATAATAATTTATATATAAAAACTATATATAATACAAACAATTAAACACAGGAATAGTTAAAATTCAAGATTAAGAAGGTGGAGGAGGGGCTTCTGAGCATTAGCTAGCTCTCTGTGGGCCCCAAGCAAGTTAACAGAGCAAGGTCTTCAGGTATTTACAAAATATCAGGAGGGTTAGGGCCTGCCTCAGCTCTTGGGGGAGAAGGTTCCAAAGGGCAGGGGCCAATGGCGGAGGAAGCTACAATTCTTTAACTGGCCGGGTCTGCAGATACTTTCCCTGCCTGACTGGGTGGGATGGACCGATATAATGGGATGAAGACAGTTCCATAGGGAATCTGGTCCCATGCCACATAGGACTTTTAAAATCATAAAGACATCTTGAATTGGATCCAGACACAAACCAGTCCCCAACGCAGCTTGTGCAGCAGAGGTGTTACATGCACTATTCTTGCGGCACCCAGAACAGCTCACACAGCCTCATTCTGTACTAGCTGAAGTTTATGGATACTTTTCAAGGGTAACCCCCATCTAGGGCACACTGCATTAGTCCAGACAGGAAATGACCACAGTGAGTGACTGAGCAAAGAGCCTCCCTACCCAAGAATGGGTGTAACTGGCACACAACATGAAGCTGAGCAAAGGTTCTCCTAGCCACGAGCAAGAGCCATGAGTCCAGGAGGGCCCCTAGATTACGCATCTGTCTGAGGTAGTGAAAAACCTTCCAAGACCAAAGATGATAAACAGAGCCCTCCTCACCCACCCACAACCACTCCACTTTACCAAAGTTCAGCTCAAGTATGTTGTTCCCTATCCAGATTCCCATAACTCAGGCACTGCAAAAGAACATCCACCTCGCTCACTACACCCAGGATGGAGGTATATATATCAGCATTTCGATGATACTTCATCCAATGGTGATAGATAAATCTCATCCAACAGTTACATGTCAAAAAGGAGGAGAGCGAGCACTGAGTCCTGCGCACCTACAAAGTAAGGGCTGTGGAACTGCACCTCTCATCCCCTATCAAAACGAGTTGGGACTGGTCTTGGAGAAAGGTAGCAGACCAGCAAAAGTCTGTGCCACCCATCCCCACTTCCCTAAGTTGGCCCAAAAGAATACTGTAGTCGGTAGTAATGAAAAAGCCACAGAGAGGTCGAGAGGAGCAAGGATGGATGTCCTAACTCGCTCCTGCCAGATCTAACAGTGCAACCAATGCCAAGTCTGTACTGTATCCAGGCCTGATTGCTGACTCGAAAGGGGTCCAGATAATCAATTTTAATCAGAATTTTCTGGAGTTGCAGTGCCACCATCTTTTTGACCACCTTCCTTGCTCTATTACTTTTTATAACTGCACTATATTTGAGATACCATGTAAAACAAAGTATTTTTTTAAAAAAAAGGCTCCTTTATAAACTCTGTTTGCAGTTTTCTTAAATAATGGTAAAGCAGTTCGTTTTTCAGAAAGACCATGGTAATCAAATCTGGAATTAATTTCTTGAAGTCTTCATCTCTCAACTTATACCTCTTTAAAATTCCACAGAAAAGCTAATAAATGATAAAACTCCTTACAGAAAGCAAAAGGCTTTCAACTGAACCTGAAACCGCAACATTTTCATGATAACGCAGAGTACTTATATCTCTCACTCAATGTAAAAACTGCACGGTTTTTATTTCTCTCTGCGGTTGTTTTTTTAATCTCCAATTTTCTCAGCCTACTTTGTTCCTTTAAATCTGTAAATCTGGTTGATTTGAAATAATATTATTTTTTGTGCTCTTCCTAAATATCCTTTTTGGTCAGTAACTGAGTCATATGTTCCATGTTGGAGTTTCTACACTTCATATTCTATCATTGGTGCCACTTTGTTCATTGCCTAGAATCTGGCAATCATTTTGACTGGTATCATTTTATACTAATTTATTTTTTCTGCATAATAATATTTTATGAACTTCCTCTATTGTTTCTATTTTTTTGCCCATTGCAAAATATATATTTCCTCAGACTTCCTTAGACCTGTAGTTCTTGCTTCCTCAGACTCTTGCTTCCTCAGACTTAAAAAAAACAACCCTGTTATTACTTCACATTACAATCACACTCAGCAACTAGTTTACTTGATTAGAAGTGGCATAATTTCTTCTATATTTATTTTGAGACTAGACAAATACATTCTAAAATCTCACTGGCGCTACCCCAAACTGACAAACTAAATCATTGCTACTGAAATTAAAATTAAATTGAAGTTAACTTTCTCATAATTTCTTTTCCTCGTAGAGTACTAACCTGGCAGTGGAGTTATTCTATTCTGTCTCCCATTTACTCAGTACCAGCCAATTATGGACAATGAAAAAATTATTGAACAATAACATTATATGAAAATATAGTGAAAGATGAAGCTTGTTTTTCTTTACCAAAATTTTTCCTCTACCAATAATTTTTTTAATTTAAATATCACAGGCAATCTCTTAGTAGAATTTGAATACTTTACAGTATTGCAGTACTAGAACAGTTCAGTTACATCAGGTTCTTGCCAAAGCAAAGGGCATCATGGCAATTATCTTGGTTCCTCTCTCTTTCCAGGAGATACGATTAGTACTGTCTGTAGTATTGGCTCTACAAACCTTTCCTTTTTTCCTACAATGGCAGAAAATCTCTATCTACTTTGAACTGTTTTCAGAGATACCTATGTGGACATCCCAAGATTAAAAGGAATATATGTGTGTGTGTACACAAGCATATACTCATACACTTATTTCACCTTCACTAAAACACTGGACCTCTCTCCATACCTGGAGCCTACATCACATCATCACAGAAAATATTTTCTAAATTATCAATGAAACACTGAATTCTATGTATCTCAAAAACATTTTTGTGTTTTGCACTGAAAATATAAAGGAAAAATTGTATATGCTAGCATGTAAGTTTCTTCCAAATCATGTATTCCAGTAATTTTAAAAGTTAAATATTATTACTTACTTTACTTAGTTATGCTTTTATATAATGGAAAAGGTGAAATGCACCAATTGTCTAATTATTTACCTGATTTATGAGGTAGTTTTAAGACATAAGACTTCATATCCACAACATAATGGTCAAATTCTGAATCCAATTTCTCCCATGCTTCTTCTTCACTGGTCATTGTGCTCAGTCAATAAACTATGTACAGATGTGTTATCCAAGATCACTGAAAAAAAAATGTTCAAAAAGACAGGACCATATTATATCAAAAATATAGAATG
This sequence comes from Vipera berus, assembly GCF_964194415.1. Classification (NCBI taxonomy): domain Eukaryota; kingdom Metazoa; phylum Chordata; class Lepidosauria; order Squamata; family Viperidae; genus Vipera; species Vipera berus. The sequence goes on along the minus strand of NC_138203.1, from coordinate 155,341,238 downwards.
CTATCATTGTATCCATAACTTAAAAAGGGCATCAAACAAAATATTTCTCCTCAGGAAATAAATACTTTTTGCCCTCCTCCCTTTATACCTTTCAGAATAGGGAGAGAGAAAAGGAGGGATACAGAAAATACAGTGAATCCACCAGCAATATACCCTTAGTTGGTCAGCAGATACTAAGCATGGCTGACAGTACAAACACCATAAATGTTTAATCCAGAATTACTTCGTATTTTCAATACAGCAAAAATCATAAAATATAGCATTCACAAATTAAAAGATAAGTCATCTCTCCTAAAAGGAAGCACTCAAAATTTATCCCATCTTGAATTTTAATGGCGCTGAAAATTAAAATTATACACAAAATGAAAGCTGTTATATCTTTCCAGTGTTTATCTTAGCAGCGACGACGTTTTCCCCAACTACCTTATTTTATGAATAAGTTCAAAAATATACAGTGAAGCATTAAATAGCATCCAATCAAAAAGCATCAATAGTCCAAAGATCACTGCCTTGGATATTTATAAGAAGTTTTAGAGTTCCCACTCTAAAGCAAAGCGAAAGGGAAGTTATAGGACCATCCAAAACACTGAGGCTCTGAATGGCCATTTCAAGTAGCTGTCTTTTTTATGTACCAAAATTACAGAGAGGTACATAGAGCAGAGTTGTTTTTTGCTTAGCATTTTTGTTGAGAGCTGGTCAAAAATTTAACAAGTCTGTTGCTTGAATTTGAATTTCACCTAGCCTACATAAAAATTGCAAAGCATTTTTTAACTTTTTATTGTATATGTTTTATTTTTTATTAAGTATTTTCCTGGGCTATGTTTTGGTAGACTGGGTGGCAGGTATCAGTAAGCACACAACTGACAACTTCTAGGATATAAAAAAGAGGAATGGAGTTAGCTATAAGCTCCATTGTTTTCTATGACCCAAATAGTTTAAAACTTTAACTGTTCTCCTAAAACTTACAATTGAGGTATTTTGCATTTGGCTACATCACAAATAGAAATCTTTGAGTAGGGAAAATTTAGTATTTTAATATGTACGCAGCATTTAGTATTATGAGCACACACTAAGGCAATTCTGATAAGGAATATTGTTATATCTAACTGTTGTCATTACAGATAGTCCTCGATTTATCACAATTGAGCCCAAAGTTTCTACTGCTAAGCAAGACAGTTAAGTGAATTTTGCCCCATCTTGCCACAGTTAAGTGAATCACTGTAGTTGTTAAATTATAACAAGTTTAAGTAAAACTGACTTCCCCATTGGTTTTGCTTGTCAGAAGAGCACAAAAGTTGAACATATGACCCCAGGACATGCAACCATCATAAATACATGCCAGTTGCCAAGCGTCTGAATTTTGATCATGTGATCACAGGGATTCTGCAACTGTTATAAATGTGAAAATGTGAATCATTTTTTCACTTTCTTTGAATAGTCACTAAATGATTGGTTGTAAGTTGAGGACTACTTGTATTAAATGCAGGACATTAATTCACACTGTTACATTAAGATATTTTTGTGATGGTCTTCAAGTCCCCCACAGAACAGAACCTGAAGACGATTACAAAAATATCTAGATGTAACAAAAGAAGTACTCACAAACTCATGAAAATTTTCTCTTTGGACCATTCCAGAGAATTTGCTTTCAGCAGTCCAATCAAAATATCACGAGTCTGTGTTACCTACAACACTTTCAAACACACTTCAATAGTATGTCAATTTTATTTTAATTATTAAATCATCTCATAAACCAAGGAAATAATTACCAGTCATTCCCAATCTGTAGTGAAACGAGCATAGAAAACGTGATCACAACCCCACAAATTACTAGTGCAATCTTAAACACAATTAATCCTAATTCATAAGGAGCTTCTTTCTCAGTATAAATATGTATAATAGTTGTTTAGACTTTTCCAATCAGAGGGGGAGAAGCCACTGTTTCCAGCAAAAACGCTACAACTAACCAGTAAGGGATCCTCTTAGATCAGGGGTCTTCAAACTTGGCCCTTTTATGACTTGTGGACTTCAACTCCCAGAATTCCTCAGCCAGCAAAGCTGGCTGAGGAATTCTGGGAGTTGAAGTCCACAAGTCATAAAAGGGCCAAGTTTGAAGACCCCTGTCTTAGATCTATGAAAATGCACGTAAGGTAACTCTTTTTAGTGCTGAATTACTTCATGCTCACTCAAAAGTTTGTACCTCTAGCTGGGTTTGTACCACAGTCTCACCCACGACTCAGTCAATCAGAATGTGTGCGTGTGCGTGTTCACAACCCACTGAACCACACACAATTACAATTCACGTAGGCTGAAATGTGCGCGGCTAATTTTGTGGTTCGGTCCGTCAAATCACTCGGAGCCACGAAGTCCGCGGGATAGCAACGCCGAGCCTCAGTCACGTGCGCATTTCCTCACACGGGAAACCTGCAAACCTCTGGCTCTTCACCCCACCTTCCTGACAATGTAGCCCCGTTTACCTCACGCAGTCCACGATGTCGGAGGCTTTGGGCACCAGGGGAAGGAATTAGCACAAAGCCTTCTTCACCCAAGGATGCAATGGCCAAGAGGTCTAAAGAGCGGGACGGAAGAGGGGAACCGAACTTGTCTCGGAGCCTCCCGAACCCTCGGGCTACGCCTCCTCCTCCTCCTTCCGCTGCGAGGGGGATACATGAGACTGGGGAAAGCCCCGCGCCTCCGAAGGCTGCGCTTCAGGCCTGAACAGGAAATCCAGGAGGGACGCAACCGCTGCTAGGAGCCCATCCAAGCGCAGCCAACGGCTCGCGCCCAGCTCTCTCTCTCTCTCTCTCTCTCTCTCTCTCTCTCAGCGAGGAAGTGGCGAGCAGACCCAAATGATTTCCGCTTCCGGTGAAAAGCTTGGCGGGCGGTTGCCACGCAACGCGGAGTTTCTGAGTCTTCCGGGAACGTTAGAATTCCGGTGTTGGAGGGGCGGACTTGGAGGTCAAAAAAGCTGATGGGGTTATTTTTACTGGAGGGGGGGGGAAGGAAGAAAGGAAAGCGGAGGAAAGCGGCTGCCTTCTGGAAATAAAGACAAAAGCTCGGGTTTGGGCTCATTCCCCCCCCCCCTTAGTGAAGATGAGGCTCTGGGGCTTTGCAGGTAAGTACAAGTACAAGTAGTCCTCGACGTACGACCACAATTGAGCCCAAAATTTATGTTGCTAAGTGAGAAATGTGTTAAGTGAGTTTTGCCCCATTGTACGATTTTTCTTGCCACGTTTCTTAGGTGAAGCCCTGCAGTTTTTAAATCAGTAACGCGGTTGTTGAGTGAATCTTGGCTTCCCCATTGACTTTGCTTGTCAGAAGGTCTCAAAAGGGGGTCACATGACCATAGAACACGGCAACGGTCGTAAATATGAGCCAGTTGCCAAGCCTTCTAATCGTGATCGTGGGGATGCTGTGACAGTTGAAAAGGGTCATAAATCACTTTTATCATTGCCATTGTAACTTCAAACAATCACTAAATGAACTGTTGTAAGTCAATGACTATCTGTATAATTTTTTACAAGGTGGTGGATTCTGGTTTTAGTATCCACCAGGAGTGTCAGGAATGGTGAAAGGACTGGCGGCTTCAACCATGTGTTTGCACCAGTATGGATGCACCCTTTTCGGATGTGGATGCAGCTTCAGGGAAACTTAGGATCTTCTGTCTTGGCTTCCTGCATTAAAAATAAAGAAACAGCCTTAAAAGAGAAGGAGAAAAGCTTCATTGCCCGAGTCAAAGGAAGTGTTGCAGCAACAACATTAATTAATGGGCTTAATCCATTCCCTACAATAAATTTTGTTGTTGTTGTTAGTTGCAAAGTCATGTCTGACCCATCGCGACCCCATGGACAATGTTCCTCCAGGCCTTCCTGTCCTCTACCATCTTCTGGAGTCCATTTAAGCTCACGCCTACTGCTTCAGTGACTCCATCCAGCCACCTCATTCTCTGTCGTCTCCTTCTTCTCTTGCCCTCAATCTTTCCCAGCATTAGGCTCTTCTCCAGTGAGTCCTTCCTTCTCATTAAGTGGCCAAAGTATTTGAGTTTCAAATTCAGGATCTGGCCTTCTAAAGAGCAGTCAGGGTTGATCTCCTCTAGGACTGACCGGTTTGATCGCCTTGCAGTCCAAGGGACTCGCAGGAATCTTCTCCAGCACCATAGTTCAAAGGCCTCAATTCTTTGGCGCTCAGCCTTTCTTATGCTCCAGCTTCCACAGCCATACATTGCAACTGGGAAGACCATAGCCTTGACTATATGCACTTTTGTTGGCAGGGTGATGTCTCAGCTTTTTAGTGTGCTGTCTAGATTTGCCATGGCTTTCCTCCCCAGGAGCAAGCGTCTTTTAATTGCTTGGCTGCAGTCCCCGTCTGTGGTGACCTTGGAGCCCAGGAAAATAAAATCTGTCACTACCTCCATTTCTTCCCCATCTATTTGCCAGGAATTGAGAGGGCCAGATGCCATGATCTTGGTTTTCTTAACATTTAAGTTTTAAGCCAACTTTTGCACTCTCCTTCTTCACCCGCAACAAGAGGCTGTTTAGTTCCTCTTCACTTTCTGCCTTTAAACTGGTATTGTGTGCATATCTTAGGTTGTTGATATTTCTCCCGGCAATCTTAATTCCAACTTTTGATTCATCTAGCCCTGCCTTTCTCATGATGTGCTCTGCATATAAATTAAATAGACAGGGCGACAGTATACAGCCTTGCCAGACTCCTTTCCCAATTTTGAACCAATCGGTTGGTTCCGTGTCCAGTTCTCACTGTTGCTTCTTGACCCGCATATAGGTTTCTCAAGAGACAAATAAGATGGTCTGGTACGCCCATCTCTTTAAGAACTTGCCACAGTTTATTATGATACACACAATCAAATACTTTAGCATAGTCAATGAAGCAGAAGTAGATGTTTTTCTGGAACTCCCTAATTTTCTCCATGATCCAGCGTATGTTGGCAATTTAATCTCTAGTTCCTCTGCCTCTTCGAAATCCTCTCTGTACTTTTGGTAGTTCTCGATCCACATACTGCTGGAGTCTAGCTTGTAGGATTTTAAGCATAACTTTACTAGCATATGAAATGAGTGCAATGGTGCAATCGTTTGAACATTCTTTGGCACTGCCTTTCTTTGGAATTGGAATGTAAACTGATCTTTTTCAATCCTGTGACCACTGTTGAGTTTTCCAAATTTGCTGGCAAATTGAGTGTAGGTTTTACTGCATCGTCTTTTTAATAGCTCAGCTGGAATACTGTCACCTCCACTAGCTTTGTTGTTGCTCAGCTTTCCTAAGGCCCACTTCACTTCACTTCACATTCTAGGATGTCTGGCTCAAGGTCAGAGACCACCTAATCATGGTTATCATGGACGTTAAATTCGTTCTTGTATAGCTCTTCTGTGTAATTTTGGCACCTCTTCTTAATCTCTTCTGCCTATGTTAAGTCCCTGCCATTTTGGTCCTTTATCATGCCCATTTTTGCATGAAATGTTCCCTTCACCTCTCCAATTTTCTTGAAGAGATCTCTGGTCCTCCCTATTCTATTGTTTTCTTCTATTTCTTTGCACTGTTCATTTAAGAAGGCATTCTTATCTCTTCTAGCTATTCTCTGGAATTCTGCATTCAATTGGGTGTATCTTTCTTTTTCTCCCTTACCTTTCGCTTCCCTCCTTTCCTCAGCTATTTGCAAAGCTTCCTCAGACAGCCATTTTGCTTTCTTGCATTTCTCTTTCTTTGGGATGGCTTTAGTTGCTACCTCTTGTACAATGTTGCGAACCTCTGTCCATAGTTCTTCAGGCACTCTATCAGATCTAATTCCTTAAATCTATTTGTCACCTTTACTGTGTATTTATTAGGGATATGATTTAGTTCATATTTGAGTGGCCTAGTGCTTTTCCCTACTTTCTTTAAGCCTAAACTTTGCAACGAGAAGCTCATGGTCTGAGCCACAGCCAGCTCCTGGTCTTGTTTCTATTGACTGTATAAAGCTTCTCCATCTTTGGCTGCAGAGCATATAGTCAATCTGATTTCTGTGTTGACCATCTGGTGATGTCCATGTGTAGAGCCGTCTCTTGGGTTGTTGAAAAAGAGTGTTTGCTATAACCATCGTATTCTCTTGACAAAATTCTGTCAGCCTATGCTCTGCTTTATTTTGTACTCCAAGACCAAACTTGACTGTTATTCCGGTTATCTTTTGGCTTCCTACTTTAGCATTCCAATCCCCCATGATGATAAGGACATCGTTTTTCAGTGTTAGTTCTATAAGATGCTGTAGGGCTTCATAGAACCGGTCAATTTCATCCTCTTCAGCACCGGTGGTTGGGGCATAGACTTGGACTACTGTGATATTGAATGGTTTGCCTTGGATTCGAACTGAGATCATTCTGTCATTTTGGGGATTGTATCCCAGTATTGCTTTTCCTACTCTTTTATTGACTATGAAGGCTACTCCATTTCTTCTGAGGGATTCTTGCCCGCAGTAGTATACCTGATGGTCATCTGAATTAAATTCACCCATTCCTGTCCATTTTAGTTCTCTGATACCTAAGATGTCGATGTTCAGTCTTGTCATCTCTTGTTTGACCACGTCCAGCTTTCCTTGATTCATGGATGTTACATTCCAGGTTCCTATGGAGAAAAAATCTTTACAGCATTGAACTTTCCTTTCACCACCAGATACATCCACAGCTGAGCGTCCTTTCGGCTTTGGCCCAGTCGCTTCATTCTTTCTGGCGCTACTAGTACTAGCCCTCTGCTCTTCCCCAGTAGCATATTGGATGCCTTCCAACCTGAGGGGCTCATCTTCCAGCTTTATATCGTTTTGCCTTTTGGTACTGTCCATAGGGTTTTCATAGCAAAGATACTAGAGTGGGTTGCCATTTCCTTCTCCACTGGATCACGTTTTGTCAGAACTCTCTGCTATGACCTGTCCGTCTTGGGTGGCCCTGCTTCATTGACTTACGCAAGCCCCTTCGCCACAACAAGGCAGTAATCCATGAAGGGATACAATAAATTACAAGTGGAAATAAGCTTTTTAGTGAACACCTCTGCTCACCTCAGAATCTATTGCCTGCATTGGCTCTAATCTACATCTTTTAGTTTAACTGGATTTTGTGTCTTCTGTGCTCTTTTGCATTACAGTGATTTGTCCTTCACTGGGGTTTTTTTTGGGGGGGAGGGGGGAGATTGAAGGACATAAAATATTGAATAAAATGGGTTTAAAATGGAGGAAAAGGTAAAATACTTTGGTATCACCAATGAATACAAATTATATGTATTTCAAAACTATTGTGTTAAACAAGGAACAAGAGTTAAACAAGATGTATTAAGGTGGGAGAAAATGAAGCTGTCATTACTATGTATGTATGCATGTATTTATAGCCTGCCTTTATTACTTTGATAAATAATGCGGAGCTGACATTACTAATATTCCCTTCTCCTATTTTCCCCACAACAACAACCCTGTGAGGTGGGTTGGACTGAGAGTCACTAACCCAAAGTCACCCTGCTGCCTTTCATGTGTGTGTGGGGTGGGGGGGGGACTAGAACACAGTCTGCTGGTTTTTAAGCCAACACCTTATGTATTATTCCTAAATCCTAATTACTAAGGCTGCCTATGGTTTTGCTTTCATTTACTATATTGTTTACTGTAGTATCTTCCTGCCTTCTAGTTTCTACCTCATTTTATATGATTTGTTCAGAGTTTTAGAACCAGCATTTTGTGGTCTTGAAACAACTATCCTGGTCCTGGACTTCCTTGAACTGTTTGTGGTCCCTGCAATGTCCTCCGCTGATCCTGCACTTTTTTTTTTAATTCCATTTATATCCCGCCCTTCTCCGAAGACTCAGGGCGGCTTACAAGCTTAGCAGTAGCCTTCATTCTATGTATATGCCTGCTTATTAGGGCTTTCACACCCACCCCAAGCGGCATTATTACAAAGTCAGCTTAATTGCCCCCAACAATCTGGGTCCTCATTTTACCTACCTCGGAAGGATGGAAGGCTGAGTCAACCTTGAGCCTGGTGGGATGCGAACCTGCACTAATTGCAGGCAGCTGGTGTTACTTAAGGAGGCATTAGCCCTCTGCTCCACCAAGGCTTCTTATTACACCCACTGTTTCTTTGGGACATCTCAGTTGCTGTCTTTTTCCTTGTTTTCCACAGCACTGCATTATTGAACAAACCTGCCCATTGGAAGCTTGGACTTGAGGAAGGAAAAATAAAAGGGTCGTCTGCCTGATTATGTTTCACCTTTGTGTAAACATTTAAAACTGTTGCTACCTTTTAAAGAGAAAGTTAAAGACATCGTTCCATATGTATGGCTGGCCTGGTTCAATCACTATTTAACTAGAGGTGTATACTTGGAATCAACAAAGTGAGGTAGATACTGTACTTTGAGGATACAGGTTAATATAGGAAAATTCAAGTGGTAGTATCAGAAATAGACTTCTCACTACATGGCTGAATAGGTGGTTTAGACATCCAGCTATATGTAGGTTATTCAGTAAGCCATAATTAAGGAAACCATGGGTTAGGTGATATATAACCTCAGCCTTATGTCTTCCCCTGATGAATAACATGTTAACATCACTTTCTAGCTAATATTACTATACTACTGTCTTTCTTTGAGCTATATGTTAGGGAATATTGGCATATATTTAATATTTTGTAGTATCACATCTTGACTTAAAATTGAGTCTTATTGAATTCATACATCAAGCTACAATGTGGTTTAGATTTGGCTTAATGCAACTTGTGAAATCAGCCAATTGGCATAATTCTCCTTATTAATGAAGACAACTGACCCTCCTTTGTCAGCTTGTTTGAGTATGAAGTCATTGTTATTTTTGAGGCTTTGGATAGCATCTCTCACCTTCAGATGGCAAACCAAAGTGGATGTTTGGACTTTGGTACTGTGTTTCCCCAAAAGTAAGACCTACCCTGAAAATAAAACCTACCTGATTTTTGGAGTGGGCCTAATATAAGCTCTACCCCAAAAATAAGCCCTAGTTTTGGGGCGAGATGCACAACTAAAAATCAAGCTAGGATGGGGGGGAGGGGGGAGCTGCCCCACATGGCCCACACCCACTTACGGTTGCAGCCAGGCCTCCCATGAATTGACACCTGCCTCACCAGCCACTTCTTCTGCGGCACACACCCCCAGCCTGCATTTTGCCATCAGAGGCCTTCAGGAAATGCCTCTCAAGCTGAGAAGGGAGCTCCGGATTCCCCCCGGCCTGGACTGCCTGACTGGACTCCCCCGGATTAATGGTTTTATCTTACTCCAGCACAGCCTTATTGGCGCTCAGGGGTGCCCCCCTCTCCTGGGTGCGACCCGCCTGCTTTTCCATCGTGCCTCCTGATGACGGACCCAATTATTGGGACCCCGAGAGATGGCTGGGCAGGGACAGGAGCCTCTCTTCCAAATTTAATAAGAGGCCCCTGGTGTGTTTTTTAGCTAAATGTTTTGAGGGGTTAGGGAGGGGGGTGGGCTCATCGGCTCGGTTGGAAACTAGGGGGGTTCCACCAACCGTTTCTCAGACCAGGTCAGGGACTGATCGCGCCGTGGTAGGGGCCGGGCTGGGGGTTTACGGGGCCCCGGAGCAGGGTGTGGGATTATCTATTCCCACGGCGGTTGGGAATGGCCGCAGGTGTAGGAACAGAGGGCCACATCAATACCCGGGGGTGCGTCCCCGCTGTCTTCAAGCGGTGATGCGCTCCGACCCTCTGATTTCAGCACGTGGTACCGGGAGCGAGGATGAGCAGCCACCTGAGCTCAGGCTCGTGTATTTTAATGCCAGGTCTGTAATGAATAAAGCACCTCTCATTCACGATCTGATTGAGGAGGAGCATGCGGACCTGGCTTGCATTACGGAGACCTGGTTGGGCCCAGAGGGCGGGGTCCCCCTGGCTGATCTTAGCCCATCAGGTTTCCGGGTGCTGCACCAGCCTAGGGCTCAAGGTAGGGGCGGTGGAGTGGCAGTTGTTGTGAGGGAGACCTTATGTCCGCGGGAGGCCACCATAGTCCAGATAGCCGGGTGTGAGTCCCTCCTCCTGAGATGTGGTCCCAGAGCTCAGTTGGGCTTGCTGTTGGTGTATATTTCACCTAGACACGTGGCAGCAGCCCTGCCTGAGCTTCTCGATATCCTCTCAGGGTTGGTGGTTGAGTTCCCCAAACTTATAGTTTTGGGTGACTTCAACCTACCATCCCTGGGGGGATCATCTGAGTTAGCTCGGGAGTTCATGGCTTCCATGACGGCCATGGACCTGAAGCAGGTTATTCTGGGCCCAACTCACGGAGGGGGTCACACGCTCGATCTGGTTTTTCTATCTGGACGGTGGTTAGATGATCTTGGGGGGGGTTCCCCAATTAATTTACCCCTGTCATGGACCGATCATCATCTCCTGCGGATGGTCTTCCGTTTTGCCACTCCCTGTCGTGGGGTTGCTGAGCCAACAAGATGGTTCCGCCCTAGGCGCCTTATGGACCCTGAGCGGTTCCAAACGGCGCTTGGGCCCCCACCTGCCTCCTTTGCTCACAGCTCGGTCGATGCCCTGGTGGAAGCCTGGGAAAGGGCAGCCACAGAGGCACTCGACCAAGTTGTACCCATGCGGCCCTTGACCCGACGCAGATCCCAACGGGCCCCATGGTTCTCCATGGAGCTCCGCGAGATGAAGCGTCGGAGACGGGGCCTAGAGAGCTGTTGGAGGTCCAGCCGATCCGAATCCGACCGGTTACGACTAAGGTCGTTTACGAGAACTTATCTCGCAGCATTGAGGGTGGCTAGGTCTAACCACTTTGCCACCCTCATTGCGTCCGCAGAGAATCGCCCGGCCGCCCTGTTTAGGGTGACTCGCTCTCTCCTTAATCAGGAGGTGAGGGAGGAACCCTTGCAGGGTCGAGCCGAGGAGTTTAGTCGATTTCTGTCGGACAAAATCGCTCGGATCCGGACCGGTTTGGACTCCGACTGGGCAGAGTCTGTCGAAGAGGATACGGGCGGTCTTGTCGATTTAATCTGGGAAGAGTTCGATCCTGTGACCCCTGAAGAAGTGGACAAGATCATGGGGAAGCTGAGCTCCACCACGTGTTTGTTGGACCCGTGCCCCTCCTGGCTGACTTATGCAGCCCGGGATGGGACACGAGGCTGGCTCCAGGCAGTGATTACTGCTTCTTTGAGTCAGGGTAGTTTTCCCGCCGCCTTGAAGGAGGCGGTGGTGAGACCCCTCCTCAAGAAGCCGGCCTTGAACCCAGCAATTTTAAACAACTATCGTCCGGTCTCCAACCTTCGGTTTTTGGCGAAGGTTGTTGAGAGCGTGGTGGCGCATCAGCTCCCTTTGTTCTTGGAGGAAGCTGACTACCTAGACCCGTACCAATCGGGTTTCAGGCCCGGGTACAGCACGGAGACGGCATTGGTCGCGCTGGTGAATGATCTCTGGCGGGCTCGGGACAGGGGTTGTTCCTCTGTCCTAGTCCTTTTAGACCTCTCAGCGGCTTTTGATACCATCGACCATGGTATCCTGCTGCGACGTCTCAGGGGGTTAGGAGTGGGAGGCACGGTTCTCCAGTGGTTCTCCTCTTACCTCCTGGGACGTTCGCAGTCGGTGTTGGCAGGGGGGCAGAGATCGACCCTGAGACCTCTCATTTGTGGAGTTCCTCAGGGATCGGTTCTCTCGCCTCTCCTGTTCAACATCTATATGAAGCCGCTGGGTGAGATCATTCGTGGTTTTGGAGTTGGGTATCACCAATATGCTGATGATACCCAACTTTTTATTTCCACCCCAAACCACCCCAGCGATGCCCTCGACGTGATGTCCCGTTGCCTGGAGGCGGTCCGGGTCTGGATGGGGAGGAACAGGCTTCGACTCAACCCTGACAAGACTGAGTGGCTGTTCGTGCCGGCATCCCGGGAAATTCCGATTATCCCATCATTGGCCATGGGGGGTGAGCTATTACCCCCCGTAGATAGGGCTCGCAACTTGGGGGTCCTTCTAGATTCACAGCTCTCTTTGGAAGAGCATATTGGAGCTGTGACTAGGGGGGCCTTTGCCCAGGTTCGCCTGGTGCGCCAGTTGCGGCCCTATCTAGACCGGGATGCCTTGCGCACAGTCACTCATGCGCTCGTGACCTCTCATCTAGACTACTGTAATGCTCTCTACATGGGGCTGCCCTTGAAGTCCACCCGGAGACTCCAGCTGGTGCAGAATGCAGCCGCGCGAGTTGTCTTGGGAGTTTCCCGATACTCCCATGTTACACCTCTGCTCCGCGAGCTGCATTGGCTACTGGTTGCTCTCCGGGTGAGGTTCAAGGTGTTAGTTATGACGTACAAAGCCCTTCATGGCATGGGTCCGGATTACCTACGGCAACACCTGCGACCGGCGTCAACGTCCCTCCGTCCAGTGCGCTCCCACAGAGAGGGCCTCCTCAGGGTGCCGCCGATCAAAGAATGCCGATTGGCGACCCCCAGGGGGAGAGCGTTCTCTGTGGGCGCGCCAGACCTTTGGAATAGCTTACCGGTTGAGCTCCGGACGGCCCCCGACCTTCGCTCCTTCCGGCGCGATCTTAAAACATTCTTTTTCGAACAAGCTGGCCTGGTCTGACGGGGTGGGGTTGGGTTTTTTAAAATTAGTTTTTAACTTAATATGTATTGATTTTATGGGCATGATGTTTAATTGGTTTTTAATGGTTTTTTAATTTTTGTATCTGATTTTTATTGTGTATTGCCCTGTTCACCGCCCTGAGTCCTTCGGGAGAAGGGCGGTATAGAAATCAAATTATTAAATTAAATTAAATTTTGCCATCAGAGGCCTTCCAGAAAGGCCTCTGCAGCCAAGAACCAAGCTCCAGATTCAATCCATTAGCTCAGTGCTTGACTGTAGAGGTCTTTCCGGAAAGCCTCTGTTGGCGAAATGCAGGCTGGGGGTGCTATGCACATCAATCCGGAGCTCCATTCTCAGCTGCAGAAGCATTTCCCTCAGCCGCAGAAGAAGTGGGCCAGCTGGGTGGGGCTGTCAGTGCCGCTGCCACAAGATGAGACCGTGGAAAAGACACACCCACCCTGAAAATAATACCTGGTACTTCTTTTGGAGGCACACACCCCCCAAATAAGACCAGGTCTTATTTTCAGAGAAACATGGTATTAAGCATCCTGATACATACCTTGCTCCTCCCCCCCCCAAGCAGATCCCCTCCCACTGTCCCTGGCTTAATAGTAATCCACATGAGACTTTCCATGCAACAAGCCAGTCTCCTGCTGGAGCCCTTTCAGGAGTTTTAATGGTTTAAGAGTACTCAGTGACACTTTGCATAGTTGCTTAAAAGGCTGGAGCTATGTAGCTGTATTTGTAAGATCTGAGCTAGCTTAGATTTCAACCCTTCTGACATGATAGACTTCCGATGGCCTAGACCAGGGGTAGGCAACCTTGGCTCTTTTATGACTCGTGGACTTCAACTCCCAGAATTCCTGAGCCAGCATGGCTTAGCTCAGAAACCTCTCCCTTTTCCCTCAGCGTGGCTGGCTCAGGAATTCTGGGAGTTGAAGTCCACGAGTCATAAAAGAGCCAAGGTTGCCAACCCCTGGCCTAGACCTTTCTCAGATACTCGTAGGAAATTCATGGGAATGGAGCTAATGAGGTGGTTCAAGAAAAGAAGTCAGGCAGCTGTCCCCCAAAACAAGATCTAAGCACTAGAAAAGAATATATACTGCTCAAAAAAAATAAAGGGAACACTTAAACAACACAATGTACTGTATTTAATAGTAGGATGTCTTATTTTCTGTTCCCTTTATTTTTTTGAGCAGTATAGTTAGAAAAAGATAAAGTATCGTTAATCTTCACTCTTAAATACACATATCTTTAATCTTCACTCTTAAATACACAGAAAGAGACACATATACAAACATGTCGGATTTCTGTCTTAAAAGACAATTCTGCTGGGTCATAAAGACTGCTATGGGGTTCAGAATTTAGCGTGCATGGGATTAAATAGTTTTTAGTGTTATGGCTAAGACAGGCCAAGACAAAGAGATCAGAGGGATGGAAATCTGTGGAGGATTCTGGGCTACTTGGTTGATAAAAAGGGAAGCTTTAAAGAATCCAGTGAAATACCCAGTTGGTGTTCACACTGCCAGATCTGTATCAATTAGTGAGGTAAATAGAAGATACCGCTATATTTGTTTAGAGCAGGGATAGAGAACCCTGGCTCTTTTATGACTTGTGGACTTCAACTCCCAGAATTCCTGAACCAGCCATGCTGACTCAGGAATTCTGGGAGTTGAAGTGGACAAGTCATAAAAGAGCCAAGGTTGCCTACCCCTGGTCTAGACAAACAGCATATATGAACTTTTTTTATAATGAAGCAGGCAACCACAAACTGATTTTCTGTTTATAATTAGCAATTCTAATCTTAAACTTCTAAAAAGCTGCCAATATGATCCTGGAGAAAATACAGAGTACTTGTTGCAGCCCACAAAAGCTTAAATGACTTAACTCTGGATTATTTGGGGAGATAAAATGACAGAAGAGAATTCCTCTGGGGCAGAGGTCCCCAACCTATGGGCTGCAGCCCACTACCGGGCCGTGGGCTCTTGGCCACTGGGCCGTGTGAGTGGGTGTCCAGTGCACGCGCACATGTGCATGCGCTCACCTTGTGCCGGCGCTAGTGAAGCCATGAGCTGCGTGCTGGTGCTAACCAAGCTGTGAGCCTCTTGCCAGTGCTAGCCGAGCCCCAAGCCGCACACTGGCACTAGCTGAATCGCGTGCCGCTTGCCGGTGCTAGCTGAGACACAAGCCTCTCCCTGGCGCTAACCAAGCCGCACACCAATGCTAGCTGAGCCACGTGCCGCACTAGCAGCCCCATTTTCAGAGTGCACATGCTCACAACCCGATTTGAATGTATGCGTGTGCAGCCACATTTGCATTTGTGCGCATGCATGCATAAAGGTCCCTGTCCCTCCCTTTCCCACCAGGCCGCCAACCAGAAAGGTTGGCTGCCCCTGCTCTGGGGGGGAAAAAAGAACAAACACATGTAAGAGTTTGTATTAGAGATTACATCATGTTTATAAGAGGCAAAAGGCAGTTATTATTTGGCTGCTGTCATATCCACAAATAACCAACAGCCAATTCTGAATATTCTGACTAGGAGGTCCTGTCAAGCTGGCCAAGGCATCGTCTTGCCCTGTTTTGGATTGGAAGTTTTGTATGATTGCTGAGGAAGAATACTTGCAATTCTTAGTCTGACCATTATTAGATCTATATCCTTTCCTGGTTAGTTAAGGCCTCCCAGAAAGTAATGTATACCATTAGATGAATCCATGTGGCCAAAAATTCATCTTTGAGACAGCCTTATGCATCTTAATTATAAATAAATATGCTTATGTTTAAAAGATACTAGCTAAGTATGATCCTAACTGCTTGTTAAGATCAATACAAGAAAGCACCTTTTCTTGCAAATCCTGGTTTTGCCTGATTATGAATTGAGGAATTGACCTTGTTAGGTGCTCAAGACCCTGGAACGTCCCACAGAGGTTAACAATGTTGTCAATTAACAATCTTTGAAGTGTTACTGATTGAAAATATATTTTTATAAAGTGCCTTGAAATTTTCATAATTGGGGTCTATGCATGTTTTACTAAATCAAAGCTAAAAAAGTGTCAGGGTATTTTATGCATCATAGAACAAAACAGTCTAGTAGTTTTATCAGATTAATTTACAAAGCAAAATATTAAAATAATAAGAATCCAATCAAAGTAAACAATAGTGCATTATTATTGTTTGCCTTCTATTTGATAAAAGAGCATTAATTGTACATATACTGGGTACATGTACACAGAAAAGTAATATGATGGACAAAAATATCAGGATAGTATGCAATTTAAGTGTAAGTATGTCATTGATTGAAGGTATATGTTTGTATTTCAAATAGCTGTGATTCTGAAGAAAATTGAATTCTCCATTTATAAGGACTCCTTTTTTGATACATCATGGAGGACAGGGAGATATCTTCAATTAGTTCATACATGGAGTCATGTCTGCTGGATCTTTTATCCACCATGGTGTCCACCATTTACGTTCTGTATAAAATAAGTTACACATTTATATAGTAAAGATCCTTATTTAGTAAACACACAATCTGGTTCTAGGAAAGCTCTTCTGTTTACATGGTTGCTTCTTCCACATCTGATTTGTGGGGGAGTGGAAGAGCCATCCTGTATTTATGAAATCAATCTAGAAACAGGGTATGATTACTGTAAAAGCTATATTAATTTCTCATATCCTTTTCCCTCCAATGCAGGAAAACTTTATTCTTACTATATTGGTGCAATAGGAAGCAAGTGCACCAGTATTTGGAAATGATGTTCCTATAACATCACAACCGCTGTGGAAGGGATGGGAAGCTCCTCACATCCACAGATTAAGTGGTCAAAACTCAGGCAAAATATCTTATATACTCAGTGGCTTCAAAGATGTTTCGGCATAAATCTCATGTAATCTCTGTGAGGGAGATGGGCAGTTCCAAAATGGGATGGATGGAATTTAATTTTCATTCTCTATTAGGCATTTTTGCCCCACACCATTCTTGGAAGCTCTGGAAGTTTTCAGTAATTTTATGTTTCCCACAGTGCCAACCAAATTAATGTAGAAAACGTTATATCATCTGTTCTCGTGTTAATCAAAAAAAGAACATATTCATACCTTTAAAACAGTCAGGGATTGAAAGTTGGCCATCTATGCATTGAACTTGTGTTTTATAACTGCAATTCTCTGTCTCCCTTTTACAGAAAAACCAGATTGTCTCGGCATGTTGTATAGTGTTAAGTTCATTCACTTTTATTTTCTGTCCATTGAATAACACTGTTGCTCCTTTAAGTGATATTTTACATGGTGCTACAGAAGAGGAAGAAGGAACATAAACAGCATAGTTTAAAAAAAATCATTGGTAAACAATCATATAATGTCTCACTTTATTTAACCAGTGATTTTCTAAATTAAGTAAAAAGTGGTTTTCCACAGCAACCTCTATTTAAAAATGTCCTTTATATATCTTCTGCCTCACCCAAAAGATTTTACCCTTTTTAATATTGTGTGTGTTCCAAAGCAGCTAGTCATATATTATAAGTATACCTTTACATGTTATACCTGAAAGATTCATACTTTAAAATGACTGAGACAAAAGGGGTGGGGAATCAGTTGCTATACTTAAAGGAGATGGGAACACATTTCTCACAGCTATCTTGGCTACATTTGAAGACTATTTAGAAGCTCCAGCTTATGCAGAAAGTGGCAGCCTAGGTGCCAATAGGTAAGGGTCATCACATCCAAATTAAATTAAACAAATAGAGTAAATACTGCAGTTCAAAGGTTGGTTTTGATGGTTATTATTTTAAGCTCTAAGTGGTTTTGGCTCTGTGATACTTCCAAGATCACCTTCTCCAGGTAAAACTACCGTAATCCATCTGATACAGTTGCCCTGGATGAGAATGGTAATGGGTTCCACTCCAGTGAAGTGAGACTGGGTTTGGCAATATCTCAGTTCGGGTCCTCATCCTATGGACTAGCATTTTTCTCGAGGTAGCCAGTGATAACTTAAGCATCATTTTGAAAGAGTGTAAAAATGGAGTGATTTTCCACAGCCTTTGAAAGCCAACATTGCCTAAATCTGTGCTGTTTGATTATTATAATGTTCACTGTAGGTGACTTGACTTTTTTTTTGTATTGTGCTTTCATTCATTCTTGCATTCATTCATTCAATTTCTATAGCTGCCCCACTCAACTGACACTGGGCGGTTTACAATTCTAAAATTATAAAATGAAACAAAAAGACATCCACAAAGTAAATTATTTGAAACAGCAGCCCTGATGATTAATCAGCTAATAGTAAAGCCATGTAACAGGGCCTTTCACACATCCCCTGTGGCCTAGACATATAGCCAAGCTTTAAGTAGGTTGGGGAGAATATTCCATAAGGCAAGGGCTACAGTGGAAAAAGGCCCTCTTCTAGTTCCTGCCAGTCAGAACTCTTCAGCTGATGGGATTTGTAGTACGTCCAATCTGTTGGCTCAGACTGGATGGGTAGAAATATTTGGAAAAAAATGCCCCTCCCCCTCTCAGGCACCTATAGATTCTGTTTCGTGTTTTTTATATTTGCAAGCCATCAGGGATCTGTGGATTCTGATAGGAAATAAATAGTAAATAACTAAACATGTTTTTATACTGTCAGAAAAAACTTAATTTTGCACTCTATAATAAAATGGAACACGTTTGACTTTCTTCTGTGTGGCATCCTTTAAGAAGCCTTAGTCTTCTCAAGGTTGAACATGCCCAGTTCTTTCATTCTCTCTTTGCCCAATTTAATTTCTAGTCCTTTGATGTCACCCCTTTACTTCTTCGAACTTGTCCTGTATCCATCCTAAATGTGATGCTCAGAAACGGTACTTAAGTCCGACCACAGTAGAATAAATCCGAATCAAATGACTAAAGTATCTAAAAATTACTTATAATAAATACATTACAAAATTTGCTTTTCTAGCCTTATCATTCTGCTAACTCGCATTCAATATACAGTCAATGCTGTTCCAATATCTTTTAAAATAAAAATGATTACCAAGCCAGATACTTCTGTCTTTATTTCTATGCATTTGATTTTCTTTCCTAAGTGAAGGTTTTTTTAACTACTCTGCTAAATTCAATTATGTAACTTTCACCTCACTTTTTCTACTTATCAAGATCATGTGAAATTTATTTCTCTCTTCTAAGATATTAGCTATACTTCCCATTTTGTGTCATTTGTAAATTTAGTAAACATTCTGTGTCCCTCTTCATCATTTGTGAATTCAGATATTATGCATTATTAAATAAAATGGCTTAACCATTATGAACATTCATATACACCGTTAAGATATTTTTTAAAACAAAATCAAGATATTTTGAACAAATACAATACATACTGCTTTACCTTTGCAAGTTGGTTTATGTGACCAAGTTCCTGTTTTCTCACACCTTGATTCTGAAGCATCATCGATAACATAAGGTGGATAACAACCATAACTCACAATATCTTGGTAATGAAAAATATCACGAAGAGCTTGGTTTATGAATCCATGTTCTATTGGTTCTGGAGGAGGACATTGTATAGCTGTTAAGAAAAAAAAGAGTAAATGGGAAATCCAGGACTTGCATTTTGGGCTAATTTGCATTTCCTGCTTGTCCTAGTGTAAGGAACATGTACTGTTTTGGACAGCAAGAACAGGTGTCATCCTCAGTCCACTCCTTTCTTGCTGAGAGCAAAGCCTTCACCCAAATTTTCTTGTGGGGTATCCAAAGTGTTCTCCCGCTGATGACCCAAGCAGGGAGTCCAAACAGAGCAGCTGTCCATCACTTTGATCAAAGCAGAGGAGAGAGTTGAAATCTGGAGAAGCAGTTTTTGCATGACATTTATGTCCAACTGCTTTATGTACTGGAGGCAAGTAGTTGAAGGTTACCAGTAGAAAAGTCCTTTATGTCCTGACTGCAAAGACAGTCGAGCCCCAATCAAAGAATTCCTGCTAGGTGATGGTTGGGAGACCATTCAGAGGCGACGTATCTAATCTTACTTTAAGCCAGCTTTCTCCAATGTGGTTCTCTCAAGATATTTTGCCAATACCCCAAAATTCCCAGCCACCAATACTATATTATAGGACTTACATTTGCATTCAGGTAATGCACTCCAGCTTCCATCAGCCTGACAGGTAGCTGTTTCACTTCCAAACAGTGCAAAAGGTAAGAGACAACTAAATCTGATTGTGTCTTGGAAAATAAATGTATCCCCAGAAACAATTTTATGGTAAGAGAGAACTCCAAATTCAGAAACTGGAGGTGGAGGGCAAATCACAGCTAGAAAAAAAAAGCAAATCTGTTTAACACAACAGATTTTTATGCTAAAAATCACACGTAAACATTTGCCCTATGGAATTCATTATATACAAGGGCTATTCAGAAATAAACTTTCGTTTGGTTATCAATGACAGACACTCGCAGATACAGAACTTTTATTGTACACATTAGAAAACTACATTATATTACTTTTTGACATGATCGCCATTCAAATTGAGGCACTTGTCATAATGTCTTACAAGGTTTGAAATTCCTTACTAGTCTCTCAGTGCCAAATCTAGGCTATGGGGGCGGGGGGCGATCAAAAACATCCCAACGGAACTGCTTCAAAAGTTCTTGGGTGCTTCTAGCGATGTGCAGGTGAACATTAGCATGAACCAACACCACACCGGAAGTCAGCATGCCCCAACGCTTGTTATGCATGGCTCGTCTGAGTTTTCATAATGTTTCACAGTAGACTTCTGAATTGATGGTTGAACCACGCTCCATGAACTTCATTAGCAGTACTCCTTTGGCATCTTCACATTTGGCGGGATTTTCTAGGGCACCACTTCCTGTGTGGTGTTGGTTCACAATAATGCTCGCCCGCACACCATTAGATTGTAACATTTCCTCAAACTTTATTTCAAGTTGTATTGTTGTATTTTTTATTTTATGTACTGAAGTCCATCAAATGCTTCTCATTAATTATGTGAATAAGATTTGCATATTCAGGAATAAATCTAGATGAAAAATGGACAAGGCAGATTTGAACATTGTGCCAAGCTAAGATTACCACACCTGGGCTACAAAATAATTGGATGAACATTACAAGGTAAGTAAGTCCTCGACTTACAACCATTTGTTTAGTGACCATTTGAAATCACAACAGCACTGAAAAAAATGACTTATGACCAGTTTTCACACTTAACGACTGTTACAGTATCCCCATGATCACATTATCAAAATTTGGGAGCTTGGCAACTGGATGTATTTATGGGAGTTGCACTGACTCGGGCTCGTGATTATCATTTGTAACCTTCCCAGCTGTCTTCTAACAAGTAAAGTCAATGGGGGAAGCCAGGTTCACTTAGTGACTAATGATTCACTTACCAATCGAGGCAAGAAAAGTTGTAAAATTGAGCAAAATTCTCATCGTCTTGCTTAGCAATAGAAATTTTGGGCTCAATTGTGTTCATAAGTCAAGGACTCCCCTATACATGGAAGCCAAGACATGTAGGAAATTCTCACTCTTTGTTGCCACCTCATGGTCATTTCAAATTTTGCAAGGCAGGTATAGAAAGCCTAGCTAAGCCATAAATGTAGTTTCCTGGTTTGGGCTTATTTCCAACATTTTTCAATATTATAGCTTTCCTTCAGGAATGTTTCTGACTGAGATCATTTTAAAAGAAATTTCCTATTTCAATTGTCCTTCCATCTAAAGTTAAGTACCTGGATAAATTCACTATTCCAATTAGTGAGACAGTCGGTGCATTTCTTTGTATGTATATTAATATCTTCTCATACTTACGTTGGCATTCAGGCAGGCTTGCACTCCAGCTCCCATTTGCCTGGCATTGGCTGCTTGTTGGTCCTTCAAGAATAAACCTGGGGATAGAATACTTTCATGAAAACAGTTCTGAAAATGGTTACATCACGCTTGATGAACATCTTCTAATAGCAAAGCAGGGGCTCAGGCAATAGCAATACAGTACTTAACATTCATTTAGTAATCATTTGAAGTCACAGCGGCACTGAGAAAAATGATGCATGACCATTTTTCACATGACTGTTGCAGCATCCCCTTGGTTACATGATCAAAATTCAGGCTCTTGGCAACTGGCTTATATTTATGACAATTGCACTGTCCCGGGGTCATGTGATCACCATTTGCAACCTTCCCAGTCAGCTTCTGACAAGCAAGGTCAATGGGGGAAGCCAGATTAGTTTAAGAATCACATGATTCACTTAATAACTGCAGTAATTCATTTATCAACTGTGGCAAAGAGAGCTCATAAAATGAGGCGTAACTCATTTAACAACTGCCTTGCTTAGCAATGGAAATTTTGGGCTCAATTGTAAGTCGAGGACTACCTGTAATGATCAGGGAGCATTTATTGCATTCCACTCTTAACATATTTTATTTGGTTTGGCTTCCTGTCTCATATAAATTCAGCCACCATGGTTTCCAAAACATGATTTGTGAATTATAGTGATATGTCAACCCATCCACTGGGATTTATTCAACAAAGTGAATGTAAAAGATATCGTGGATTAACACAATGTATGAACCTTGCTAAATTTTTGGGATTCTCTTTTGAACATCTGGAACAAATATCTTTTAACTGAGTCAATTAGATAAGATAAGATAATCTTTATTGTCATTTTTTACTGTGGGCACAATGGCGCACATCAAAAATGAAATTTAGTTGCCCGCTCTCAAAGTGAGACACATACATGACACACACCTAAAACATACTACATACAACATATGTATAGACCCACACCCCTACATATAAATAAAATATTAAATACTGTCCAACTTGAATATATAACGGAAGGAGGAAGCCTAAGAGTTCACAAGGTTAATGCTGTATGGAATGAAACTATGGCTGAATCTGGATGTACTGCTACAGATACCACGAAGCCTCCTCCCAGAAGGTAACAAGGAAAACAGGTTGTGAAGAGGATGAGTAGTGAACCAGATAATCTTACGGACCCTGTTCAAACAACGCTTCTGTGCTATGTCCTGGATGGGAGGGAGGGAACTGCCAATGATCTTTTCAGCCATCCTCACCACTCTCTGCACTGCCTTCCTGTCTGAAGCAGTGATGCTTCCAAACCAGACTGTGATGCTGTATGACAGGATGCTCTCAATCGCCCCCTGTAGAAAGTGGTCAGGACAGGGGAAGGAAGATGAGCTTTTCTCATGCGATGCAGAAAGTGCAGGCGCTGCTGTGCCCGCTTCACCAGTTTCTCACTGTTGAGCAACCAAGCCAGCCTACTTGTTAGTTGCACACCCAGGAATTTGATGCTGGTAACCATCTCCACAGGTGAATCATTAATGCACAGAGAAGTGTAGCTGTGCCTGCCCTTTTTTGAAATCAACAATGATTTTTTTTGGTTTTACCGGTATTTAAAACTAGGCTGTTTTCTTTACACCAGTTCACCAACCCCTCAACCTCCTTGCGGTAAGCTTTCACATTGTCATCATGAATAAGGCCCACTACTGTTGTATCATCTGTGAACTTTACAATATGGTTGGTGGCAAACCTAGTACAACAGTCATGGGTCAATAGGGTGAACAGCAAGTAGATTTTAGTGGGATGTTGTTATTGGTACTTTGATTGTAGTTATGTTAAAGGGGAGTTAAAGCACATTATGAATTTGGTTAATTGTATATTTGCATAATTTTTATTTAGAATATGATTATTATAACTATAATCCTGTATTTAGCTCTGGGAAGTGGGGGGGGAAGTGGGCGGGTTTGGGGTGGGGGGGATTTGGGGATATATTGTAAAACTTTGTTTTTGTAAAACTTTTTAATAAAAAAAAAATAGGGTGAACAGCAGCGGACTTAGGACGCAGCCCTGAGGAGAACCTGCGCTCAAGGAAATGGTATTAGAGATATTTGTTCCAGCTCGCACATATTGGGGCCTGTTGGTCAGAAAATCAAGAATCCAGTTGTACAAAGGGGTGTTTAAGCCTAAAAGGCCCAGTTTGTCTACTAGATGCTAGGGAATGATTGTGTTAAATGCCGAACTGAAGTCAACGAACAACAAACGCACATGAGCATTTCTTTCCTCTAAGTGCTTCAAGCTCAGATGGAGAACAGAAGAGATAGCATCCTCCATAGAGCGATTTGGTCGTTAGGCAAACTGAAGCGGGTCAAATGCTGGCAGGAAGCTAGATACAATAAAGTCCTTTATCAGCTTGTCAAAGCATTTCATAATGGTGAATGTCAGTGCAACCAGACAGTAATCACTGAGACCTGTAATTGTGGACTTTTTTGGCACTGCAAGATGATAGCCATCTTAAGACACAATGGGACCACTGCCTGCTGCAATGAGAGATTGAAAATATCTGAGAACACAAGCCAGCTCCTCTGCACAATCTCTAAGGACACATCCAGGGATGTTATCTGGGCCTGCTGCTTTCCAAATGTTAACTTTCCTCAGTGTTTTCCGGACAGAGATGACATCAAAGCTTAGCACTTGCTCATCAGGATGGGGCACAGCTTTCCTAGCAGGAGTGCTATTTGATGTCGCAAATCTACCAAAAAATGCATTCAGTTTGTTTAGAAAGTCCCTGTCGTCCTTGCATCTCGGTGGATTCACCTTGTAATCTGTAATGATCTGGATTCCTTTCCACATTCGCCTGGTGTTTGTAGGGTCTTGAAAAAAGTTCTGAATTTTCTGGCAATGGGCTTGCTTTGCATCTTTAATGGCACTTTTCAGATTTTCTCTGGCTGTTCTAAGTGCCAGCATGTCGCCAGATTTAAAAGCCACGTTCCCTGCTTTCAGCATCTTGCTGACCTCATAAGTCATCCACGGTTTATCATTCGCCCTCACAACAATGCTTTTCAGGACACAGACATCATGTATGCACTTTTGGATATATGCAGACACCGTGGTGGTATACTCAACATTTGTATGTTGGTTCTCAGTAGCTGCTTCCTTAAACATGCCCCAATCTGTGCACTCAAAATAGTCTTGTAATGCTTCTATAGCTCCCTCTGTCCAAACCCTCACCTGCTTTACTGCTCACCTGCTTTACTTTTCTACACTCTATGTTGTGGAAACCACAGTCGAGGGTGTCAATTGACTCAATCACCCCATTCATCGAAGGGCTAAATTTACCCCCCAAATGATTCAAACTGGTACAAAGTCCAACTAACTCCACCCACATTGTTAGGTTTGGGGACAATGTTGCTTCTCTACCTAGTTTTTCAGAAAAAGGAAGGGGAAAAAAATCCTAGACGAAAAAGGGGGGGGGAGCCTCTTATTATAGAAGTGGTAGCAAACTTCTTAACTATCGACAGACTGCAACAACTGAGTCACACCTGCTCGTTACCTGTCTGGTAAACAGAGAAGAGACAAGTGATGTCCTCTTGCCTTGCCTTGGTGCAATGCCTCATGAAATCCAGGGACTTTCTGGAGAAGGTGGCAAGGCTTTATGGGATGGAATGGGAAGCCTAGTCAATGTGGTTGTCCGCTCCCAGACTCACCAAGAAGGAACTTTGGGTGAGTTAGAAAGTGTTGCAAGATCAGGGCCAAAGCATGGTTTTGGTTTTATTTTCCTTCTTTACACACTTTAATAGTGTTTGAAACATATCACAACTGACCTTTGATACTGTTTGGCCACAAAGTCATAAAATATACAGACTGAGATTTCTAACTCGCCCTTACAGTATTTGTTTTCTTGAAACAATATCATATCCCCAGGAAAACCTGTAAGGGCTGAATATGTTTTTCCCCCCAAATCATTTTATTGCATTTTACAAAGCACTAAAAACAACACAAACTAATAATCAAAATAAATGATAAAGATTAAAAGGAGAATAGGGATAAAAGTGTGAAAAAAGTATAAAGAAAAAGAAAAATACGAACATAGGCCAAGAATGACTTTCGACTTCTACGAAGGATATAGATAACACTTAATATCAACTCTTAGTTTAAGACTAGAAATAAAATATCTCTCCCCCCCCAATTTTTTAAAGCAAGATAGTCATCATTTAAAAATCAACAAAGGAAATAAGAATAGAGAATATTATACATTTACTTGATATAGATAATATGAAGTACATGTTACAAATTTAATTTGTGAGAGACAAAAGTCCATTTCAATAGGCTGGTATACAAACTTACCCAGTTTTACAGGAAAAGTTTATGACACTCAAGTAGTTGAGGTCATTGACGTGTATCTCTCCATCATTCAAGGGTCCAGGATAGGGACATTTCTTGGCTGTTTAATATATGTAAATATATATACATAGATTAATATTTAATTGGGGAAGAGACAAATAGATACACTGTAAACATGAAGCAATCACCAAGTTAAGCCAATTCATTTCAATGGATGGATGGATAGATTATTAACAATAGATCATTTTCTGCTTGATGAACTAAGACAATAAACCCCTTAAGCATAATAGCAAAATTAACGTGCTTGCACTCAAGAATAATGGTATTCCAGTCACAACAGGCCAGAAAGGATGAGATCTGTGGGGAATCAAGTAATTGAGGCTTTTTCTCAGGCTAAATACTTCTGGAGAAAGTCAGTGCTGGGAAGCAGATGCCATAGGAGTAGTTTAAATTCTTAGTACCAACATTTCTTTGAACACATTTGTTCCTAAGAAAAAGGTCTAATATCATATAAGCTTAAAGAAGCCACACCATTCAAAATAGTTCGTCTTAATCTGTTTTTGCCTAATGTATTCTATATTATTCGCCCTTTTAAACATGATTGGAGATTTTTTTTTAAATAACTAAGTGATTTAAAAGAATTTTTTTTTCAAAAGAGAGGTAATAGTGAGTGATGCAGACCAGTGAGAAGGCCATTGCAAACAGAGCCCAAGTTTAGGTTCCATCTTAGAACCCAAAGCAATTGGAGATTAATTTAATGTACCCATGATGATGATTATCCTACTAATGTGATTGTTTGATCTGAGGATGTGCACAGTTCTCTTTAACAGAGGAACTCCTACCATTTTCAATGCTTGCTCTTCTTGCTTGACATAAGTGCCAGGGGCGATCTGGGTAAATAAAGGAGGGGCAACTCCAATCCTCCTACTAGGAAGAGTGAATCAATCATTTTAGGCTGTACAATTCACACCTTATGAAAAGGCAATAAAAGTGTTTAATTTGACTCTTTTTTTCCTTGTAATAATTTTTATCTTCCAAAAAGAGAGAGTTGTTTGTAGGATTTTCCTCCATGGATGCCAGAATAAACTGACTTACTTTAGATACCGACCCTGTCTAACAAGATACTTCAACCTAATCAGGGAATAACCCATCAGATCTTCATCCTGGTGGCTTTGACAGTGTTCGATCCCATTAAATAAGTTTTAAAAAATGCCATTTTGAAAATGCCGTTTTGAAAGTACATCACTGGCAGCTAAAATCATAAGATTTGCTTTGGCCATGTTATGTGTGCAAATTCATTGGAAAAGGCAAGGATACTAGGAATGGTTAGTGGAAAAAAGAAGGAGTAAGCAAAGAATCCACTGGCTTGATAGCATCAAATTTGATGGAAAATTGAACATACAACAATTGAAAGAAGCTGTGCTTGACAGAGTAGCATTGTAGAGCACTTGCCTATAAAGTCACCAAGAGTTGGACACAGCTAAATGGTTAAAAACAAAACAGCCAGCTTTTCCAAGAAGTTTCTAATATCACTGAATCCTTGTTCAGGATACTATTGGTAAAACTCCACTACATTGCTCAGACCTTCTGTATAGACTAGGTGTATTTGGGGCTGCTATCACAGAGGCATGTTTGAAATTGCCAGGTCTTAGTCAAAAGTAGTGAAATGGACACAAACACACACACAAACTCTGCAAGTCCAGAGATGATTCAAATCTTCCTTGCAAACACTCGCCATCCTTTGCAAAGGACCATTTAGGGGTTTACTAATCAATGTGGCATAGACTTCAGTCCCAAGATCCAATCCTTGATGCATAGAGTCATGGTGGCGTGGTTAGAATGCAGTATAGCAGACAAAAACTCTGCATTCCACAGCCTGGATTTTGATTCTGACAGGGCTCAAGGTCGACTCAGCCTTCCAAGATTGGTAACATGAGAACCCAGATTGTTGGGGGCAATAGGCTGACATTGCAAACCGCCCAGAGAGTGCTGTAAAGCACTATGAAGCAATATACATGTGAAACTCAAAAAATTAGAATATCATGCAAAAGTTCATTTATTTCAGTAATGCAACTTAAAAGGGGAAACTAATATATGAGATAGACTCATTACATGCAAAGCAAGATAGTTCAAGCTGTGATTTGTCATAATTGTGATGATTATGGCTTACAGCTCATGAAAACCCCAAATCCACAATCTCAGAAAATTAGAATATTGTGAAGTGTCCCACTCTAATCAGCTAATTAAGCCATAACACCTGCAAAGGGTTCCTGAGCCTTTAAATGGTCTCTCAGTCTGGTTCAGTAGGAATCACAATCATGGGGAAGACTGCTGACCTGACAGTTGTGCAGAAAACCATCATTGACACCCTCCATAAGAAGGGAAAGCCTCAAAAGGTAATTGCAAAAGAGGTTGGATGTTCCCAAAGTGCTGTATCAAAGCACCTTAATAGAAAGTTATGTGGAAGGGAAAAGTGTGGAAGAAAAAGGTGCACAAGCAGCAGGGATGACCACAGCCTGGAGAGGATTGTCAGGAAAAGGCCATTCAAAAGTGTTGGGGACTTTCACAAGAAGTGGACTGAGGCTGGAGTCAGTGCATCAAATGCCACCACACACAGACAGATCCTGGACATGGGCTTCAAATGTCGTATTCCTCTTGTCAAGCCGCTCCTGAACAACAAACAACGTCAGAAGCGTCTTACCTGGGCTAAAGAAAAACAGACCTGGTCTGTTGCTCAGTGGTCCAAAGTCCTCTTTTCTGATGAGAGCAACTTTTGTATCTCATTTGGAAATCAAGGACCCAGAGTCTGGAGGAAGAATGGAGAGGCACACACTGCAAGATGCTTGAAGTCCAGTGTGAAGTTTCCACAGTCTGTGTTGATTTGGGGAGCCATGTCATCTGCTGGTGTTGGTTCACTGTGCTTCATTAAGTCCAGGGTCAATGCAGCCGTCTACCAGGAGATTTTGGAGCACTTCATGCTTCCTTCCACAGACAAGCTTTATGGGGATACTGACTTCATTTTTCAGCAGGACTTGGCACCTGCCCACAACTGCCAAAAGCACCAAAACCTGGTTCAATGACCGTGGGATTACTGTGCTTGATTGGCCAGCAAACTCGCCTGACCTGAACCCCATAGAGAATCTATAGGCCATTGCCAAGAGAAAGATGAGAGACATGAGACCGAACAATGCAGAAGAGCTGAAGGCCGCTATTGAAGCATCCTGGTCTTCCACAACACCTCAGCAGTGCCACAGGCTGATAGCTTCCATGCCACGCCGCATTGAGGCAGTAATTGCTGCAAAAGGGGCCCAAACCAAGTACTGAGTACATATGCATGCTTATACTTTTCAGAGGTCCGATATTGTTCTATGGACGCTCCTTGTT
The DNA here is from genome assembly GCF_964194415.1 of Vipera berus. Taxonomy (NCBI): domain Eukaryota; kingdom Metazoa; phylum Chordata; class Lepidosauria; order Squamata; family Viperidae; genus Vipera; species Vipera berus. Next base: position 155,312,161 of record NC_138203.1, on the reverse strand, counting down.
TTATTGATTGCATGTAATATTCTAATTTTCTGAGATTGTGGATTTGGGGTTTTCATGAGCTATACACCACAATCATCACAATTATGACAAATCATGGCTTGAACTATCTTGCTTTGCATGTAATGAGTCTATCTCATATATTAGTTTCCCCTTTTAAGTTGCATTACTGAAATAAATGAACTTTTGCATGATATTCTAATTTTTCAAGTTTCACCTGTATAAGTTTAAGTGCTATTGCTATTGTTATTGTCTACATGTGTGTGCCTTCAAGTCATCATTGATTCCTAGTGACTGCATAGACTAGTAATTTTCTTGGCAAGATTTTGGAAATGATTTAGCACTGTCTTCTTCCTAGGGGTGAGAGAGAGAGTGACTGACCCAAAGTCACCCATCTGGCTTTGTGCCTAAGGCAGGACTAGAACTCACAGCCTCCCATTTCTAACCGGGTGCACCAAACTAGCTCTTTTAAGATTGATCTGCAGAAAAAAATTCCCTTAAAACTTTGGCACATTGATACACTTTTACTTCAAGAATATGATCCCATTCGTAATGATTTTGCTGAGGAGAGGGGGCAGAAGGGTGAGCCGTGGAAATCTGGAAGATTCAAACATTACGTTTGAAAAGTTAAGAAACGTTTCATAGAAAATAGAACAAACTGAAAATACAGAATAGGTTTTTATTAAAACAAAAGCAAGAATATTGATTTGTGTGGAAAAAGCAAAAAAAAAGGGCAAACTACAGAAAGGACATACTTACGTATACATCTGAATGTAATGGTAGGCCATACACCAGAGAAAGGACACGTATATCTCCTTGAGCCAGACCGGGGAACATAACCTGGGTTACACTCATATACAATGTCTTCTCCAGGCCTGTATGCTTCTTTATTTGTGTTGGTGGTAGCTAGAGGTACTTCAGGAGGCCTAGGGCAAACTAGAAGACACCAAGCACTAACAAGTCATGTATGAAAAGATTTGTTGGTACATGAAACAGTAGTCTTGTGTGGTCCTGGAGCCATAATATTTTTATTTATCTGTTGGTTGGTTTGTTTGGTTATTTATTTATTTAAATTTATTTGCCACCTATTTCACTTCAACCTAATATAAACAGTCAATGAGTATATTGTGTGTTTTCACAGATGAGACCAAAGGATACATGAATGCAACATACATTCTTTATTTCTTTTTTAAAAAAAGTTTAGTATAAGATAAAATACAAATAGGAGACAAAAGAAAAAGAAAGGAAAAGGAAAAGCACAGAGAAAAAGAAAGAAAGCAGTGATTTTTTTTTTCCCAGCTGCAGTAGAGTTCAGGAAAATTTACAACCTCAACCTCACGTTTCTAGTTAATTCAAACCATTTCTATAACAACAAAGTCAATCTAATCATCAAAGCCTAGCAAGATAAATTCTTTAGTTTAGAGGAGTGGAATCAAGACCCACCAGTCTTCATTTGCTTTCTTTTTTTAAAGAATAAAATATAAGATAATGAAACACAAAAGGAAAGAAATATAAGCTAGAACAGGAACAACTAACTATGAATAAAAAGTACTGTGATTTTTTTTAGAACTTCTGGTGTGCCGCCGTGGCTGCCACGGATGCTGGAAGGTGAGCTCTGTCTTCCACGTCCAATTTCCCTTCACTGGGGGACCCTGGAAAGGCTCGAAAGTTGCCTTGTAGGGGCGATGAGCAAGGAGGGGAGCCCCACTTGATCACAGGAGGGTGGCAGCCCTTCTGCTTGATCCGGGGCAGTCCTCCAAACTGGCAGAGGAAAGACTGGCCGTAGCAATATGGCCGTCATAAGGCTGCAGACAGCTGAAGTCAAACTCACCACCAAGCACTTCGAAAACACGGATGAAACTGGATGAGATCTGATCTTCTCTTTGCCCTAAGTACCTTCTCTTCCTATAAAAGCTGCTTGAAATATCTTTCCCCCTGTGAGGAGAGAGGGAAGGGAATTTCTATCCCACCCTCTAAGAATAGCGGCGTCTGACTACCCAGGGGAATCAAAGCATTAAAAGAACAATTTTAATCTAATTGGATTTATATGTTCCTGAAACCTGGGGAACAAAATTTTCCTATTTTTACTGGAGATTCTTGTTTTTATCTACAAAAAGGAAATAAAATTGGAAAAAGGATTAAAAATTTTGGACTTAAAAAACCTTAAATGGCATCAGTGACATTTTGTAATAATAATAATAATAATAATAATAATAATAATAATAATAATAATAATAATAATAATAATAATAATAATAATAATAATAATAATAATAATAATAATAATAATAATGAGGAGGAGGAGGAGGAGGAGGAGGAGGAAAAAGAAGAAGAAGAAGAAGAAGAAGAAGAAGAAGAAGAAGAAGAAGAAGAAGAAGAAGAAGAAGAAGAAGAAGAAGAAGAAGTAGTTGGAAGGGACCTTGGAGGTCTTCATGCTTCTTGTCCTGCCTTCAGGCGCTTTGGAGAATAGCTTGACTCCCTCTTCTTTGTGGCAGCCCCTGAGATATTGGAACACTGCTATCATGTCACCCCTCACCCTTCTCTTCATTAAACTACACATACCCAATTCCAGCAACCGTTCCCTATATGTTTTAGCCTCCAGTCCCCCAATCATCTTTGTTGCTCTTCTCTGTACTCTTTCTAGAGTCTCGACATCTTTTTTACATCGTGGTGAGTATTTGGGACATCATCAGCAAGAGAAGGAAAAAGGAGACAGTTCTTTTGCCACAGTCCCTAACTGGATGACTGAGGTATTTAGGAAATAATATAAAAAGAAGGAGCTGCACTGAAATGCCACTTAGTGTAGCCTTCAGTCAGTTGATTGGATAATTTCTAGCAACATTTTAGTGTCATTTAGTGAGATATAAATCCCTGGAGGCAGATTACAGGAGTAATTTACAAAGTTTAATATCCCATTTTGCATGTTTTGGAAATGTTCAGGAGGGAAATGGAGGGAAGCAAGTTTCCAGTGACTCTGCAGCAAAATGTGTGAATGGGACTCTAGATATGGTCAACAATTTGATTTCATAAAAGGAGCATAAATGCACACAGGCAAATTAACATGTATAGACACCATTTAAGAAAAATCTCATGCCACAATATACTGATCAGTTTCCAAGAAATATAATATTTCCACCTTGTTAAAACAAAATGCAAAAACACTTACCATTTTCTGCAAGAGCAACATGGGTTATTGCAACCAAACATAAGCTAAGCAGAGCTGGAAACATGACTGCAGATTTGCAAAACTTCAGAACAAATCCAAATGCAGTACTCTGCTTGCTAAGATAAATACCAAGCAATGCTAAATATTAACTCCCTATGTTTGTTTATATTGTTAGTAATCAAAGATGCAGGGGGGAAAAATTCCTGTTACAGCTGAGTAAATAAATGTCATAGGAAGACATGCACAACCTTTTGCAATTATTACGAAAGTTGAGATATAATTACAGTCTGAAGGTCTAGTATGTTGGCAAATGTTTCGCAACCCATAACTTTCATTTCTTAATCTTGATCAGATGATATGGTGGAGAGAGAGAGAGAGAGAGAGATGTTCTTTGGATGGTAGGAATTCAAAGAAATTATGTCAGAGATCTGCATGGTCAGATAGCTAACAAGATTCAGGAATTCAAAATCAAGAAAGTCTATCTGCTTTCCAACCTTTCTCTGGCATGAACCCCCAAGCATACAACTCCAGCCTTCATTGGAAACCACTGCTTGAAATTATTCAAGAAGCAATGCCCAAACTGGCAATAATCATTCAACAGTGAGACTGGTGGCATATAAATTTAATAAACAAACAAACAAATAGACAGACATCTGATTTCAAAGAAGGTCTCATCACACACAAGCTCAGCGGCCATTCATAAGCATTGCTAGAAAAGATAGACAGTGATTTGAGGGCTCTCCTCTGTAAATGTTTCGCTGAAGAGTGGTCTGGACAGAAATTAGACCTGATTCAGTATTAAATTCTACTATTAAAGAAAGGTAAAGATTTCCCCTATCTAGTCCTGTTAGACTCCAGGGGCCAGTCCCTACTTGCTTCTTAGTTGAGAGACCCAGTTTTTTCTGAATACACTTCCATGGTCATGTGGCCGGCATGACTGTACATCGAGATGCACAGAACACAGTTACTTTCTCACCAAAGTGGTGCCTATTTATCTACTTGCATTTGCATGCTTTCAAACTGGTAGGTTGGCAAGAAATGGGCAAGTAATGGGAGCTCACCCCATCACGTGGGGTTTAGGTCTTGAACACAGGCTGTCAGCTTTCCAGATGATAAACTCAGACTCTTTAACTGTTGAATAATTGCCCCCCCCATCAAGCGCTACTATTAAATCATCTTAAATCGATCAAAATAAACAAGTAAATCTTGCAGCCTTCATGCCAATATTGAAAGTGATACCAAAGAAACAACAATACAAAGATCTGAATAATTGTCAGGATTTCAGTTTTTAAGTTAAATCCAAACAGAAGCTGAATCCTGACATTCCTTGTTCTAAACAGTGATTGAAACCAAAGTGGATACCCAGTGATAAGCCTGAATGCATAGAAAATTAAATATTTCCTATTTAGTATAATTAGAAAAGATTATCCGCTAAATTAATGCAATAAAAATCTTGAAGGACAATCCTTCCTAGAAAGCTATGAAACAATACATAAATTTGCTTTAAATAATGTGAAGCAGTGTGAATAGGAATGCTTTTTAAAAAGGACATCAACTATGGAATTAAATTAAACTTACTCAGAATTATATTACTCCAGATCATCAAAGTAATTCTAGACCATTGGTGCAAGTAAATGGTCAATTTGCCAATGTTTTTGCAAATCTAGGAGAAAGTTACTCACATAGATTCTTAGCGCTGCATTCTGAAGAATAGGGTCTCTCTCATCATTAGAGAAACTGGAACCACTGACATTGGAATAACATTCAAGAATAACTGAATTAACAGATCTCAAATCACAATACTATAGTGAGAATTGAAAATATTCCATTGCATAATTAAATATAAAGGCCAATAGCTTACGACCTCATCATGAAATCGAAATTCCAGTTCAGAACAAGAATGCTTGTTGAATTCCTCTTTAGCAAAAAGTAGTGAGCCCTAGGTGGGATGCATACAAATTAATTTCCTCCTATAGTGATTTAACTTTAAAAGTAGTCTCCACTTTATATAAGAAACATATCCAAAGACTGTATGAATGTTATTGTGACATTCTATACCAAAAATGGGAGGAAATTGGTTTCCTGTTAATACAAACCATTTTTCTATTATCCTTTGTGCCATGTTTGGAATATTTTTTGTCACTAAAAAAGGATACATTCTGATACCAGATTAAATGCATTTAAATTACTATTAAATAGGACTATAACTTTCAGAAGACAATGTTCAGAAATTGTTATTATATCATTGCTAGGTGTTTTAACTTTAGATGTCAAGAAAAACCTAATATAAAATCCACTGATTTTCTGTACCAATTTTAAAAGTAATTATGCCTTTATTTTGGAGCATCTGTATAGGGCTTTAGGACAACTCACTGTGGCCAACTCACCATGGCTGTCTCCACATGGCCACCTCCCCATAGCCAATTTGCTGCGGGACAGCTCACCATGGCCAACTCGCCACAAGACAACTTGCTGCAGACAATTCCTCACGGGATAACTCAACGTGATAAATGTTATCCATGTTAGTTATGACTTACAAAGCCCTTCATGGCATGGGTCCGGATTACCTACAGCAACACCTGCGGCCGGCGTCAACTTCCCTCCGTCCAGTGCGCTCCCACAGAGAGGGCCTCCTCAGGGTGCCGCTGATCAAAGAATGCCGATTGGTGACCCCCAGGGGGAGAGCGTTCTCTGTGGGCGCACCAGACCTTTGGAACCGCTTACCGGTTGAGCTCCGGATGGCCCCCGACCTTCGCTCCTTCCGGCGCGATCTCAAAACATTCTTTTTTGAACAAGCTGGCCTGGTCTGACGGGATGGGGTTGGGTTTTTAAAACTAGTTTTAATTTTAATATGGATTGATTTTATGGGCATGATGTTTAATGGTTTTTTAATTTTTGTATTCGATTTTTACTGTGTATTGCCCTGTTCACCGCCCTGAGTCCTTCGGGAGAAGGGCGGTATAGAAATCAAATTATTATTATTATTATTATTATTATTATTATTATTACTTTTTAAAAAAAATTATTTCTATTTTTGTCAATGGAAATAATGTTGAAGACAGTGGTGGACAACATTTATGTTGAGTTATCCTGCAAGGAATTGTTCCATGGCGAGCTGTCTCACAGTAAGATGGCCATGGTGAAATGGCCTCACAAGTTGTCCCATCCAATGGTAATAGATTCAATAATGCTAACTTCTGAACTCTCAAAAAGTAAGCATTTTAAAATGTTTTTTGCCACTTCTTCAATTTAACAATATACTACAGGGAGTCTTCACTTACCAATGGTAACTGGGACTGGGAATTTTATTGCTAAGTGACATTGTTGTCATGACACATCACCACAATGACTTACAATGGCACATCCAACAGACCCAGGTGCTATCATTAGGCAAATTCCGGCGCCCGACCTTCGCTCCTTTCGCCGCGAGCTAAAAACATACTTTTTTGAACAAGCTGGCCTGGCCGGATGAAGGGATTGAGGGGGGTTTGTTATGGTTATTTTATTGGGTTTTAAAGATGTATTTTAGTATGTGGGCATTTATTTAATCTTGTTTTAACTTTTGTAATCTGTATTTTTATTCTTGCCCTGTTCACCGCCCTGAGTCCTTCGGGAGAAGGGCGGTATAGAAATAGTATTAAATAAATAAATAAATTCGACTTGGTTGCTGAGTCCCGTGGTCACATGACTGCCATTTGCAACTTCCTACTGACTTCCTCCTTCACTTGGCTTACTAGAAGCTGATCATGAAAGTTGCAGACAGCAATGACTACAACATCATAATTGTAAGTCAATTGCACAGATGACCGTGGGGATGCTATGATGGCTGCAGTTATGGCTGCAAGTACCATCTAACCACAGTATAGTCTTCACTGGCTATTTTCTGTGTGTGAGAGACACAGAAGAACAGGAGAAAAAGACTTTTTCTTGAAGTTTAAATTTATGTGCGGAGTCACAATCTAAACTGAGAAATTGAGAGAGTTGGGATATGAGAGCCGTGATGGCGCAGTGGTTAGTATGCAGTATTTCAGGCAAACTCACTGTTCGCTGCCAGGAATTCGATCTTGACCGGCTCCAGGTTGCCTCAGCCTTCCATCCTTCCGAGGTGAGTAAAATGAGGACCCAGATTGTTGGGGGGCAATAAGCTGATTCTGTAAGCTGCTTATGTTGTGTCAGTAACTTAGTTGTAAAAGGGTTTCTCTGAAGCGGGAAGCTCGGTTGCATTTATTGGTTAATGTTAAAACGGCGGGTAATTCCGGGCAGTGGATTGGATACAGTTCTAATGGTCCGAGTATATAAACCGGTGTTATTCTGACAGTTGACAGTTGACATATGTGTAGTAATAAACGTTCTTACTGTTAAACCTCACTGAGTCATTCATCTGTCTGAACCTAACAAGTGGCGACGAGGGTGGGATCGACGGCGGACTAGTGAAGGATCGGCGACAATCAGCTGAGTGTAAGGCGGTAAATTCAAACAGATTCACAGTCAACCGCTAGCGGCCGCGGCGGAATTAAACAACCTCCGAATGGCGCAACTAGGCTCTTTGAAAGAATTTGATCCAGACTACCCAGAGGATTGGGAAGAATATGTCGGACAGGTCGAAGCGTTCTTGCTCGTTAACGGCATAACCGACGACCGGAAAAGGCTGCTGCCTTGTTGACAATCAGTGGCACACCCGTGTACCGGGTTGCCGTGGGACTCTGTCAACCCTTACCAGTATCAAGCGTTCCGTACGCTGACTTGCTTGCCAAATTAAAAGTACATTTTACGCCTAAAAGATCAGAACTCTTTTGGAGGCGCATTTTTGAAAAACGCAATCAGAGGCCGGGCGAGTCAATTACAAAATTCGTCGCGGCAGTCAGAGAAGCAGCAGTACGCTGTAAATATGACAATCTTGAAATTAGGATTCGGGACAGAGTGGTGTTGGGCTTGCGAGATGAACAGTTACAAAATCGAATCATCGCTAAGCCCACCGGCGACCTACAAGAAGTACTTGACGAACTTTTAACGTATGAATCTACGGGAAGTCGCGACCCCCCCCCCGCAATAGCTCGGCTGTTTCAGCTGAAATTAATCAAGGTAGCCATGTGGACAGCGGGGAGGTGGATCAACAATGGGAAGCCGACATAGCCGAAGTCACCCGAAGGTTTGGGAAAATGGCGGCAAAACCTCGCAGCGAAGGACCAGAACTGGGTCGTCGATTTCAACCAACAGCACCGCAAAGACAACCGAGAGACAATATGACCAGACCGCGCGACGGCGACATCAGATGTGGAAGCTGTGGGGGCAACCACCCCAGGGCAACATGTAGATTCCGCTCTGCTAAATGCAGATTGTGCGGAAAGACCGGCCACATTCAGGCCATTTGTCGGGGACGCCCGCGCGACAATCGTCTCCACGAAATCGACGTTTGGGCCGAAGGTAAGGTAACCCCCTACCATAGTGACAACGAGACCCCCAGACCTGTGGCACGTTTTCCCAACCGCGGGGAGGAGGCACGAATTAACCACATAGGGAAGTTAAGAATAAACCATATTCTAAGACCAAAATTAAAAATTACAGTCCATCTGCAAGGAATTCCTTGCAAAATGGAAGTCGATTCAGGGGCCTCAGTATCGATAATTTCTAATGAGACCCTTAAATATATTGAATTTAAAAGCGGCCGGAAAATTCCACTTAGTTCAACAAAAATTCAATTGGCCGATTTCCAAAAAACCCCAATAACTATTAAGGGGAAGGTCACCCTTAAGGTTAACTATAAAGGGTTTAATGGCTTATTAGTCTTATTAGTCACAGAAGGCCATAGAACTAGTTTAATCGGTCTTAATTGGTTTCCAGCCCTGGGAATTTGGGTTGGGGGAATAAATACCATTAATAATAATAAGACTCTCAAATCTGTCTGCGATGAATTCGCAGACGTATTTGATGGGTCTTTAGGGAAGTATAAAGGGGCCCCAATTAATTTTAATTTAGACCCAACAGTTAAAACTATTAGGCTTAAGGCCCGACGGGTGCCTTTCGCCCTTAAGCAAAAAATCGAGGCCGAGCTCGACAAGCTTGTAGGCCAAGGCGTATTAGAACCGGTCGAGGGTGGCTTGTGGGAAACACCAATCGTCACACCCCTTAAACCTAATGGGGATGTGAGGATTTGTGCTGATTACAAAGCCACCCTGAACCTCGGAATGAAAAAGCATGCTTACCCGGTCCCGACGGTGAAACAGGTCCTCGCCACGATCCAGGACGGCGCCATATTTGCCAAGCTCGACTTGGCGCAGGCGTATTTGCAACTTACTGTTTCCAGGGAAGCTGCTGAAGCTCAAACTATTGTCACCCACAAGGGGGCGTTCCGAGTCCACAGACTGCAATTTGGTATTGCAGCAGCTCCAGGCATCTTCCAGGAGGTGATGGAGAGGACTTTAAAGGGCATACCTGGTGTATGCCCTTACTTTGATGATGTCCTAATAGCTGGAAGAAATGAAGAAATTTTAGCTGAGCGTCTGGAACAGGTACTGGGAAGATTCAGGGAGGCTGGACTTAAATTAAAAAGGGAAAAATGCTGTATTGGAGTTAAATCCACTGAATTTTTAGGATTTAGAATAGATGAAAAAGGAATCCACCCTACAGCTGAAAAAATTAAAGCAATTAAATTGGCTCCTGAACCAAAAAATAAGGCTGAATTACAAGCCTTTTTAGGATTAGTCAATTTCTATCACACATTCTTGCCACATAAAGCTGCCATCGCGGAACCATTGCACAGACTATTAGATAGAAAAACCCCATGGCAGTGGCAAGAAAAACATAGAGTCAGCTTTCAAACCTTAAAAGATATTCTATCTAGCCAGTCCACAGTTACTCATTTTATTGAGAACAAACCGATCTATTTAGCTTGTGATGCTTCACCTTATGGTGTGGGAGCTGTCATCAGCCACATGGACAGTCAGGGGATTCAAAAACCAATAGCATACTATTCCAGGACGCTCACTAAGGCGGAACGGAACTATGCTCAGATTGATAGGGAAGCATTAGCTATCGTGGCAGGAGTTAAAAAGTTCCATGATTACCTTTATGTTAGGAACTTTACCATATTCACTGACCACAAACCTTTACTGGGACTGTTTACAACTGATAAACAGACACCCCAAATAATGTCTCCCAGGATGCTACGGTGGTCAATTTTCCTCTCTGCATATTCATTTTCCTTGCAACATCGTCCAGGTAAGGAAATGGGTCATGCGGATGCTCTTAGCAGACTACCTTTAAATAACACTGATGGTGACCCTGCACCGGTAGGACAAATTATGTCATTGCAGGAAATACCTGATTGCCCTTTAACAGCTAGAGAAATAGCTGTGGCCACTAAAAAAGACCATATTCTTAATAGAATTATGACCTGGGTACTTGGGGGATGGCCAAATAACAACCCGGACCCTAAATACACTGCTTATTTTAGAAGGAAAGATGAATTATCATCCCATTTAGGTTGTATTTTATGGGGTAACCGAGTTGTCATTCCTGAACTTCACAGGAATACGGTTATAGCTGAATTACATGAAGGTCACCCTGGGATTGTCCGGATGAAGGCATTAGCCAGAAGCCATTTGTGGTGGCCGGGGCTTGACAAGGCTATAGAAGAGTGTGTTTCAGGGTGTTATCAGTGCCAGAGATCTAGGCCTGAGCTGGCACACGCGCACACGCATAAGTGGGAAATGGCCAGGAATCCATGGTCTAGGATTCACATTGATTTTGCGGGACCATTTCAAGGTCTAACCTTCCTAGTTGTGGTGGACAGTTTCTCCCGGTGGTTGGAAGTTGTGCCTGTCACGTCAATGTCCTCTAATAGAACAATACAGGTTTTAAGGGGCCTCTTTGCCACTCACGGGTTACCTGATGTGATTGTATCTGATAATGGGCCCCAATTCACCTCTGCTGAATTTCAGGGTTTCCTCAAGGCCAACTCGATTAGACATGCAACATCGGCACCCTTTCACCCTTCCACCAACGGCTTGGCTGAACGCAACGTGAGAACCACTAAAGACGCCTTGAAGCGCATCATCCGTGGCGACTGGCACCAAAGACTTGCAGACTTCTTGCTAACTCAACACACAACCCCTTGCACGGCTACAGGGAAAAGCCCTGCGGAAATGAGGTGGGGCAAACGGCTAACCACTAAATTGGACAGGTTACACCCTGACAGACTACCCTCAAGTGCAGAACCGGACATTCCAAACAGGTCCTTCAACATTGGAGACTTAGTTTGGGCCAGAAACTATGGACCGGGGGACAAATGGGTTCCTGGGGTAGTCACTGACATAATGGGGCCGTTGTCTTACACCATTGAGGGGGAAGGGAATAGAGTAAGCAAAAGACATATTGATCAACTAAGAAAGAGGGTTCCCGGAAGTGTGTCAGTCAATGGAGGTCAAATTGAACACAGGGGTGATACTGCACCTTGGTTTAACCAACATGATTCGTCAGATAGTGGGGGAGAAGTGGAAACTCAACCCAGGTTAGCTGGAGCAACTCCTCAGCATAGCCAATTTGATTGGGAGTTGGGTATTATGGACAGGCCAACAGTACCTGTACAACTACAACAGCAAGATCAACAACAACAACAACAGCCACATCAGCAACAGCAATCAGTTATTAGAGAATCTACAGAACCAGTAAACCAAAATTCTAGGCCCATAACTAGCAGCCAGTCTGCTAACAATGATGTAAGTTGCAAGTCCAATAGATACCCATCTAGGGTCCATAAGCCACCAAAATACTTGAGAGATTACGTCAACAAATAACATCAACTGGGGGGGAAGGGGTGTTGTGTCAGTAACTTAGTTGTAAAAGGGTTTCTCTGAAGCGGGAAGCTCGGTTGCATTTATTGGTTAATGTTAAAACGGCGGGTAATTCCGGGCAGTGGATTGGATACAGTTCTAACGGTCCGAGTATATAAGCCGGTGTTATTCTGACAGTTGACAGTTGACATATGTGTAGTAATAAACGTTCTTACTGTTAAACCTCACTGAGTCATTCGTCTGTCTGAACCTAACAGCTTAGAGAGGGCTGCAAAACACTGTGGGGCGGTATATAAGTCTAAGTGCTGTTGGCCTATCACTCATGCTGAAAGGTGATCTTAAATTCTGCCAGCGAAGAGAAGTTTTGCAAAATCCCACAGACTTTCAGCTAGCCAACCTGGAGTAGAAATATGCCTATAGTGGTATGATCCATTTTTATAGATAATGCTGTTCCTATCAAACATATTTTTAGTATTACAATATTTATTAATGGAGATAAATGTTTACATCTTTTATTTATTTTTAATAAAACTAATATTGAACCACTTTCGCCATTAGACATTTTCCTATATCAGGAAGATTTATTTCCCTGCCTAAGATATTGTGGCTCCATAACAATATAGCTTTCCAAGGAGAGTTCCTAAAATGTATGTCTAAAAAGCTTAGAAGTCTTTCAAGAGTAATTAAGCTGAAAGGAAGATGGCTTGGCTCCTAGTACCAACTTGAATGTGACTTCAAAAAGGTTAAAAATTGTGCTCGCTTCGGCAGCACATATACTAAAAAAAGGTTACAAATTAGTGGCAGCCTTCAGGTTTATAGGAAAAAAGGAGGAAATGTGGATCAAAAAACATAAAATAATTTCAATAAATTATTTATTATGAATAAAGCCCTTTGACAAACAGATAGAGAGCGATCTGTCAATGATACATGATCTATTGGTTAGGAGCCTGGTAGCCATTCTTCTGATTAACAACTTTTATTAAAGATTATGAACTTTTGTGAGCTATAGTTCATTTTATCAAATGCATGGGGTGATTCAGGATTTAATAGAAGGGAAAAGGAGGGATAGAAGCATAGTTATGCAAATCCATTGTATATATGAGACAGATTATAAGTACCTTGTCAACTAGAAAATACCCAAAATGCTTTGTGTTTGCTGAGACCTTCTGAGATAGCATGAAACCTTTTGATGCATTGAATTCAGCAATCTCTTGCTCAATTGTGCTAGTAAGGAGGTTTCTCTGCTCCACACCCCACCCCCATTTCACCAAAATGAATACACTGAGCTCTGTGTTGGAACAACCTTGGGAGTTAAAAATCCCCTGATATTATTTTGCCTTTGCCTTGAGTCCTGGTGTCAAGCTGGTGCCACTAAATTATTCTGTGCAAAGCCTATCCCGTTTGTTTGTTCCCTACAGGGGAATTGCTGGCAGATGAGGGCATATATCACATTAGAGCAAGAATATGTGAAGGTACTTCTGAACTTGTGTGTGAAACTATTGGGGGTTAGGGGTGATGTTGCTGGTATAAACATGGAGTCAAAATCTACCCCTGGGTTTTTCAGACACGCTGGTTCCCTTTTGAATATAAATTTCCATTGCTTCTGGTCATTTGTGAGAATCTGCATCACCACTTAACAAATGCGGCAAGAAAAGTCATAAAATGGGTCAAAACTCATTTAACAAATTTCTCACTTATAGCAACATAAATTTTGGGCTCAATTGTGGTCGTAAGTCGAGGACTATCTGTACACCCACTTACCGCACTTTTAACGGGGAACTTGGGCCTTTTTCTCTGACATTAATCTTCGCACTGTTCTATCCCCTCTCTCCCTCTGCCTGGCTCAAAGAAGCCTCTCGTCCATCTCTCTTTCTCCATCCTCTTCGTCTTTTTTTTTCCTCTCCCTTTCCTACCAAAATCTCCTCCTTTTATATCCTCTCTTCTCTCCCCCTCCTCCTTTTCTCTTCAGTGCAACTCCAGCTAACTGCTCTCCCCCAAGTTGCACGCTGCTCCTGGAAGCGCCAATCAGCTAGAACCCCATGCCAATCTGGGTGCTCAGGAGAGCCCCAGCCACACTGCAGCTCCAGCTGACTGTCCCACAGGCCTATGCAGCACTGCCACCTCTTAAGCTCATCCCCCTGCTACACTTTTACACTTTTTTAACACTTTTTTAACAGTGATTTTCAACCCATCATACGCATATCACCTACCAGGTGCCGAAGTACCATCAGTGATATGCATACTACGGGTTGAAAAGCATTGCCCTATACCACAGGTCTGCAACCTGCGGCTCCAGAGCCGCATGCGGCTCTTTCAGCCGTCTCCTGCGGCTCCCAGTCCTCTGCCATGTGCAGTCCCAAAAAAAAAAGGGGGACTAAAAAAGTTCAACCAATCAATTCAAGTATGCAGGGGAGGTGCATATCTCGCCTTGGCTCCACTCTTCAGTCAAACCCTGTTCTGCACATGTGCGCATGTATGCGCATGTGCACACATTTTTTGCGGCTCCCAGTTCCGAGTGGCTCTTTCACTGTTTCAGGTTGCTGATCCCTGCCCTATACCATTTCAGATAAGTGGCTGTCCAGTGTCTTTTTAAAAACCTCCAGTGATGAAACACACACAACTTCTGACAGCAAGCTATTCCACTGGTTAATTGTCCTCACTGTTAGGAAGTTTCTCCTTAATTCCAAGTTGCTTCTCTCCTTGATTAGTCTCCAGCCATTGTTTCTTGTCCTGCCCTCTGGTGCTTTGGAAAATAAATTGACTCTTTGTGGCAGCCCCTTAGATATTGGAACACTGCTATCATGTCACCCCTCGTCCTTCTTTTCACTAGACTAGCCAAGCCCAGATCCTGCAACTGTTCTTCATATGTTTTAGCTTCCAGATCTTTAATTGTCTAATTGCTCCTCTCTGCACTTTTTCCAAAGTCTCAACATCTTTTTTCTAATGTGGTGACCTAAACTGGATGCAGTATTCCAGGTGTGGTCTTACTAAAGCTTTATAAAGTGGTACTAATACTTTACATGATTTTGATTCTATGCCTCTGTTTATACACCCAATTGCATTAGCTTTTTTGGCGGCGGCTGCACACTGCTGACTCATATTTAAGTGATCGTCCACTAGGGCTTCAAGGTCTCTCACAGTTACTGTTTTTGAGCCAGATTTCCTAATCTGTACTTGAACCTTTATTTTTCCTGCCTAAGTGTAAAACCTTGCTTTTCTTTACATTAAATTTCATGTTGTTAGATAGGGCCCATTGTTCAAGTCTGTCAAGATCTTTTTGGATCCTGATCTTGTCTTCTGGGGTGTTGGCTATTCCTGCCAGCTTAGTGTCATCTGCAAATTTGATGAGTTCCCCTTCTATTCCCTCATCTAAGCTATTTATGAAGATATTGAAGAGTACTGGGCCTAAGACAAAACCCTGTGGTACCTCATGCTTACTTTCCTCCATGTAGATGTAGTACCATTGAGAATGACATCATCATCATCATCATCATCATAACAAGAAGAAGAAGAAGAAGAAGAAGAAGAAGAAGAAGAAGAAGAAGAAGAAGAAGAAGAAGAAGAAGAAGAAGAAGAAGTTGGAAGGGACCTTGGAGGTCATCTAGTCCAACCCCCTGCTCAGGCAGGAAACCCTATACCATTTCAGGCAAATGGCTGTCCAGTCTCTTCTTAAAAACCTCCAGTGTTGGAGCATTCACCACTTCTGGAGGCAGGTTGTTCCACTGGTTAATTGTTCTAACTGTCAGGAAGTTTCTCCTTAGTTCTAGGTTGCTTCTCTCCTTGACTAGTTTCCATCCATTGAGTATGGTTTGTTAGTCAGTTACAAATCTATCTGATGGTGATGCTGTCTATCCCATATTTTT
Organism: Vipera berus; assembly: GCF_964194415.1. Taxonomy (NCBI): domain Eukaryota; kingdom Metazoa; phylum Chordata; class Lepidosauria; order Squamata; family Viperidae; genus Vipera; species Vipera berus. The sequence continues at coordinate 155,296,343 of NC_138203.1, read as the reverse complement.
CTAGCTTACCAAGAAGTAGGTTGTGGTTTACTTTTTTGAATGCCATGCTGAATGAATGAAATAAGGTTGGCTTGGCATGATCTATCTAACCCTAATCCTAAATGCAATTGCCCCCTCATGGGATTTGCCCATGTATTTTCCCATGAAAAATACATAAGAGCATCAGAAAACATTAGCTCCCTCCTAACCATACCCAACCACTCTGAATTTGATGACGATTTCCATTTTGCTCTCCGAGTTCATTGTGAACTGTCCCTAACGCTAAATGAAATTTTCCTCAAAATAGGATTTTCCCATATATTTTACCAGGAAACATAAATAAGGTGGGCTCAAAAGCTTAGTATGTTCCAAAGCACATTGATAAGTTAGGAATACATTGGTGATGTCCATTTTGCTCTCCAAAGTCATGGAGAGCTAACCCTAACCCTAAGTGGAAATACCCCGAATGGGATTTTCCGATGTATTTTACCAGGAAAGATAGATAAGGAGGGCAGAAAATGTGTGATGATCTAGGGCACAGCACAAAGCCAACACAATCAGGTGGCAGTATTTTACCAGTCAATATAGATAGGGCAGCATAGAAAAGTCAGTGCCCCCCTAACCATACCCAAGCACTCCGAGTTTGTTGGTGACCTCCATTTTGCTGTATAAGTTCATGGTGATGTAACCCTAACCCTAAGAGCAATTTTCCTCTAAACGGATTTTCCCATGTATGTTGATTCTGGAACACTACGAATTTGTTGGCAATGTACATCTTACTCTCCGGGTTCAGGGACACTTATCTGTAACCTTATGTGGAATTTTCTCCAATGGGATTTTCCCATGTATTTTACCAGTAAAAATAGACAAGGCAGGCTAGAAAGGTCAGTGCCCTCCAAAACATACCCAAGCAGTCCAAATGTGTTGGCGATGTCCATTTTGCTCTTTGAGTTCATGATGAACCAACCCTAACCTAAGAGGAATTTGCCTCCAAAGGGATTTTCCCATGTATTTTACCAGGAAACATAGGGCAGCCAAGAAAAACCAGTGCCCTCCTAACCATACCCAAGCACTCTGAATATGTTGGCGATGTCCATTTTGCTCTCTGAGTTCATGGTGATGTAACCCTAACCCTAAGTGGAATTTTCCTCCAGGGGATTTTCCCATGTATTTTACCAGTCAACACTGGTAGGGCAGCCTAGAAATGTCAGTGCTCTCCTAATAATACCCAAGAACTGTGAGTTTGTTGGCAATGTTCATTTTGCTCTCATGGTGACCTATCCCTAACCTTAACTGGAATTGTCCTCCAATGGGATTTTCCATGTATTTTACCAGGAAACATAGATAGGGCAGCCTAGAAAAGTCAGTGCCTTCCTGACTTAGCTGTCTTTTCGACCGTGCATTATTAAGCTTTTGTGGTAAAACACCTCGCAAAGTCCCATTGCTGGGCAAATCCACTTAGGATTAAGGTTATGTGTCAATGATTATAGTACAGCAAAATGGACATTGCCATTGGATTCGTTGCGCATTGCCAAGCTTAGGAGGTTGCTGACTTTTCTGTCCTGCATTATCTTCATTTTGTGGTAAAATACCGGGGAAAATCCCATGGGGTGGGGTAAATCCACCTAGTATTAGGGTTAGGTCTCCATGAATTCAAAGAGTAAAATGGATATCACCAAAGTATTTGGAGTGCATCGGTATGGTTAGTAGTTCGCTCCCTTTTCAGGCCTGCCTTATCTGTTTCCTGGTAAAATGCATGGGAAAATCCCATTAGGGGGATTTCCACTTAGGTTAGGAATTTGAAGAGCAAAATTTACAGCTACAATGGATTCGGTTCATATGGATTAGGGTTAAGTCCGTATGAATTCAGAGCTCAAAATGGAGATTGCCACTGGATTTGTTGCATGGCGATATGCTTAGGAGGGTGCTGATATTTTTTGCCCTCCCAATTGTCATTTCTTTGAAAAATACAAGGGAAAATCCCATTGTAGTGCAAACAATCTTAGGGTTAGGATTTGGTCCCCATGAATTTCGAGAGCATGATGGACATCACCAATGAATTTCTAGCATTTTGTTATGCTTAGTGTGATGCTCACTTTTGCTTTACAAATATGGTCATTACATTTTCATTTACAAATATGGTCATTCTAAGCTCTCTCGTCCCTTTCTTATTTCAGGATAAGAGGATTGAATCACATCTTTCATATAATAGCCATTGAAAACCAGTTATTTATGCCAGTATGAAGGTGCTGCAAATATTCCTAGGTTGCATTACAGGGACACGGTGGCTCAGTGGGTTAGGATGCTGAGCTTGTTGATCAGAAGGTCAGCAGTTTGGCGGGTCGAATCCCGAGTGCCGCGTAACAGAGTGAGCGCCTGTTACTCATCCCAGCTTCTGCCAACCTAGCAGTTCAAAAGTACGTAAAAATGCAAGTAGAAAAATAGGGACCACTATGGTGGGAAGGTAACAGTGTTCCGTGCGCCTTTGGCGTCTAGTCATGCTGGCCACATGACCACGGAGACGTCCTAAGACAAGCGCTGGCTCTTCGGCTTTGAAACGGAGATGAGCACCAGCCCCTAGAGTTGGAAACGCATGTGCGGGGGAACCTTTACCTTTTTACCTTATAAAAAAAAATTGCAAGAAAAAATACAGGTAGCTTTTAATGGAGAAACTTAAACTTACTGTAAAATACAATATGTTTTAAACAATTAAATGAGTGAGTCTTTTTCTAGTCTCATTATACCAAACCAGAATAGTTTGGTTTTGGCTTAGAACCGCGCATGAACCTAACTACCGTGCTTTGTAAAACGTAAGTAATATTTGTAAAACGTAAGTAATAACGTAAGTAATATCTAGTCATGCCGGCCACATGACCACGGAGACGTCCTCGGACAAGCGCTGGCTCTTCGGCTTTGAAACGGAGATGAGCACTGGCCCCTAAAGTTGGAAACGACTAGCATGCATGTGCGGGGAAACCTTTACCTTTACCTATAGAGACATTCCTTATTACTTTATTCCATGCCTCACACCTGCTTCCATTTATTCCCGGCATCAGATCTGTATTATCAGGAAGGACTTGTGGAAGGGACTTGCTAAAGAATACCTTTGCTTGCCCTTTACTATCTCTTACACTCCCAGCCCTAACACAACAGCTTTAACTCATCATTTGCACATCAAAGCAGAACTTTTACAGTATCCAGTGATTCTTCTATTTGCATGCCTATAGCTGGCTAAGAAGACAGTGGATTTTAATAATCTACCTGCATTTCCTGTCATGCTCACCAGAGGGCGGAAGATTCATTCTCATTGTAGGACTATAAATAAATGAGAGCCAAAATAATTTACTTTCTTGTTAAAGTGGCGGTAGAGGAAGCTTCAAGTAGGTTGGATACTTAGATCCTCTTTCTTTCTAATTATGTGGTTGATGTTGGTCTGTAAAGAGAACTGACTCTTTTCATTTGCTGTAATTACTTAAGAAGCACTGGGCCAGATTATTGGATCCATGGGCCAATTCTACCTGTTCTACCAGGTCTACCTGAAAGCTTGGGAAGCCATTCAATCAATATTTTCAGGACCTTGTTTGGCACCCCAAAATGTGCCCCCAATGCACTATTGAGGCTTCAAGCTAACATCCCAAGTATTAAAGCTCAGGCCTGGACTAGGATTCCAATCTCAGGTCATAGCATCATATTGAATCTTACAGGCCTGAGGTCTTTGCTGCTGTCAATCACCAATCCCATTGGCATCACACCTGCATAGCAGAACTCTGCAGTCTTGGCTTCTCTCCTGAATATTTAGGCCAATTAATCCTAAAGAAGGCCATCTCAATAGTAAATAGTCCTATTAGTGGATTGATCCTTTCCTTGACTTTTTTCTTTTCTTTTTACATGTTGAAAGAAACATCATCATCATCATCATCATAATTGATATTTGTTGCAAGTCTTAGTTCATTCTGAACCTTAGCTTTCCTAACTTCATTTTTGCAGATTTGGGCTTTTGTCTAATATTCTGCCTTAATTATGAGCCCCTGTTTCCATTTTTTTATACTTGTCCTTTTTCTTTTAATTTAGCCGAGAATTCTTTATGCAACCATGCTGGTTTGTTCTTGGATCTCTTATCTTTCTTTTTCAGTTGTACTGTGCTGGACTGGGCTTCTATAATCTCATTTTTAGAGTTTTCTGTACATTTTCTGTACAAGAATTGTATTCCGCACAAGAAAACATTTCCGTAAAAGTCAAAACATGTTCAAAAGTAAAATTATAACTGTCCTATAACATGTCCTCAGTTCAAAATATATATGCCAAAATATATTTCAGCAGATATAACAAATGAAGAAGCAGCTGTGTGCCACCACATGGCTTTTTAGTATTCAGGAGTACAGAGGTGCTTGAATGTTCTCTACAGATAGAACATTAGCCTTTCAAATATTTCATCTCTGTGCTTTCCATGGCCCTGTCTTTCAAGAGAGGAAAATAATTCCAAAGTTGCAACTGATTTAAAATATAGCTACCTATATCTTTGTGGCCAGAGAGATCACAACTATCCACAACTATATGAACAGAACCTTTGCCATATAATGCTGATTATGGTATCCGTTCAGTCGAGTCTGATTCTTGGTGATTCTATGAACCAGGTTTCTCCACATCTTCCAATCTTGCATTATTTCTTTGGGTTTTCCTATGCTTCCTCTGGTGTCACCTTTGATAGTGTCTGGACACTGTGTTCTTTGACGCCCTGGTTACCATTTATGGCTAACTCTTCCAAACATAATTGCTTTCTTCAGCGAATTCCCCCTCCCCCATGATATGGCTAAAGTAAGTGAGACAGTTTAATAATTTTGCTGTCATGATAAGTCTCGCATAAGTCTCGCTCCAGTACTTGCTTGTTAGTCACTTTTGCTGTCCAAAGAATAGGCAGGATCCTTTTCTAGCACCACAGATCAAATGAGTTGATTTTCTTACTGTCTTGCTTTTTTAAGGTCCAACTTTCACAATCATAGGTAGCTACGGGGAACACATTAGAGTGAACTAACCTACGTTTGGTTGCCATATAATACTGATCTACAATTGTCACTCCATCCAAGGAGGAAGAAATAGTAGAACTTGGATGAGGCTTGCTGCTTAAACAAGGTTCAGCAGCAAACAGAGCAGCTTTAAACATCTCACTTCCCAGGAATATCCAATGCCCTTCCTCGATATGTTAAGGTAGATCTGAAAAATCACTTCTTGATAGGCTGTAGTAATCTGATTCCCTGTAAAGGGCTGAGGTCAGGTGTTTCTGATACACACATTCTCTATCATGCTAGCTCTCATCTCCATCCAGTCCATGAGCCCCAAAGGCCCTGATAACAACCATCCTCCACTCAAAGCAGGTGTTTGTCTGAGTTTTCCTATTCCCATTCCTTCTTAACCTGTGCAGAATTTCTGTCCTGAAATCCAGAGTTGATAAATTAAAAAAAAAAAGTATTGCACTGGGGGAATCTCTATAAGAGAGACGGTTTGGTCTAGTGAAGAAGGAAACAGGCTAGAAACTGTGAGACTGTGAGTTCTAGTGATGCCTAAGGCATGAAAGTTGGCTGGATGACCTTGAGCCAGCCAATCTCTCTCAACCCAATCCACCTCACAGGGTTGTTGCTGTGGGGAAAATAGGAGAAGCAAGATGTGTTGGATATGGTTGCCGCCTTGAGTTATTTGTACAAATAATAGAAGCAGGATATAAATAAATACATGGATAAATGTCTGTACATGCAATTATTGTAGAATGGGTTACACACATATTTTATCACATTAAATTTGTATTGGGTAATCACCTCCATTGGAAGAAATACAACACATAAAATCATAGCTTTTTTTTAAACACAGCAATCTCAACTGTGGCTCTTGGTTTATAAACACATCAAACTGAATCCCATCAAACTATATTTTGATTTAGTACAATTGGTGGACCTACACTGTTCAACCATGATATTCTCAACCTGAAATATGGACAGTAGCCATATAAGAGTTTACAAGAAACTGAAAAAAATGAGATCATGGGAAATCATGATCAGAAATGCCTCATACAGTTGTGGCTACAGAGTCTCTCTGGAATATTCAACAAAGCTATTATTAAGCACAGGCATTTATTTGATGAATAAATGTGTTTTATGTTACCTTCTTTTGATTATACAAACTTCCTTGGGCAGCAGCTGTCACATTGTCTTGCTTTGTGTATCTGCTTAGCACAATGTGATTACAGTCAGTGAGCCTTGGTACAAAGCCACTGCAATGACTATTCCACAATATATATATATATATATATATATATATATATATATATATATATATATATATATATATATATATATATATATATATATATATATATATATATATATATATATATATATATATATATATATATATATATATATATATATATATATATATATATATATATATATATATATATATATATATATATATATATATATATATATATATATATATATATATATATATATATATATATATATATATATATATATATATATATTTCCTAGATGAACAGATGGCCTTGCAGCCTAGGCAGACTACAGAGAACTCATTTATCTGTTAAAACCCTGGCTTGCTACATGCTGAGCAAAAGTAAACATAGGAGGGACAGAAAAAGTGACCAGTTCAGCACATGGACACAGCTTGCTCAACCTCCTCTTACTGCTAGAGAAAGAATCCAAAATCCTGCTCCAATGTTGACACTAGAGTTATGGCCCATGCCTTAGATCCAAAGATTTGAGACCTGACAAATCTCCAAAGCACCCTCTAAATATTAAAGAAAGGAGCATTAAAAGTTAGCTGCAACACCCACCCACCCCCCACTTCTTGCTGCAGCCTCTAGGTGACTCCTGAAAAGTTTTCAGGGTTGTTGGGAATTCCTCTTTAATAGTGTAGAAGGGAACCTAAGAATATGTGTTCTTGTGTTGAAGGATTATATCAATCAAGGCATACAAAAATGGCCATAATGTATAGTAAATGAAAAAATAATTATAGGAACACATTAAACCTACAATTTTGGGTTGCATATGGGCTTGGGACTATACATAACAAGGGGTGGGAAAGCATTTCCTATCCTAATACTCAGTTACTTCTTTGAACACTCCTGGGAATGCATACTATAACGTATATAAATAGGTGATAGAGATAGAAAGGTAGGTAGGTAGGTAGGAAGGAAGGAAGGAAGGAAGGAAGGAAGGAAGGAAGGAAGGAAGGAAGGAAGGAAGGAAGGAAGGAAGGAAAGAAAGCAGACAGAAGGAGTCCCAATAAAAGAGATAATTTTGATAGATAGAGCCCCAGCTTGACCAATAGAATAGAACCAATAGAATTTGAGGAGAGTCAGTTCCTTTTAAACTCTGGATAAAAAAGCATTTTAGCCTATTTCCCTCCAAACAGCTACTGCACATCTGTCACATTCCAACCCAAGCTTTTCCAGAGAGATGTTTTTCTGATTCCTACCTGCCTAGGGGAAAGGGGAAGTTGGAGATTTTCCTTTTGAATATGGTCCTGAGGTTTTTTTCCAAACTAATAAGTGGCCATCATTCATAATTTACATAGGGTTGGGGAGCACTTTTTCTCTTTAAATAATGGAGAATGGAAGAGGTTGATGGATGGGTTTTCAGCGACTTCACCACTGGAATTCACATTCAGGTCAAACCATCTGTGGTGAGGAGCAAATGCTCAGCCATGTTCTTGGAAAAACATCCCCTCTTTTGACTGTTAAGGCAGGGAGTACTCCAGATTGTTCAAGACATAGCTCATATGAGCAAAACAAAGGAGCTAAATTTATCTTTGTACTTTAAATCAGGGATTGAGATGTTATGTTTAATTACATGCTCCCCTACAAATAATACCTTGCTAAAGAGAGAAAGAAATTCATTCCTCCTTAGCACAATTTATTTGCTAATGCTGTGCCAAGAGGAACCATATAATACAAAACACAGAAGTTCTTCTCAATTATTAATTTGCATTTCCTGGAAAGAAAGAATCTTAGGCGCAATACATATTTGCATATTCCTTTCCAATGATAACAATAAATAGCCTACCTTACAAAATCATATTTATGTAGTTTGACACTGCAGGGGCCTTCCCCAGCAAATGGCCCTCCAGATGTGTTGGGGTAGGAGGGCAGCTTTTTTGGAAATTATGGGAATGGTTGGTCTCAGCCTACAGAAGAGCAGGTTGGGGAAAATTGATCTATAGAATGTATAAGTAACTGTTTTATACCACTTGCAATGATTTCCTGACAGACATGAAACAGAATAGAATTCATGGAGTTAGACTGTCCAGTGGTCCTCCTATTTATTTATTGATGTTTATTAAACAAATTTATATAATTGCCTAAATCAGGGTGGGGACAAATTCAGGTAACCTGGATGCTTGGAAATGGCTTCTCTGGACAGACAACTGGAAGAGCTACTGCAGATACTGATGCAGTTAGGGTGGAGGTTCAGGGCTGAGGTGTTGGGCTGAGATGAACATCAGACAACTGCAGCAGATGAGGATACCTGCCTGACCGTGATATGCAGGAGCAACTCTGCTGGTGACAGCAATTTCCACTTTTAAGAACATTTTATAGTGGGGGAAAGAGAACTGGGTTGACATGTACATAGTTATTGATGCTCAGTTCATTTATATTAGTTTTTAAAATATATTTGTCAAGTGCCAGGGAAATCAGGAGATTCAGCCAGTTCAAATGAGTATAAATATTTTATTGCAAGCTTAAGCTCTCTACAAAAATCTGACCAACTACAGTAGTGGTCAAGGGAAATGTGTGGGAGATAAGGAAGGCATTCAAGGTGGGCTGAACTTAGATCTCTTGCGGGTCTGCAGGGACTCATGACTTATGACGCATTTGACCCCTCCCTCGGGCTCAGCCTATTCAGCTTCTACAATATTATTCATTTTTTGCAAGGAAAGGATGCTTATTCCCAAGGAAGATATATCATTGACCCGAGACACCTCACCAGGCCATTAAATCTGCTTTCTCAAATTATCTGCTGCACTACTGTCTTTATTGGAAATTGGTTGGGTGGAGGAAGAAGCCGCCAGGCCTTAAGGCTCTCCTAATACCAAAAGACAACAAAACATCCTTCTCTTTGCTGGATTAATTATTTATCAGAGAAACTTACAAGAAGCCATCCAGACCATGAGGAAAACAAAAGAAGATGAACATTTACCTATGCCAACAGAACTTTCACCAAATTATGGGCAGGTTTTTACATTTGGTTGGAGAGAGAGAGAGAGAGAGAGAGAGAGAGAGAGAGAGAGAGAGAGAGAGAGAGAGAGAGAGAGAGAGAGAGAGAGAGAGAGAGAGAGAGAGAGAGAGAGAGAATAATCCAGGACATAAATAAACAGTTCAGTTCTACTGGTGATGCCATTTCTTTTCCTAGCAACCCCCTTGTAGCATTCTTCTGCAATCCAGCACTGAGTAGGTATGGTTGAGGAGTTTAAGAGATGTTGCAAATTAATCAAGCAAAGTCTATTGGAAGAGGCTGATCTAAAAAAACAGGTTGAGGAAGGCTCTTCTTCAAGATGGGAATGGGAAGAAAATTCTATTTTCCTAAAGCAACAACCAGAATCCCAAAGCTGTACAAATATACTTTTAATACAACAGAAAACATTTTTAAAGCTTAAAAGGAGGTCAAAAGAATCTGAAAATGCAGCAAGTTTCAGCAGGAGGAGGAGGGGGAGAGGGAGGGAGGAGGAAAACTACTGGTTTTGTATGTGCAAATTACTGTTGGCACAACTCAGACTTTGTTGGATGGAAGCCACTCATCAGACTTCTAATCTTGAATTTAAAGAGTACTGTAATACCAGCAATAGAAATCCATCCAGCTGGGCACTTTCTACCCAGCTAATAAGAAGTTAACCAGGATTTTTGCCTGCGTTCTGGGTGTGACTAGAATTCTAATTTTCTGCTCAGCTCAGTTTATGTGATAGAAACATCCCTGGATGTCATTGTGATTGCATATCTCCTTTTAACTGAAATTCCCAGGAAACCCCTTACTTCTAAACAGAACATAGGGAATGCAAGTCAGAAGTGAAGAATGGGTTCCATGGAATTTATTTAGAATACAAGTTTAATCTAAAGTTATGAAAGGAACAGGACTTAATGATAGGCAGTTCGCGATATTAAGGAAGGTGGGTTATCTGGTGATCTCAGGGCTCTAGACCAGGGGTGTCAAACTCAATTTCATTGAGGGCTGCATCAGCATTGCGGTTGCCCTCAGGGGGCTGGGTGAGTGTGGCCTGGGTGGGCGTGGCCTACTGGGTGGGCGTGGCCAGCTCTACATCATTCGCATCAAGGGTGCCTATGGGGGCCTGGGCAGGAGTGGGACAGATCTGGGGGTCTCTGGCAGAAGGAGGGTCTCTGGGCCAGGGCCAAGGCAGTGGGGGCCGTTCCTTCACTGTTTCCAGGATGGCTTCGTGGGCCGCATGAAGCCACTTTGCGGGCCGGATCTGGCCCCTGGGCCTTGTGTTTGACATGTCTGCTCTAGGCTAATTCAATTTACTATACAGGGTTGATGTACTTAGTAATTGGCAGAACAAGCGATGTGATGTCATAGGAAGCCAGCTCTACTCCAGGCCAATGCAAGGTCAAAGTTGACATAGGTGTACAGTCCGGGGGGGGGTCCTCTTGGATTCTGCTTTAAGCTATGCGCCAGTTGCACCTGTTTCTAGATCAAGATTTTGCTCACAATCACTCATGGCCTCTCATCTGGACTACTGCAATGCACTTGAAGTGGCTGTCAAGGACCACTCAGAGACAGCAGGCTAACATCAACGGTTTATTGAGGTACCGGACAATCATCAGCTCTGCTTCAGCTCTTTTATAGCTAGCCGCTGGCTGGCTAGACCAATCAGCCGTTCGTCCCCCTCCCGCCTGAACTACTGAGCCAATCGGCTGTATCGTCTTGTTTGACAGTTCGGAATCCTCGTGGCGGCTGCGCCTGCATAGTAGATGATCAGTCTGACAGCTGCGAGCTGTCAGCTGCCGCGCCTGTGCCGTCGCCGGCGGCAGCTTTTGACAGCTGTCAAAAGCTGCCGCGTGTGTTCCTGTCACGGCTATTTACCTCACACAATGTTTTAACATGAACTATAACATTAACCTTTTAACATTAAATACATCACAGCACTCTATGTGAGTCAGCCCTTGAGGAACATTCGGAAGCTTCAACTGGTGCAGAATGTGGCTGCAAAGGTAACGAAGGGTCTCAAGATATTCGAGACATGTAATCCCACTGCTTTAAGAGTGCGGATCGTAGACTCCAAAATCCCTTCTGATTTCCCCATCTACTTTACTCTTGTTCTTCGTGACAGTCCTGTCCTACTTGGTGCTCTGTAAATATCTTGTAAACAGCAGCGCCCCGGATGCCCAATGTGTGTACTGATTTGGGCTACCAGATCTGGGCAGTAGAACTGCCTACAGTTTTGAAGGTCTAATCCAGAAGCCTTAATATGGGTAGTCCTTGACTTTTCATTTAGTGATGATTTACAGTTACAACGGCACTGGAAAAAAGTGACTTGAGAGACCATTTTTCACAAGACGGTTACAGCATCTCCATGGCCACTTGGTAAAAATTCAGATGCTTGGCAACTGGCATGTATTTGTGACAGCTGCATTTTCCCAGGGTCATGTGATCACCTTGTATGAACTTCTGACAAGCAAAGTCAATGGGGAAGCCAGATTCACTTAACAACCGTGTTACTAACCTAATAGCTGCAGAGATTCACTTAACAACTGTGGCAAGAAAGGTCATAAAATGGGGCAAAACTCATTTAACAACTATCTGGCTTAGCAACAGAAATTTTGGGCCCAGTTGTGGTCATAGGTAGAGTCTATTTGTAATGGGAGCCAAAGTTGCAAAAGATGCTGAGGGCTCCAGGTTGAGGAAAAGTTCCTGCGGGTTGTTTCCCAACACCATTTCATGTAGAAAATGTGCAGCATTGTGATTTATTATTTGTTTAAGACATGTCAGACTTCATTCTATAATTCAGCCTGGCTCAGGTGACAAAGGAAATTGCTTTCAACCTGTGGCTTTCAGCACTCAGAGAGCGAGTTAATTTCTAGCCTCCTCACAACAAATAAGGGCTAATTATAGTAATATTGGTATAAGGTAGACAAACAACATTATTTGCAACCAAAAGCTAGTCTCCGCCAAAGCAAACCATTGAAGCTAGAAATAAACCGTTGTGCAAATTCCTGTCTTGAGGAAGAATACAGCATGCTGTACATTCTACTGGTCTGGCTGCCTTCCTGGACTCCATGGCCTACTGACAGGCTAGGAATCTTAATGAGGTTAGAAAATCTCTTTGAGAAAATATACATCTTGCACAAAATGGATATCTGCAACCAAATACATTTGTAGTAGCCATGGATTTTAAGCACCTTTCTTCGAAGGGATCCAGATGTTTGTTTCTCCTCCTCCTCTTCCTCCATATTTTAGATTAATCTTTCAGGCAGATCCTTCTTTGTTGTTCTTTAGAGAAGCATCAGCTGAGACAAGGGAGCTAAAACACAGCAGTCCTTCATTCCCATCTCTGAAAATGAGAATAGTTGCTTGGCACAAATAAAACTGGAGGCTAGGGCTAATGGAAAAAAGGTGCACTTTAAATAATTAAATAATTTGAGTAAACTTTCAGTAATGAAATACCAAACTTTTTATCAAATCAACAGGAATAGAAACTTCCAAGCTTGGGAAAAAAGGGGATCATATGACTGCTCAATGTAGTATACATTCCATGGATATATGACCTCCTGCCACACCAGCAGAGATGCCAGAGAGACTCAAAGTTTCCAAGAAAAGTGAAATCTTAAAAACTCAGCAATGGAGTCTCCCAAATCCAATAATAGTTTATCAAATGAGCAATATGTATCAGGTCATTTTATCTATTTCAATTGTGTTAAAACCCCTATCTTCAAAATTTATTATGCTTTTATTTAATTTTAATTTTTAAATTTTAATTCCATTTATATCCCGCCCTTCTCCGAAGACTCAGGGCGGCTTACAAGCTTAGCAGTAGCCTTCATTCTATGTATATGCCTGCTTATTAGGGCTTTCACACACACCCCAAGCGGCATTATTACAAAGTCAGCTTAATTGCCCCCAACAATCTGGGTCCTCATTTTACCTACCTCGGAAGGATGGAAGGCTGAGTCAACCTTGAGCCTGGTGGGATGCGAACCTGCACTAATTGCAGGCAGCTGGTGTTACTTAAGGAGGCATCAGCCCACTGCTCCACCAAGGCTCTTATAAAAGAAAAGTAGGGACGCAGTGGCTCAGTGGGTTAGGACGCTGAGTTTGTCGATCAGAAGGTCGGCAGTTTGGCGGGTCGAATCCCGAGTGCCATGTAACAGTGAGCGCCTGTTGCTCGTCCCAGCTTCTGCCAACCTAGCAGTTCGAAAGCATGTAAAAATGCAAGTAGAAAAATAGGGACCACTACGGTGGGAAGGTAACAGTGTTCCGTGCGCCTTTGGCGTCTAGTCATGCTGGCCACATGACCACGGAGACGTCCTCAGACAAGCGCTGGCTCTTCGGCTTTGAAACGGAGATGAGCACCAGCCCCTAGAGTTGGAAACGACTAGCACACATGTGCGGGGGAACCTTTACCTTTTTACCTTATAAAAGAAAATTGCAAGAAAAAATACAGGTAGCTTTTAATGGAGAAACTTAAACTTACTGTAAAATACAATATGTTTTAAACAATTAAATGAGTGAGTCTTTTTCTAGTCTCATTATACCAAACCAGAATAGTTTGGTTTTGGTTTAGAACCGCGCATGAACCTAACTGCTGTGCTTTGTAAAACGTAAGTAATATTTCAGCACCTTTGTAATATTGGCTAAGCATGTCTTATTCAACAAATTATGGCTTAAAAAGAAACGTGCCAATGCACAACCAGTCAGCACACCTTATGTCTGAAAGCTGATTTTTAAAAAAGAAAGCAAAATATATTTTCTTTGGTTTTGGCTTAGCATGTGGTATGAACCCAATCTTTGTAATTTCTAAACCATTGTTTATGATATGGCATATTGTGCAAATCTAATCTGATATGGCTTATTTAGCTAAACCATGGTTTAGCAGCCCTAATTTAGTGCAGTGTGAGAGCTTGTTTTTATTATGGGAATACCAGTGTGTAAGGAAGAAGGAAAAGAAATTCAGATTCCTAGAAACCTTTCGTGGCCAGTGCCAGCTTCTGCTGAGCTTACAGCTATATGCATCTGTCTGATTTCCTGAAAAGTTGTATACATTTAATTTATGCTCCAGCCTTCCTTTAATAAACTCAGATGTCTGTATGGGCTTGTCTTCTCTGCCCATCCCATTTTGTCCTCAAATAAGGTGCAACAAGAAATAAGCTGGAGATCAAGTAAGATGAACTCTTTCTCTCCACTTATACTATTATCTTGTCATTGGATAATGCAAGTGTTTTCTGGTAGCACAAGATCCTGCAGGGATGCCCCTTCTTTTCCTTTAGATCCATGTTTCTCAACCTCGCCAATTTTTAAGCAGTTTGGACTTGACCTCCCAGAATTCTCATACTGACTGGGGTATTCTGGGAGTCAAAAGCCATGTACAATGGCACCTCGGTACTAGTTGTTAATTGGTTCCAGGAGGTGCAACAAGTACTAAAAATGATGAGTACCAAATAAACCATGTGACTTACCACATGACCCTTTGTTTTGGCCAGGAAGGACTTTCTGTCTTTCCCTTTTTCTATGTCAGCCACCTTCCAGCATGGCCGCCTTCCTGTCTGTCCTTTGTGGCTGTTCCCCACTTCCTTTTGCAGCAACCTTTCTGGCATGCCCAACTTCCTGTCCATTCTCCATGACCATCCACCTCTTCCTATCCCAGCACATTAAGTACCAAACTGACAACGAGTACGGTACTGGGACAACATTCTCACATCAAAATACTTTGAGTACCAAATTTGACAAGTTTTGAATCAGTCGAGTACCAAGGTACCACTGTACCTTAGAGAAGTCCTGCTCTTGGTGATACTTAGACAGGACAAGCTAGATTATCAGAGGGACAATTATGGCATAGCTAATTCAACGATAGTTCACTCAGTCCAGTACTCTGAATACGAACAATAGTTCACGTGTCTGGGTTCATAAAATGAGTCGGGGTAAAATGTATTGACAAATTTGTCATTCAGCAGGTGATTTGAGCACAGACCATGTCTAGCTGACTTCTGTTCAGATAATCCAAGAAATATTCCTATGGGAGAGAATGATGCAATGCAGTTCCTCACCTTCCCTCCTTCTAATTTGCCAGGCATGAAGGACCTAGGCCACTATGTAGACAGAAAGTCCCACACCTGCCACCTCCTACTACCAAATACAGCCTTGGTTGACAGGCAGCCAGAAAAAATGAGGGAAAGCAGAGTGACTCAAACTGTAGAAATGCACAATTACCATTCAAGTCCCAATTATGTGTTAGGCTACATATTAGTAAAACATTGTACAAGCACAAACTAAATTCCTCCAATTTCTTAAACACCTCCAACTGATCTTATTGGAGGCCTTTAAGAAGACAGAATGGCTGTGTTTGCAAAACAGGCTATGGGTAGTCTTCGACTTACAACTATTCATTTAGTGACTTTTCAAAGTTACAACAGCACTGAAAAAAGTCACTCATGATTGTTTTTCATATTTACAACTTTTGTAGCATCCCCATGGTCATGTAATCAAAATTCAGGCACTCGGCAACTGGCACTGTCCCAGGGTTATGTATCCCCATTTGTAACCTCCCCATCTGATTTCCAACAAGCAGTCAACGGAGGAAGCTGGATTCACTTAACGACCATGTGATTCACTTAACAACAGCAGTGATTCACTTAACAACTGTGGCAAAATAGTTGTAAAATGGGGCAAAAATCTCTTAACAATTGCCTTGTTGTTTGGGCTCAATTGTGGTTGTAAGTCAAGGGCTACCTGTACTCTGCTTAGCTGTTTAGCTGAAATAACCATAATATGGATTGAAGAAAGCAGTGAGTCATAAATTTGCTAACCCTAGTTTAGCCTAGAGTGTTATCTGAATTTGGCCAGTATGATTTGTTTATTATTTGTGGTATCACACAAACCCAGCCAGTAGTTGAAATATGGGTATGTCTTTGAAAATACTGCCAGTGTTTATGTTATGAACTTTTAAAATACTATTATTAGTTTTGTCATTGGTGTTTTATACCATGCTACTGTATATTGAGAAGAAGGCCTAGCTTTAGTAGCATCTCTGTTTCTAGGTTTGCACATCACTTTAAGCCATGGTTTGTTTAATCATGACTTGTTGAATAATCAATAATTGGTTATCTTGTTCTCTAAGTTTATGTTGTAAACTTGGCAATGACATATGATGCAAGAGTAAAACCAGGATTTTGTTTTGAAACTGAGAATGGGTGTGTGTCTTTACATGTAATTATGACAAATCTATTTTAGGATTTTATGTTGCTCATGTACTTCCTGCCTCAAAATAGCAGGAAATAATTCTGCCCATTTCAATCATTGTGTTTGGAAGAACTTGCCCACTCTTGCCACAATGCTTGGACAAAAACTACATAACTGGCGTGACACAACACAGTCTCACTAAGCTGGGATGCATGGAGTGAACTCAGCCTGCTTACAGGAATGGCCTAATGCACTGAGCAGGTCTGAGCAAGGATGCCTGCTCACCATCCGTCAGTACACTAACCACAATCCCATTGGAGAGGCCACCTCTGACTCCCTACTGCAGGGGTCCTCAACCTTGGCAACTTTTAAGACTTGTGGACTGCTGGCTGAGGAATTCTGGGAGTTGAAGTCCACAAGTCTTAAAGTTGCCAAGGTTGAGGACCCCCTGCCCTACTGCACAGTTTGAAAAATGGTGAGGCATCTTAGGAAATGCTGGAAGAACAGAAGGATAGACGGAGGTCATCTTAGGTTTTCAAAGAAGAAATTTCAAGAAAACTGGCTTTGTTCGGTTGATGTTAACATCAAAGGTGTGTCTGGTTGTCCTAAAATGCTCATGAACGTTACCTGGGGATCCATAGATTGCAACTAATTGCTGAGAAGGGCTGCGCTCAGCCAGAGGCAGCCAAAGGCCAAAGAGACAGGCTGACAGCACCTGTCAGAACACAACAGTGAAAGGCGCAGAAGGTTCATCCATATTGGGACCTGGTCTCCTTGAGCTGCAGAGAAGTGAGTAGGCTGCACAATTGTCCCAGAAACCATTTGTATATGTTGTATGTGTTCATGCATTACTCCAAATGGGATATGAGAAGTGTACTTTTTTGTTTTCTTCAATAAAATGCCCTGTCATTCAGAAAAGCATTTGGGGTGTGGTAGTGACTAAATTGCTGGCTGTTTTTTCCAAGGAGCAATAAAACTGTCATTCAAGTCACACACACCTTTCTATTCAGAGTGTCATCCCATGTGCCACATCTACTCTACAGATTCCACAGAACAGAAACTGTGCAGCTTCAATGGAATCGATGACCCTGGCTGGTAGTTTCTGGCTAATTAGAGGAGTTTCCAACCAGCTGCAAGGACAATTATTGGTGCTGTTAAAAATGGGAATTAGATATATAATGGCACAAGAATTAAGAACAAATTTATTTGGAAGGAAGGACAGATTTGATGTAAATATTGGCACTGCTTTCTCATGTCTTTCAATGCTCCGTCACTCTAGCAGGAAAAATCACCAAGATTACTTTTAAGTGTGGTGGGTGAAGCACTCTGCATATGAGAGTGAGCAGCCTGAAATCAAGCATCTGACCCAAGGACAGATTAGTGAAGCAGGGTTTATAAGTATAGGTAGTCCTCAACTTACAACAGTTCACTTAGAGACAGTTCAAAGTTACAACATCCTTGAAGAAAGTAACTTCTGACCATTTTTCACACTTATGACCGTTGCAGCATCTCCCTGGTTGGGTGATCAACATTCAGACAATTGGCAACTGGCTCATATTTATGACAGTTGCAGTGCCCTGGGGTCACAGGAACCTCTTTTGGGACCTTCTGACAAGCACAGTCAATGGGGAAGCTGGATTCACTTAACAATCGTGTTACTAATTTAACAATGGCAGTGACTCACTTAACAACTGTGGCAAGAAAGGTCATAAAATGGAGTGAAATTCACTTAACAAATGTCTTGTTTAGTAATATAAAAGTTGGGCTCAATTATGTCTGTAAGTCGAGGACTACCTGTACACCGGAAGGAGATGCATTTATTTATAGGAATGACATTAGGAAAAATCTGGCATCTAGCTAACCACATCCTACCAGGCGGAGATTCCAAAAGCATGTGTCCCACGTATGGGTCCTTGGGGAGGAAAACAGAAGGAAATGATTTTAGAATAGTAATTTCTTATACAAAGAGGGGATACAGAGAAAATAAACTCTTTTTCTACCCCCTACTGTACCCATGGGTCATTTAAGCTTGATTTAGACTTGTCCGCAACTGCGTCTAAGTGTTGACACATACCTACGCTGCAAAGGGGCTGATGGATAAGTGTAGGTTGCAGATGGTTGGCAGACAAGCAATGTGCAAATTTGAACTACATGTTATGTGGAGATGCACGTCCTGCATACTAATTGGTTGATCCAAATTCCTGTTGGGAAGTTTTCTGTGTTTTGTTGTTTCAGCGCCCCCTAGCCAGAACGTTAACATTTGCAAAAGTATAAGTGCAACAGCTATGATGTAACCATCTCCGAATAACAGACTGATATGTTTCCCTGACCTGCAGAAGTCTAATTCCTGCCCGAGGCATTGAAGTGTTTGGGCCACTGAACTTGGACTTCTGACATTAAGAATCTAGTGGTCCATTGAAAAGAAATTGAACAATAGCATGAGCCAAGGATAGGCATTTCTCTCTTTTGATCTGTGTGGGATACAAGATTCTTTGGAAGGGGTTTGGCTGATGATGGAGCAAGAAAAAGGCAGATTAGATTAAATTTAGGACAGGAGAGAAAGTTGCTGCTTGCAGACTACGTGTATCTCCAGATGCTGTTCAATGGCCTTCCTCAACTCTAGCCATAATTTAGCAACAGACAATTCGGCAACATGGCTTTTTTTCCAGGTTTTTTTCTCCATGGCAAAAAACCTGCTTTCTAAATGCTTTCTCTGCCAGTACTCCAGAAACAAAATGAGACCATACTGATTCTCTGAAGGCTTGTGGGAGTAGAGCAATGAATGTTAATGGGTCCCTTATCCCACTTCATGGCTCAGCTTTATCCCTCTGGCTAGGAAGAAGTGCTTCAGATGCCACTGTCCGCTTACTGGAAATTGAGCAAGAAGAAAAATGATAGACATTCCTTTCTATGGCATTCCCTCTCTTTCTCAATTTACTCAGTGACTTCAAATGTTTTGCTGAGCCATCAACCATGCTGAATAAAACTCAGTAGCATATAATACAGAAGGCTGGAACCAAAGTAATCACGCTATGCTTAAATCCAACTACAGCTTATGTACATTGAAGAGACACAAATATTCACACAAAGCATCAAGACACAGCCAACACTGTTAACCCCAAATAACCCATTTCTAAGAGCTTACTCATAAAGTGGCCTTATTGACCTCACACAATGTGATAAAACAGACTTGAATAAGGCTTAGTGTGGGAATGCAGCTGTAGCATATGCAGATGGAGGCACTTGTCTTTCTTTTCTCTGTTACAAAATTCTTCTGGTATAAAAAATGCTGGAGAATGCAGGAAGAAAACCCAGAGAACCAAACATGAACCCCATGAGAAAGGAAGGCCAGTTGCATAATACAAGCATTCCTCAGAGGAGAGAACGTCCTTCATGAACATCTGTAGCTGAATCCTTTAAGTATGAGGCCTTCTACGCAGAGCTTTTGCTCTATTCAGGTTTTAATGCAGTGCATTGTTTTTAGTCCCTTTCTCCTTGTTTTGTCCTCTTATTAGAGGAAATTGTTTCCAGATATTTGGATTTTAAAAGTATTGTTGTAAGCTGCTTTTGATGTATTATAAAGAAAAGTGGGGCAGCAATGTCCAAATATATAAGTACCTTTCTCAGAGTGGGATATACTGCCAGGAGAGGACTACTTACTAGAATCAAATGACATATAATATTTTCAGCTGAAAAATCAAATCCTTCCAGCTAAGCTTGCATGGTGACTACTAGCTTCTGAGTGTACTGGTCAGATTATTTCTAGGCACAGTTCCAAAGCAATTGGCATAAACATTGACTCCTATTACGAAGATTTATTGAAGCTTCCTTTAAGATTGATGCTATTTTCACTCTAAGCTAAGTTGCACTGAGAGTGGTAACTGTTTCCACCACTGAGCCAGAATAACTTTCACAACTCGTTGACTACAATAATGTTAATAATTTGCACAATTTATAAAAATATCTCCCCATTATCTGGAAGATTTAGAAACAATTACAAGGAATATATACAAAATCAACCACAGAATAAGAGCTCCACTTTCGTGGACCACTTTGGGATCTTATCTCATTCATCCTTAATCTGTGCTTGGCCAAAGACTACATAAAAAAAAGACTTCCAAAGGGTATGGTTTGTTGCAGCTTGTTCTGTTCATGAAAAAGGGTCTGATCAAGGTTTTTTGGCACATCTCCTTGGTCTCTAATGCAACATTTCCCAATCCCCAGATGAGTCAGACCACAATTCTGTTGTGTTATCCATCAACATGCTCTGGCTTCAACTTAAGGAAAGCTTTTTTAAAAGCCTAGTGGTCCCATAGTATCATTTCATCAGCCTTCCTGCTGATCTGTTATGTTATGTTTATTAAAATGTGTTTGCTTTCAATAACTGAAAACAAAGCACTCCTAAGTTGTAGAGTTTCCATGTAGGATTACAAAAGCAGAAGGCAGAATCACAGCTTGCTTTGCAGTTATTCTGGTATTCAAGGAAACATTGGAACAGGGTTATCATTGGCATCCTTTGTCTTTTCCACACTCCCCATTTGAAATGACCCATGTTAATCTCAAATCCAGAACATTATCAATAAAGGAGAATTTTTGTAACTCAGGTTGAAATGATGGGTCCTTGATGCGCTCTGAGGTTGGTTGTTTTCTTGTAGATGTTTCATTACCCAAACTAGTAACATCGTCAGTGCTAATGACTGATGAAGTTACCTAGTTTGAGTAATGAAACATCTGCAAGAAAACAACCAAGCTCAGATAGTACCAAGCCCCCTCCCCAAACATTTTTCTTGGAAGTTTCCCTTAAAATGTAATGGGAAGTACAACCAGCAGGAGGTATATTTCTAGTGAAAATTAATCTATAGCAGACATGTCAAACACAAGGCCTGGGGGCCGCATCCGGCCCGCAAAGTGGTTTCATGTGGGCCATGAAGCCATCCTGGAAACAGTGAGGGAACGGCCCCCACTGCCTTGGCCCTGGCCCAGAGACCCTCCTTCTGCCAGAGACCCTCAGATCTGTCCCACTCCTGCCCAGGCCCCCATAGGCACCCTTGATGCGAATGATGTAGAGCTGGCCACGCCCACCCAGTAGGCCAAGGCCACCCAGGCCACACCCACCCGCCCCCCTGAGGGCAACCGCAATGCTGATGCGGCCCTCAATGAAATTGAGTTTGACACCCCTGATCTATAGAGTGTAAAGACACACTTTTTGTATATGCTATGTGTATATGGTATGTATATGCTAGATATATGCTATGAAAACCTCTTTCCTCCACCAAATGCCTCTCCCGCTGATATTTTTGTTACTTAAAAAAACCCCATCCCTCCTGCCACAGACATTATTGGCTATAATAACATTAGGCATGAGAATAACGCAGCAATTACTGCATCCAACAAAAGAAAGAATTTGATCCTAATAAATTGTCCATCACTCATGTATCTATCTCTGTATTTTGTGATAAGCCAGTTTATTCTTGGTAAGTAAAAAAAGGAAATTTATTTCTTCTGATGACATTTTTGCAACTCTATGCAAAACGTAAACCCAGCAATTATTTTTATGAAGATTACAGAAATCTATGGAGCTTCATCATCTGTATAAACACAATGAGCCAGGAAACAGATGGATATATGCCATCCTTATATGAACTGCAGAAATCCTATCTGATGCCCTTCAAAGCTAGCAGAGGGATTAATACTAAAGTAATCATAATGAGGTAGAAATAAAACTAGCCTGAACTGAGGCATGTCTAAAGTTCTCTTTGTATCCATGCCAATGATATTTGCATCTGTTCTCAGTCATTACCTCTTCTTCCAGTTCCAGATGCTGCTTTTTATAATAACCTTTATCCACATAGTAAATACATACAAAGACTGTTTATCAAAAAGGGCTGAATGTGCACCACATACGTAAAACAATTACTGAATAATCCCATTGCACAATACCCCAAACCATCAACTAACCATATGAGATTGGTACACATAACATTCTAAGCCTCATCTATGAGGAGCCAAGATTAAAATGAAGCAGATTTAGAGCATGGTACAAATTTAATTACTAAAACGTTAATTAGATTGGTTAGGGATGCTGTGTAAACTCAGTCACTAAATCCCTTCTTAGGTAGAGGTCATGCACTTCTATCTGATGGGTGCTTTTTATTAGTATGGAAACTAGAAATTTCATTAAAAGAAAAGTAGTGACAGTCCTCAAATGGATCCATCATTTCTTTAAAACTGGGAATCTGTACTGATTCTCCTATTGCCCTTAACATCAACAAACGGGTTTGAAGTTAATATCTCAAAGTTGTTTTAAGTCAGATACTTCTTCAAACTCAGAGCATAACTTATGCATAGTAAAGACTCTGTAGGTAAATTTGATTTTGGTGATGTCATGGTGGTTGGTGCCCATGTAGCTTTTTGTCAATGTGTAGGTGTGGTTTGCTGTTACATTCTTCCATGACATTTTTGCACTTACTCAACAGTCTTGATATTTCCTGGTTGTCCATTATACAAATATCCCATTTAGCTTTTGAATGCATAGAACGTTGGGCATATGTTGACAGATGCCAAGGATATGTATACAGATAATCCACAATTTACAACCACAATTGAACAAAAAATTTATGTTGGTAAGCGAGACACTTGTTAAGTGAATTTTACTCCATTTTACGATCTTTCTTGCCACAACTGTTAAGTGAATCACTGCAACTTCTTTTATTCTGACTTTTATTGTTTTACCAAGTATAAAATATAAAGGAAAATAGAAATAGGAAATTAGGGGAAGAAAAAAGAAAGAGGGAAAGAAAATATGGGGTACAAGGGAAAAAAGAAAAAAGTGTTTCAACTTTTTTTAGCACAGTAGAAGATAACATTACAACCTCAACTTTTTTACTTTTACACATTAATGTATTATTTTGAATAAATCTTTTTTTAACTGTCTCTTAACATACACGCTTTAAAGTTCACTTTCAGTTAGACCAATAAAGCTCCAATTAACTTCAATTTTCATTAACTATAAATCACTCCCTGCAAGTTACCCTCATAAAATAAAAATTTTCTTCTTGTATACATCCTTTTTAAAACTCCAAACTATTCTTTATTTAATTATTCTTTCTTTAACTTTCTCTTAACGTAGATACTTTCAAATACACTTGAAGTAATATTTTACGTTTTAGAATTACTTAAGCATTATATCCCCTTCATGGATTACTGCCTTGTCGTGGCGAAGGGGCTTGCGTAATTCAATGAAGCTATGAGCTATGCCATGCAGGGCCACCCAAGATGGAAAGGTGATAGCAGAGAGTTCTGACAAAACGTGATCCAGTGGAGAAGGAAATGGCAACCCACTCCAGTATCTTTGCCATGAAAACCCTATGGACAGTACCAAAAGGCAAAACGATATGACGCTGGAAGATGAGCCCCTCAGGTCGGAAGGCGTCCAATATGCTACTGGGGAAGAGCAGAGGGCTAGTACTAGTAGTGCCAGAAAGAATGAAGCGACTGGGCCAAAGCCGAAAGGACGCTCAGCTGTGGATGTGTCTGGTGGTGAAAGGAAAGTCCGATGCTGTAAAGATTTTTTCTCCATAGGAACCTGGAATGTAAGATCCATGAATCAAGGAAAGCTGGACGTGGTCAAACAAGAGATGACAAAACTGAACATTGACATCTTAGGTATCAGCGAACTAAAATGGACAGGAATGGGTGAATTTAATTCAGATGACCATCAGGTATACTACTGCAGGCAAGAATCCCTCAGAAGAAATGGAGTAGCCTTCATAGTAAATAAAAGAATAGGAAAAGCAATACTGGGATACAATCCTCAAAATGACAGAATGATCTCAGTTTGAATCCAAGGCAAACCATTCAATATCACAGTAGTCCAAGTCTATGCCCCAACCACCGGTGCTGAAGAGGATGAAATTGACCGATTCTATGAAGCCCTAACGGTAACGGTTCCCCCGCACATGCGTGCTAGTCGTTTTCAACTCTAGGGGCCAGTGCTCATCTCCGTTTCAAAGCTGAAGAGCTAGCGCTTGTCTGAGGACATCTCCGTGGTCATGTGGCCAGCATGACTAGATGCCAAAGGCACACGGAACGCTGTTACCTTCCCACCGTAGTGGTCCCTATTTTTCTACTTGCATTTTTTTTACGTGCTTTCGAACTGCTAGGTTGGCAGAAGCTGGGACGAGTAACAGGTGCTCACTCTGCTACGTGGCACTTGGGATTCGACCCGCCAAACTGCTGACCTTCTGATCGACAAACTCAGCGTCCTAACCCACTGAGCCACCACGTCCCTCTCTATGAAGCCCTACAGCACCTTATAGAACTAACACCAAAAAATGATGTCCTTATCATCATGGGGGATTGGAATGCTAAAGTAGGAAGCCAAAAGATAACCAGAATAACAGTCAAGTTTGGCCTTTGAGTACAAAATGAAGCAGGGCACAGGCTGATAGAATTTTGTCAAGAGAATACGATGGTTATAGCAAACACTCTTTTTCAACAACCCAAGAGATGGCTCTACACATGGACATCATCAGATGGTCAACACAGAAATCAGATTGACTATATGCTCTGCAGCCAAAGATGGAGAAGCTCTATACAGTCAGTAAAAACAAGACCAGGAGCTGGCTGTGGCTCAGACCATGAGCTTCTTATTGCAAAGTTTAGGCTTAAACTGAAGAAAGTAGGGAAAAGCACTAGGCCACTCAGGTATGAATTAAATCATATCCCCTGTTGACTATACAGTAGAGGTGACAAATAGATTTAAGGAATTAGATCTGATAGACAGAGTGCCTGAAGAACTATGGACAGAGGTTCGCAACATTGTAGAACAGGTAGCAACCAAAACCGTCCCAAAGAAAAAGAAATGCAAGAAAGCAAAATGGCTGTCTGAGGAAGCTTTGCAAATAGCTGAGGAAAGGAGGGAAGCGAAAGGCAAGGGAGAAAAAGAAAGATACTCCCAATTGAATGCAGAATTCCAGAGAAAAGCTAGAAGAGATAAGAATGCCTTCTTAAATGAACAGTGCAAAGAAATAGAAGAAAACAATAGAATAGGGAGGACCAGAGATCTTTTCAAGAAAATTGGAGAGATGAAGGGAACGTTTCATGCAAAAATGGGCATGATAAAGGACCAAAATGGCAGGGACCTAACAGAGGCAGAAGAGATTAAGAAGAGATGGCAAAATTACACAGAAGAACTATACAAGAATGAGCTTAATGTCCCTGATAATCACAATGAGGTGGTCACTGACCTTGAGCCAGACATCCTAGAATGTGAAGTGAAGTTGGCCTTAGAAAAACTGAGCAACAACAAAGCTAGTGGAGGTGACAGTATTCCAGCTGAGCTATTCAAAATCTTAAAAGACGATGCAGTAAAAGTGCTACACTCAATTTGCCAGCAAATTTGGAAAACTCAACAGTGGCCACAGGATTGGAAAATATTAGTTTACATTCCAATTCTAAAGAAAGGCAGTGCCAAAGAATGTTCAAACTATCGCACCATTGCACTCATTTCTCACGCTAGTAAAGTTATGCTTAAAATCCTACAAGCTAGACACCAGCAGTATGTGGATCGAGAACTACCAGAAGTACAGGCAGGATTTCGAAGAGGCAGAGGAACTAGAGATCAAATTGCCAACATACGCTGGATCATGGAGAAAGCTAGAGAGTTCCAGAAAAACATCTACTTCTGCTTCATTGACTATGCTAAAGCCTTTGATTGTGTGGATCATAACAAACTGTGGCAAGTTCTTAAAGAGATGGGCGTACCAGACCATCTTATTTGTCTCTTGAGAAACCTATATGTGGGCCAAGAAGCAACAGTGAGAACTGGACACGGAACCACTGATCGGTTCAAAATTGGGAAAGGAGTCCGGCAAGGCTGTATACTGTCGCCCTGCCTATTTAACTTATATACAGAGCACATCATGAGAAAGGCAGGGCTAGATGAATCAAAAGTTGGAATTAAGATTGCCGGAAGAAATATCAACAACCTAAGATATGCAGATGATACCACTCTAATGGCAGAAAGTGAAGAAGAACTTAAGACCCTCTTGTTGCGGGTGAAGAAGGAGAGTGCAAAAGTTGGGTTGAAACTTAACATTAAGAAAACCAAGATCATGGCATCCGACCCTCTCAATTCCTGGCAAATAGATGGGGAATAAATGGAGGTAGTGACAGATTTTATTTTCCTGGGCTCCAAGATCACCGCAGATGGGGACTGTAGCCAAGAAATTAAAAGATGCTTGCTCCTGGGGAGGAAAGCCATGGCAAATCTAGACAGCACACTAAAAAGCAGAGACATCATCCTGTCAACAAAAGTGCGTATAGTCAAGGCTATGGTCTTCCCAGTTGCAATGTATGGCAGTGAAAGCTGGAACATAAAAAAGGCTGAGCGCCAAAGAATTGAGGCCTTTGAACTATGGTGCTGGAGAAGACTCCTGCGAGTCCCTTGGACTGCAAGGCAATCAAACCGGTCAGTCCTAGAGGAGATCAACCCTGACTGCTCTTTAGAAGGCCAGATCCTGAAGCTAAAACTCAAATACTTTGGCCACCTAATGAGAAGGAAGGACTCACTGGAGAAGAGCCTAATGCTGGGAAAGATTGAGGGCAATAGAAGAATGGGATGACAGAGAATGAGGTGGCTGGATGGAGTCACTGAAGCAGTAGGTGTGAGCTTAAATGGACTCCAGAAGATGGTAGAGGACAGGAAGGCCTGGAGGAACGTTGTCCATAGGGTCGCGATGGGTCGGACACGACTTCGCAGCTAACAACAACAAGCATTATATATAAAGGAAAAAATGCATTTTCAGACCCACTTAATTTTAAAACATTCTTTCAATTACAAATATCAGACTAATAAAAATCTATCCTAATGCCAATTGACTCATTAAGTTTAAGTCACTCCTTCCAGCTTATTTTCATGGAATAAAATATTTTTCTTGTCTGGAATGTTTATCAAGTAGTTACAAACTTCTCTTTTTCTCAAAGATTTCTCAACCTTGTTAGTGTCCATGAAGAAGACTTTGTCCTTTGTCCTTTTCAAAGTTGTAGATTTTCTTGAAATTCTTCTTTCAATTGTGTTGGGAGGTTTATATTTAAATCATCATAATAAAGATTGGTGTCAGGTTTATACGTATTCCAAAATTGCAACTGACTTCTCTGCATTGTGAAGTTGCCTTGGTGGTTTGGTAACTTTCGACACATATATTTTTATCTCTGAAATAGTTTGAATAGTTTTTGAAACATCCTTGGAGTATAACTGCTCTATAAACGGTTGGATTTTATTTCAGGAATTTTTCAAATATATCTCGAATAGCTTGTTCCTCCCTCTTCTTAACTCCATCTTTAGTCAAAGAATAGCTTTTTTGTAAATCACTGAAGAATTGCTGGCCAATCAGGAATCATAAAAATTGGAAAGTTTTTGCCACTCACAGCAAAGCAGATCAAGCTAAAAATAATGAACTAGAACCACAACTTTCTATCCTTATATTTCTCCATCATTTTTTTTAAAGATACTCCACACTTCCTTATTTTAGCTCACCTCAGCAGCCTTCTTCCTTGTTTAACGGAGAAGAAATCCCCAAAATGGCACAGATCTTCAAAAAGAAATAACAGGCTGTGGCTAAAGAGAGCCTCTCTTAGTTTAATAAAGATTAGTAGTCCTTAAAATGATTAAGAAATGAAAGGCACAACTTACTGTGTGAAGCTACTTGGAGATCGTTGCTGTATGGAAGATTTTGTGGGATGATTCTAGGACGCTCCCTAACCCAGGAGAGTCATATAAACTAAAGAAAAGCCAATTCTTTTTTGTTTATAAGTTGAAAAAGTGATCCCCAGGGAAAAACCCTTCAGGAATCTTTCTCTGGGCATGTCATTCAGTTGGCCATCTTTACCAGAAGTCAATCACTGCAGTTGTTAAGTTAGTAGCACGGTTGTTAAACAAATCTGGATTCCTCATTGACTTTGCTTGTCAGAAGTTTGCAAAAGGAGATCACGTTACCCTGGCACACTGCAACTGTCATAAATATGAGTCAGTGGCCAAGCATCTGAATTTTGATCACGTGACTACGGGGATGCTGCAACAGTCATAAGTGTAAAAAATAATGAGTCCCTTTTTTCAGTGTTGTTATACCTTCAAATGGTCACTGAATGAACTCTTATAAGTCTAGGACTGCCTGTACAATATGAAATGAGAAACCTCTTTCCAAAACTTCTGAAGTTGATCAGAAAAATATGTGAACCATTCGTGCAAATGTCATTTTTTTCAGGATGATAAATTCCAAGCTTTTGATATAAAGCTTTCATGGAAATGAAGTGAATAGATTTGCATTTTTTATTCCTGCATTTCCATATAATGCAGGGCTTCATTTTCTTACATTTAATTCCTTCCTCTCTAAGCTTGTATTTTAATACTAGCAAAACAATAAACTAAAAAAATGATTATTTCTTTCCTATTAATTACAAGAGATATACGACATACATAATGTAGAGATGTACAGTAATGGATATTTTTTTCATTTTAGTTTCAGAGACATAACACTATTTATTAACAGCTTTTGGAATAATAGAAAATAATGTTTCACCTAGCAGGAAGTAGCCTAGTTTTCACCAGCTGTTTGAATTTAAATTCACACAATGCCTGGCCATTGACCAATAGTGAACATTTATCCTTAGAACAGTATTGTCAGATATCAAAATATTAAAATTAGACAGCAGCAACAATTATACACATGCCATAAAACCAATCATCAGCATCAACAGTTAAAATGCAGATCATTCTTCTATAATTATACGTTCCTTAAAAAATTAGTTGAGACAATTGTATCAAATGACACTAATTCTTAGGAAAGCATTCATAGGGAAATAATCTCTTTCTTTGTTCATAAATGTAAAATATGGCGGGCCTGAGAATCTCTAACAAATAAAAGAATAATGTGAAAGACTGTGGCCAATTCACTCCATTTCCTACCTTGTAGAGGTTAAGAGTTTGCCTATCATCCTAGGTAAAAAGGAGCTTTAATTCCAATGCTGCACTCTAGTTCCCTCTGCTCAGTCCCGAGGTCTGGTGTCTGGAGGCTAGGTGTAATGATAATGTGGGAATGCCCTTAGGAGACTAGAGGAAGAGTTGCAGCGTCCACAGTGGTCTGATAAACAAAGTTTGAGTCCAAAGAAGGACTGGTGGCAAAAGCTTCTCAGAAGGGATCCTCCCTAGTTTTGCCCCATTTTATGATCTTTCTTGCCACAGTTATTAAGTGAATCCCTGCAGCTGATAAGTTAGTAACCTACTTGTTAAGTGAATCTGATTTTACTGGTCAGAAGGTCACAAAAGGTGATCACATGACCTTGGGAAACAGCAACGGTCATAAATTATAAACCAGTTGCCAAGCATCCGAATTTTGATCACATGATCGTGGGGATGCTGCAAAGGTGGTAACTGTGAAAAACGGTCATAAGTCACATTCTTCAGTGCCATTGTAACTTTGAACAGTCACTAAACGAACTGTTGTATGTCAAGGAGCACCTGCAAAAGGGAGGGACAGAAGAGGTATTTTCAGACTTGCAAAATTCTGATACTGTAACTTTAAAATAAAGGTAGAACTAGCATTGCTAGATGTGCTTCTTGTCTAGACTACTTCACGAAGCTGGCATTAAGAGGCCCCAATCTTGGCGATTGCTACTTCATGCAAGGTTGATGTAATAAAGCTTACCTCGTCCGTGATTTAATCTTAGGTGAGAGGACTGACCGTGTATGCATTATCAAAACTTGGTGGGGCATTGGCGAGTGGTTCTTCTTTCTGAAATGTGCTGTTCTGGATTTAAAATGTGGCACCAATCACTGAAGGAGGCCATTCATTACCACCGTGTAAGCTATCATCAGTATGCTGATAATACGCAGCTATATATTTCACTTGGCTGAACAAGTGATGCTGCTGTCAAGGTGTTGATTCAGTGCCTGGAGGCTGTAAGGATTTGGATGGGAAAGAACCAGCTGTGATTCAAAGCTAACAAAAAGGAATGACTTTCCGTTTTGAGGCCTCTTGAATCTTGTGAGAAGTTTATATCTTTACTCTTAAAGGGAAAGCACTTGTCCAGACAGAGTTGGTGCACAATTTGGAGGTCTTCCTGAACTCAGGGGTCCTGCTCAAAGGACAGATAGCAGCCATGTCTAAGGGGGGCCTTGGCACAAAAAACTATTGCATACCAATTCATTGTGAGGAGCTGCAACTCACAATGCCCGATGATTTAGTCATTTCTCAGTTGGAGTACTGCAATGTGCTCTGACTTCAGCTAGTTTAGAATGCAAATGGGTGTGCTGTTTGGTGCATATTAAGGTTCAGCTGGGATACCCTATAGCTGTGCGGGCTGCACTAGCTCCCAGGATGCTGTTGGGTGGAATTATTATTGTACTGTACTGTTCTCACCTTTAAAGGGCTAAAATGGCCCAGGCCAGGTTGCTTCTGGGAAATCTCTTCTCAAGAGTTTCTGACTATGCCATGAGATTCAACAGAGAGATGTCAAGCAGTGTCATTTGGTGTGACGTAGGTCGTAGGAGATGCATCTGCCCTATAAAACAGCTTTATCCATGACATGCAGAAGGCCCCAGTCCTCTTGGACTTCAAGAAAATTATGAAGAATTGGTTATTTCCTCCAGACACTGGGAATGATGCAGAGCCCAATATAGGCACAATTTTGTTGAATATTTTCTGTGGTATTTTGGTGAATGTATTATGATTGTTCTTTAATTTTTATTTGTGTGCTTGTGCTTTCAGGGACTCTTTTAATGTACTTCTTTGTGGTTATTATTAGCTGCACAAGGTTTATGCTTAACACAGCCAGTCATATAGATTTTCTAAATAGATAAATAAATACTTGTGGGGATGATTCTTCATGGAAAGATGGAAATAAAACTGAATTATTTCTCTTGACACTTTTTTTGGTTGATGGGATCAAATGAAACATCTAATGAAAGGCTTTATACATGAGTTGATAAATGCAGTTCTTTTGGTATTCTGCTCAATTAAAATAATGTATTTTGTTTGGGGGTCAATGGTACTTCTGACTAGTTAGGAGTACATTGCTTATTCTTGAATTGCTGCTTATTATATATAGTGTGATGAACAAATCCACAAATTGTTGAGCTTTTTTGTGAATTTCAGTTCCAATTTCATATTCTGATGAAGTTAGTCTTTGTTACTATTTTGTTTAATAATTTCATTGCTGACATTAAGATAAAGGTAAAGGTAAAGGTTTCCCCGCACATGAGTGCTAGTGATTTCTGACTCTAGGGGCCGGTGCTCATCTCCGTTTCAAAGCCGAAGAGCCAGCGCTTGTCCGAGGACATCTCCGTGGTCATGTGGCCGGCATGACTAGACGCCAAAGGTGCACGGAATGCTGTTACCTTCCCACTGTATTGGTCCCTATTTTTCTACTTGCATTTTTACATGCTTTCGAACTGCTAGGTTGGCAGAAGCTGGGATGAGTAACAGGCGCTCACTCTGTTACACGGCACTCGGGATTTGACCCACCAAACTGCCGACCTTCTGATCTACAAGCTCAGCATCCTAACCCACTGAGCCACTGTATCCTTTGGGACCTTAAGATATCCATTGTTTATTTCCTTCCATCCCATCTATTAAAATTGAAGAAAATACAGCATTCCGATCAATCCTGTCCATAGTAGTATCTACTTCTTCCTCCATTTTATTGGAACATACAAATCTGTGGGAAGCTCTTGAAAATTACATGAGGTTGTTGGGGATTTTTGGTGGGGGGAGGTGGTGGTTACAACATATTTGATGTGGAAATTAGTTCTGCAATTTGGCATACAGCACAGCCTGTTTCCTGGGAAATTGTGGCAATTGCACATTAAGGCAACTATTATTCTAAAGCTAAATGGTATTAGGGGGAATTTGGTAATTAGGCATATATATATATATATATATATATATATATATATATATATATATATATATATATATATATATATATATATATATATATATATATATATATATATATATATATATATATATATATATATATATATATATATATATATATATATATATATGTTTCCTTTGTTCCATTATGCAGAATTCTGTTCATTGTTTCTATTATTTGTCCATGTAATACCAAACATTTGTTCAGATAGCATAGTTAGTTCATTATTAATGTCTATTTTATTTCTTTTCTCCAGAAAACTGAAACTAAGATTGAAGGAGAAAATTTCTTCTTAATACTGATGAGTGTGAGTATGAATATAGAATTTTGCCCATCTGTAGTTCTCTTGAGTCATGATGTCATTAAGTAGGCAAAGCTTTGCTTTTCCTGCAAAAGCATTACCGGTATGGTAAGCTCCTTTATAAAAGGATAGCTTGCTTAGAGAACATTCATCGGTGAAGATTCATTGGCCATTAAAGCCTCTCCTTGTACAACAGGTAGTCCTCGACTTACAACAGTTTAGTGATCGCTCAAAGTTACAACCACACTGAAAAAAGTGACTTATTATTGTTTTGCACACTTACGATGGTTGCAGCATCCCCATGGTCACATGAACAAAATTCAGATGCTTGGCAACTGGTTCATATTTATGACGGCTGCAGTGTCCTGGGGTCACGTGATCAGCTTTTGTGGCCTTCTGACCACACTCATCAGTTAATGGGGAAGCCAGCTTCAATTTACAACCGTTACTAATTTAACAATTGCAATGATTCACTTAACAACTGTGGCAAGAAAGGTCGTAAAATGGGGCAAAACGCACTTAACAGATGTCTCACCTCACAACATAAATTTTGGGTTCATTTGTGGCCATAAGTTGAGGACTACTTGTATTCAGTCAATGCCAAGTCACTGCTGTACAGAGCATGAAATTACAAAAGAAATAGAAATTGTGCAGGGAACACTGACTGGATCTGTTCTAAATTCATCCAAAGGAGAGCAAAACTCAGACTCAAGAGTATACAGCACTTCAGATTCAGGCTGGAAAGGATGATTTGGAGTGGGTGTATCAGCACCACCTTAAAAACTGCATCTTTTTCTGAGTTCACATAGTAGCCTCAGGAGCTGGAAACTCAATATGTTTAAGAAACTGACATGGTGGGGTCAACAATGGACCCTTGTGTGCTTCAAAGCCCCTTATCACTCTCTGCCAATGGATTTTCTGGATTGCACAGTTTACAGCATTAACCAGGAAAAGCCCCCGTTTGTTTTAAGAAGGCGCTGGCAATTAGGCATATCCGCCTGTGCCCCCTACATAGCACCAGCTTCATAACTGAGGGCTTCCATGTTCCTTCTTAGTAAGGGAGCAGTGAAGTCTGTAATCAAGAGACTGGCTTTTTCAACAATGTTTCCTCTCCAGATGTTTTGTTCAATCCTTGCAGAAAAGGATGGAAATTGGTCAACTCACTGGCTTTGAGATAATTGACAGGGTTTTGCAGACAAGCTTTTAAAATGTAACATGCAAAGCTGAAAAGTTGTATTATTCAGCTTTGCTGGCTAATGATTACGATTAATTGAAGCTGAATTGATTGACTGAGTGAAGTTATTTTCATTTTTTATATAAGGCAGTCTGTTTGGATTAAAAATTAACCCCCTGAGGGTTTGTTCACTAGGTTAGTCATGAGCATCTGCAAGGGGCAGGGGGAAATATGACTTGTGGGTAGTGACATCACATCAGGCACTCTGACATAAATGTTGTAATGGCAACATTTGTGTGATGACATCATGTCTATGCCATTGTGGCATTGTTTAGTTTAGTTTAGTTTAGTTTATTAAATTTTTATACCGCCCTTCTCCCGAAGGACTCAGGGCAGTGAACAGGGCATATAATAAAAATACAGAAATACAAAAGTTAAGAGAAAATTAAATTATTGCCCAAATAAAACAATAAAAATATACAAATATTAAAACCCTAAGTTAACTCCCCATCAGGCCAGGCCAGCTTGTTCAAATAAATGGGTCTTTAGGCCGCGCCGGAAGGAGCGGAGATCCGGTGCCATCCGGAGCTCAACCGGCAGTTGATTCCACAAAGCCGGGGCGCCCACAGAGAAGGCCCTCCCCCTGGGGGCCACCAGCCGGCATTCCCTGACCGGAGGCACCCTGAGGAGGCCCTCTCTGTGGGAACGCACAGGGCGGAGGGGAGTCGATGCCAGCAGCAGGTGGTCCCCAAGGTATTCCGGACCCATGCCATGTTGTGGTTTATTGTAAATGTTACTGGCATAAATTAATCTATTTTTGGTGCAACCTCCCCAAAGAATTACTTAAAGCATCCTGTGCCCTTGGACTTATGTTTTGGGATGTGAGTGAACATCTGCCATCTCATTTCTAATAAAAGGTTTCCAAACTTGGAATTATTGGACTATGCAGATAAAAACTTTGATCTGGGTAAATAAAACTTTTCAGTACAGTAATGGCAGCTAGACCCGAACTTTCAACAATAGCATAATTCCAGCTGCATCACTATGTGCCAAGTTGGAAAAATGGTGGAGGAGGTTCCTTCAACTAATTTGTTAAAAGAGATCCTGGCTCAGGTACAAGTCTTTGAAGCTGATCCAGCAACATTTGGCAGAAATTAAATGTGATTTAAATCAGGTGCAAGGAAGAATAGCTTGCTGTAAGGATCAATTGACTGCCCACAAAACTATTACACAAGCCAATTATAACATTTTAGACAAACGAATTACTTAGTTAAAATCACAATTGCATAGGAAATATCTATCTGTGCTTGGTATTGATAACCCTCCAAGTCAAACACACTTGGCTCAATTTATGGAATTTTTCAGTTATCTCCTTTCTTTGAGAATGGATTTTCTAGTTAAGACTGATCATATGATTAAAATTCCTTAACTAGAAGGAAGACTGGACTAATTCCAATGTAATTATTGTGCATTTCCTCCTTGTTACAAAAAAAGATGAGATTTTACTTTTTTTTTTCCAGGAATCAGCATAGTGACTCCTTTGAAGTGTTCTGGTCAAAGCAAGATATCAATTTATCTTGATTTCACTTAGGGTTTCAGAAAAAAAAACTTTTTACCACAGCTCAGAGTCTCACCAAATTGATACAATTTCAATTTATCATGCATTTTCTAGCCCCATTCTGCATTAATCACCAATTTATCACAAATTTAAGAATCTGTTGAATGCAGAGACCTTTATCCTAACTCTTCACCCTAACCGTAACTCTAACCCTAAAGTGAGTCTTTATGGAGATCCTACATCTGTGAGCAATACTAGAAAATGTGTTAAATATTTAAATATAGAAAATATTATTAGTTATTTGTTAAATAATGCAAGTCATAAAATCAATTGCTATTTGAAGAATATTGATAAGTGGGTCAAGATAAAATTTATAGATGAAGTTAGTTAGTCTTAATGTAAAATTCCCAATTGATGTACAGCAAGTTATCACTGATGTAAATGGGTGTGATTTAATTGTATCTGCTAAAAACAGCAGAGACTGAAATAGTTATGTTTAATGTTTATAGACCAAATTTAAATTCTCCTTTTATCTTTTATGAATATGTTCAGCACTTAAATGAGTATATTTATGATAAAATGATAATGGGAGATTTCAATGAAATATAGGTTTCTAAATTTGACAGTAAAATGTATGTATAAAATGAAAATATAGAGGCCTTTTAAAATAATTAAATTAATCTATCACATTTAGATGAAACAGAAATAAGTTTTATGTGCTCCATTATCTAAGATAGAAATTAAACAAATAATTTTAAAAATGGCAAGTGGTAAAATGCCAGGATTACCCAACCCATTTGACCTGACATGTATTGACTATATATAAAAAAGCATAGTTAACAGGTAAAACCAACAGCAGAGTTAAACTTCAAAATGATATATATTTGTTAACAACATTGTTTGGACCAGTAGCATTTTCAGCTTCTGAGATACCTGAAATATTAAAAAAAAATCTTGTTAATTCCTTTAAAACTAAAAAAGCCCTATTAGTTTTTATAGATTTGTTAATTTTATTTTTGTTCAAAATGTTAAATACAAACTCCAAAAAGTATATAAAAAAGAAAACACTAAAATAGAACTAGACAAGACCAAAAAGTGCATAAAAATAATAAAAAACATATACATAAATTGTACCCACTAGTTATTGATGCTGATAAATATATTTCAAGAATAGTAATTCTCCCTCCTCTTGTGAAGCAGTTTATGAACTTCTACAACTCTGTTTATCCAACCCATTTGACCTGACATCTACTATATATTAAAAAGCATAGTTAACAGGTAAAACCAACAGCAGTTAAACTTCAAAATGATATATATTTGTTATTAGTAAATGAATTTGATATGCTGATGTTAAGAAATCAATGGTATAAAGAATTAAAAGTTATTATATTGTCTAGGCAATGGGAGCACATTTCCTATCTTCTATAGGAATAGAATAGAATAGAATAGAATAGAATAGAATAGAATAGAATAGAATAGAACCGAACCAATCTTCAGTGGAGCTCAACAAAAATACAACAAAAATTTGATGTTGAACTTAATTACGGCAGCAAGACTTTTAATAGGGCAATATTGGAAGAAGGAAGAACTGCCGACTATAGAGGAATGGACTTTAAAAGTTTCTAACCTGGTGGAAATGGCAAAGATCTCGGCGTATTTGAAAGACCATTCGCAACAACGATATATCCTGGAGTGGAAAAAAATGGATTGATTACATCCAGAATAAATATGGGACTAAAAAGTTTCATTTAGCATTTGAATAAGTACCGATGTGATATTTATATTGCTTGTAGTCATTTTATAAGAGCTAAAGTGCGATAGACCTAATAGTTTATTGTTATTAGCATATGGTAGTTTATGATTGTTTTTTACTTTTATACCTTGTATTTAGCTCTGGGAAGTCGGGGAGGGGGGAAGGGGAGGGGGGGAGGGTTGGGTTGGGCTGGGAAGGGGGGGTGGGGGTGGGGAGGGGTTGTTTTGTTAAAGATAAAATGTATTGAAAAACTTTTCAATAAAAAAATACAACAAAAATAATATTTAGAACTTATTGGACTCCATCACGTTTATATACAAAAGGACTGTCAAAACAGCATTTTGTCAGAGGTGTAATAAGGATAATGGTTCTTTAAAACATATTTCTATACTGTCCTATATTTACCATGTTTTAGGAGAAAGTAGTATATTATATAAATATGATTGTGTAACAAATGCTAAAATTTTCAGAGGATAATATTCTTTCAAACTATATACTTAATTGGAATTTGACAACTGGACAAATTGAAATCTCTGGGGTCTTATTATGGGTAAAAGACTGATATTGCAACACTGGAAAGATAAATGCATGTCCCCATTAATTCTATGGATTGAAGACCTGATTTCACTTGCCACCTATGAGTAGATTGCCATAGATGTAGACTTTATATGAACAAATATAATAAAATATGAGTTATTTATATAAATAAGTAGATTAAAGAAAAAATATGCTGGTTATATAAGTGTATTGGAACTATATATGTATTTGAATAATAATTGCATTTGATAACTATATACAGAATTTTAATTATTTACTGCTAAAATGATATCCTTCTTTTTCCTTGGTTTTATTTTTTTTCCTTTTCTTTGCCGATGAATGTATTTTTATCTTTGCACTTTTGGGTTTTTTTCATTTCTTTCTGTCACTATTTTAAAAGCAATAAAAGAATAATTAAAAAGCAGCCTGTGCCCTCAATCATCATGATGCTAGGCAAGCCTCTTAATTGATCACCCAGATGCTCAAAGAGCAGCAAAAATCCTTCTGGGTTTTGTAATGCAGGCATTGCTGTATGCTTGCAGATATTACTTAGCCATGTTTTACCATACAGCAGTTTACATAATTAACTTAAGGGTCCGTATTTACATGACAACATAAGGATAACCTAACCATGTAGGCTGAATTTGCAAATACATCATGGCTGGCTAGTTTGTGACTCTTCTTGTCGTGTGGATACAGCTTAGCTTGCTTCTGTGGGGAGGGTCTTCACGAATACCGGAGCATCAGTTCTGAAATGGGGAGTTATTGCTTGCTTGAAGTTTTCACAGGTATTTAGAAAATATATCAGATTTCTTTAAGAAAATATGGATACTGATTGCAACAGATCCTGAGTTATACAGATTTGTCCTTGGTTTCAAAATTCAGGCTAGCATTAACCAGAAATAGCACTTTGGAGGACTGGAATAGTAGAAAAATTAAGCCCTGTGGGATTGAGGCAAACATCACGATGCAGTGCTCTCATTACTAACCCCATGTTGCTCAGTGTGAAAGTGCCAATGGTTTTTTAGATTAGGCTAAATCTTGTAGCCCTCTTTCCAGGCTACTTTCTTTTTCCTCTCCAAAATTATCCAATAGGAAAACTAGAGCAGAGAAAGATCAATAGAGGCGACCAGAGAAAGTTCAAGGAGCACACCAGAAATGGCTATCTAACTCTCTGCATTATAGGCATTGCACAGACATCACAGTGACATCATAAGAGAGTCCTTTTGTTCTCCTCAAGGTTCTGCACTAGGTGATTGTGAGTTCTAGTCCTCAGCTCTCTGGATGACCTTGGGCTAATCGCTCTCTCTCAACCCATGGGAGAAAAACTTTGGAAAAAAAGTAGGATTTTTATTTTTTATTCCACTTTTATTATTTTTATAAATGAACTCAGGGTGGCAAATATACCTAATACTCCTTTCTCCTCCTGTTTCCCCCACAATTGCAACCCTGTGAGATGGGCTGGGCTGAGAAAGAGTGACTGGCCCAAGGTCATCCAACCAGCTTTCATGTCTAAAGCAGGACTAGAACTCATAGACTCCTGGTTTCTAGCCTGGTACCTTAACCACTAGATCACTGGTGTCAAACCCGTCACCCGCGTCACATGACGTATCACATCGTTTTTTGCCTTTGCGGAGCCGGGGAGGGTGTGGCCTGTGAGTGACGCCTCTGGCCTGGGGGCCACCAGTTTAACACTCCTGCACTAGATCAAACAGACTGTATGTAGATATAAATCTACTTAGTAAATAAAATGGCACCATGTGCATCATGATGCCAATTATATACTCTGAAAGATTTCCTCTCAGGTTTTAATTCTATGCACATTTTCAGAAAGATTTTACTGAGTAACAGGCGTAGTTTTCAGCTAAATATATTCACATTCTCATGGCTAATGGCTTGAAAATTTTACTGAAGAAACATAAACCTAAATGATGGCTGCTGAATATTCAGTTCAGCCACTGGTTATAAATGGCATGAAACCCTTATGCTGCCCTTTTGCACAGATTGGAATTTAATACTCAGTGGTAGTGAGGAAAATTGTGATTAAAAAGACTGTGTGATCCAAGGGAGTGTTAAGCACTTGTAGTTCCTGCTGGCTTAAATGTGAAATCAGTGGCTATATTTGTTCAAAACATTAAATGACAAAGTTGCCAACAATCTTTTAGTCTGGCCCGTATGATTAGTTTATGGTTCATTGTGCTATTGTACTCAGAGAAATGGGTTATTCCAATCATGTTTTAATTTATTAGGATAAAGTTTATCATGACGTTACAGCCACTCTGATCTAAAAGGAAGACCCCTTTTCCAGTTGTTTTACCCCCACATTACAGGTTGTCCTTGACCTGCGACCACAATTGAGCTCAAAACTTTGGTTGCTAAGTGAGATTTTGGTGAAGTGAATTTTGCCCCTTTATATGAACTTTTTGAATCATTGCAGTTGTTAAGTTAGTGACATGGTTGTTAAGTGAATCTGGCTTCCCCACTGACTTTGCTTGTCAGAAGGTTGCAAAAGGTGATCACATGACCCGGGATACTGTGACCGTCATAAATATGAGTCTGTTGCCAAGAGTCTGAATTTTGATCACGTGACCATAGGGATGCTGCAAGGGTGGTGTAAAAAATGGTCATAAGTCACTTTTTTTCAGTGCCACTGTAACTTTGAACAATCACTAAATAAACATTTGTAAATCAAGGATTACCTGTGTGGAGGCAAGGTAGACCTGATCAATTCATCAAGCACTAACTAGTTCCTAACTATCACATCCTTGCAACTTTCTTGAATGGGAGATGGAAACAATTTTGTACTGCCTTATTTAAGGATGTTTTTTGACTTCCCAAACTACTCACCAGATCTGAAATTAATTCATTGCTTAACTTGGGAGATTAGCCAAGATCTGTTGAGGGCAAAGAAAATGAAGGAAGAGCTGCTACCTAGGTCACAATCAGACCAAAAAGTCCATTCCAAGAATTTGAGAAAATGTCTCAGACAAGCCCCTTCCTAATTCACAGGAAAATAAAAGAATGAGGCAAGGAAGCCCATTCAGACTTGTAACATCCTGTTCCTATAGCAGATCCACTAAAAGTATACTGCTCAAAAAAATAAAGGGAACACTTAAACAACACAATGTACTGTATTTAATAGTAGGATGTCTTATTTTGTGTTCCCTTTATTTTTTTGAGCAGTATAGTTTTAGACCTACTTTAAATGGCATTAGTTTTTTAATCTGGCTTATTATATACAGTAGGACTGATACGATCTGCCATCTGCTGCTTAAACCTATTGCTCAAGGTTCCATACGATAATCACATTATTAATGATATTAATATTATTAATATCACTAAAAGCATTTAAATTGAGCAACCTTTCCTCAGCTTACTAAAGTCCACATATATTGCATCTTTGAGTTGCACAATTCTGAGCTCATAATCCATTAAGAATCCTAAGAAGTATTGTCCCAAAGTATCTGTAAGTCAGCAGATTAGGGGTAACCGTAATACATATCTGAGAGTAATGTTATTGCATTCAATGAGGCAGAAATATTGTGCACACACGCACACAAGTATCAAATCAACCCAGAGTTGTCACTCTAGCCACAAATGATGAAGCTCAAATTATTCTACTTC
Source organism: Vipera berus (assembly GCF_964194415.1). Taxonomy (NCBI): domain Eukaryota; kingdom Metazoa; phylum Chordata; class Lepidosauria; order Squamata; family Viperidae; genus Vipera; species Vipera berus. The sequence continues at coordinate 155,255,060 of NC_138203.1, read as the reverse complement.
GGACACATTATGCAAAGAGCTAGCTCTCTAGAGATGGATGGACTCAGTTGCAGTTGGGATGGATACACTATTGGACAGATCATCATAGAGAAAATCTAAGTAGGATTTTGACACTGTGATGGTTCATAATCATAATTACATTTTGGACCAGTCACTCTCAGCTCACTATGTCAGGCTCGGGTGACAAGCTGATCAGCCAATTCCCTTTGCAACCAATATATCAACATTTGATTAATTTAAAAAAGCTGGCCTTGCACATGTAGAAAAACATTAGGAAGAATGAATGAATGAACGAATGAACACACACAAAATTAAAAATAATGCCAGAGATATTTTTCCATGAATAGATATGTGCTAAATCTATAGTTCAGGGGTGTCAAACTCAATTTCATTGAGGGCCGCATCAGCATTGCGGTTGCCCTCAGGGGACTGGGTGGGTATGGCCAGGGTGGGCGTGGCCTACTGAGTGGGCATGGCTAGAGTGCATATGGCCTACTGGGTGGGCGTGGCCAGCTCTACATCGTTCGCATCAAGGGTGCCTATGGGGGCCTGGGCAGGAGTGGGACAGATCTGAGGGTCTCTGGCAGGAGGAGGGTCTCTGGGCCAGGGCCAAGGCAGTGGGGGCCGTTCCCTCACTGTTTCCAGGATGGCTTCGTGGGCCACATGAAACCACTTCGCAGGCCGGATCCGGCCCCCGGGCCTTGTGTTTGACATGTCTGCTGTAGTTAGAACACAACCTCCCCTTCTGCCCCTTCTCTTTTTTTAATAAAAAGACAAAAGTCTTTGGGGAGGGATTATTTTATTTATTCATTTTATTGATTGATTAGTATAATTCATGTGCCATATATAGGTGTCTTCATAATCTTGATCCTAAGGTTGCATTATAAATTGGGTACAAAGATGGGTATAAAGCTTATAGTGTTGTGAGATGAAATATTAGAATAACAAAGTACAATGTATCAGTAAATTATGTATTGCTTTTCCCAGTGTTTTTTTTTTGTAAAAGGTGCCGGAACTGACACATGTCATACAACCTGCCTTGCCTACCCTACAAGGTTCCATCCAGAAAAGGTGCCGGAACTCCGTTCTGAGCGTTCTACGACGAAAAAAGCTCTGGCTTTTTCCATAAGCTTTAACATGCATAACAGAATATTATGGAAAACATTAGTAATGTTGTTACACAAAATATTCAAGATTAAGTATCCTAGCATACTGTTTCATATAACTTGCTACTTTATTGTCATATTACTGAATATTTCACCAACAGTGAGTGGACTGCCTACTTAATATATGGACAGGGCAAACTGTGGTACAGGCCACTAATTGGGTCATTTGAATGAAATAAAATTATATTTGCCAGCCAAGAATGTTTACCATTTCAGTATAGTGCTGTTTTGGGGGAAGAAGATTGATTTGAATATCAAAAGTTTTTGCTAATGTGTTCCAAACATGATAATAGAAATGGCAGACACAGAAAGTTATGAGCTATGTCAACTATATGATTATTCCCAATATAGAAATATGCTCTTGGCTCAATTTACGTAATTATTTGCACTGAACCATTAATGAAAGACATCTTCCTGGTTCACACAACGCAGTGGGCTAAAATACAGTTGCCTAGTTTGAGCTTGATTGTAATGTTTGAACATGACTTTGGGTCCGTTTTAAGCTTGCATGCCAAATCTGAAACCTTGAATTTTAATTTTTTTTTTTAAAAAGGAGTCCTTCTACTAGTGTAGTCCTTCTTCATTAGTAGAAGTAGTGCAGTACCATAGCAGAAGGACTCACTGCATCCGTGAGGCCACACTTGGAATACTACATCCATTTCTGGTCATCACAATATATACTGAGACCTTAGAAAGTGTGCAGAGAAGAGCAACAAAGATGATGAAGGGAACCACGTATGTCTGCCTAATAGAGAGAAGGATTAGGGATGACATAATAGCTGTCTTCCAGTACTTAAGGGGCTGTTACAGTGAAGAGAGGGTTGACTTATTCTCCATAGGACCTGAGGCAGGATGAGAAGCAATGAGTGAAGCTTGTCAGAGGGAAAGCTAACCTGGAACTAAGGAGGACTTTTTTAAAAACAATGAGAAAGATTAATCAGCTTGCCTCCCATAGTTGTGGGTGCTCCATTAAAGGACGTTTTTGGAAAAAGATTGGACAACCATTTGCCCGGGATGATATAAGGCAGCGATGGCGAACCTTTTAGAGACTGAGTGCCCAAAAACTGCACCACCCGTGCACCGCCTCTGCTCCACCCCTGCACTGTCCCCACCCACCCGGAGGGTCACCCACCACCTCCACGGCCCACCACAGATTGCCCAGGCAGCCCAGCAGGGCCATGGAGGCCATGCCCTTCACCCGTGCCCCGCAGCATCATCTGTTTGCGACGGGGCGCATAGGCCAGAGTCTTGTCCCCACTGCCCGGCTGCCATGTCCTTGGCTGCACTGCTCCAGGCGGGCCGTGCCTTGGGGCGACTCTCCTCTTGGGGGGCTGCTGGTGTGGAGGGGGCTGTGTGGGGAGGCAGGGCTGGGAGAACAGCACGTGCCCACAGAGAGGGCTCCAAGTGCCGCCTCATCAGGCAGCTTCAAACAAGGGCTACATTTGCATGTAAAAAAAATACATTTTGAAGTTTCACACAACCTTACCTTTGACGTCCATGAGATGAAACTTCTGTTCTGCATAGGAATTCAAGTTGAAGCATTCCTAGAAGGTGGATGTCTTAGGTCCTGGTCAAATGCATGCAGGGGAAGTAAGCACACATCTCTAGATGATTAGTTCTTCCTAACATTTCATTGAATTCAGTCTTTCTGTAGCTTAAATCCATTCCTCTAAGTCCAAATCCTGGAAAGATAGTGAACAGCTCTTTATTTTTGTTACATGACATTCTTTGACATATCTGAAGGTTGCTATTATATCCTTGCTCAGTCTTCTCTTTTCAAAGCTAAATTATTCCCAATTATCTACCATCTCTCTTCAGAGGACTTAATTTTTAGTACCTGAATATCCTCATTGTCTTTCTGTGATTCAGCTTTTTTAAACCATTCTTAAATTGCAGTGCCCATAATTGGATGTGATGCACAAGGTAAGATTTGACCGATGCAGAACAAACTGAAATACATTATATCCCAGGATTTGGAACCTGTGCTTCCAAATTTGGTGAGCCATCCAGCACCCATGGAACTGTCTTGCTCATTAGAATTTAATGCTTTGAAAGATATGTTACCGAGATTGTCTTTTAAGCTGGCTAGTTAATAAAACCCCTTCATGGATTACTGCCTTGTCGTGGCGAAGGGGCTTGCGTAATTCAATGAAGCTATGAGCTATGCCGTGCAGGGCCACCCAAGATGGAAAGGTCATAGCAGAGAGTTCTGACAAAACGTGATCCACTGGAGAAGGAAATGGCAAACCACTCCAGTATCTTTGCCATGAAAACCCTATGGACAGTACCAAAAGGCAAAACGATATGACACTGGAAGATAAGCCCCTCAGGTCGGAAGGCGTCCAATATGCTACTGGGGAAGAGCAGAGGGCTAGTACTAGTAGCGCCAGAAAGAATGAAGTGACTGGGCCAAAGCCGAAAGGACGCTCAGCTGTGGATGTGTCTGGTGGTGAAAGGAAAGTCCGATGCTGTAAAGATTTTTTCTCCATAGGAACCTGGAATGTAAGATCCATGAATCAAAGAAAGCTGGACGTGGTCAAACAAGAGATGACAAGACTAAACATCAACATCTTAGGTATCAGCAAACTAAAATGGACAGGAATGGGTGAATTTAATTCAGATGACCATCAGGTATACTACTGCGGGCAAGAATCCCTCAGAAGAAATGGAGTAGCCTTCATAGTCAATAAAAGAGTAGGAAAAGCAATACTGGGATACAATCCTCAAAATGACAGAATGATCTCAGTTCGAATCCAGGGCAAACCATTCAATATCACAGTAGTCCAAGTCTATGCCCCAACCACCGGTGCTGAAGAGGATGAAATAGACTGGTTCTACGAAGCCCTACAACACCTTATAGAACTAACACCCAAAAATGATGTCCTTATCATCATGGGGGATTGGAATGCTAAAGTAGGAAGCCAAAAGATAACTGGAATAACAGGCAAGTTTGGCCTTGGAGTACAAAATGAAGCAGGGCACAGGCTGATAGAATTTTGTCAAGAGAATACGTTGGTCATAGCAAACACTCTTTTCCAACAACCCAAGAGACGGCTCTACACATGGACATCATCAGACGGTCAACACAGAAATCAGATTGACTATATGCTCTGCAGCCAAAGATGGAGAAGCTCTATACAGTCAGTAAAAACAAGACCAGGAGCTGACTGTGGCTCAGGCCATGAGCTTCTTGTTGCAAAGTTTAGGCTTAAATTAAAGAAAGTAGGGAAAAGCGCTAGGCCAGTCAGGTATGAATTAAATCATATCCCTGTTCAATATACAGTAGAGGTGACAAATAGATTTAAGGAATTAGATCTGATAGACAGAGTGCCTGAAGAACTATGGACAGAGGTTCGCAACATTGTACAACAGGTAGCAACCAAAACCATCCCAAAGAAAAAGAAATGCAAGAAAGCAAAATGGCTGTCTGAGGAAGCTTTGCAAATAGCTGAGGAAAGGACGGAAGCGAAAGGTAAGGGAGAAAAAGAAAGATACGCCCAATTGAATGCAGAATTCCAGAGAATAGCTAGAAGAGATAAGAATGCCTTCTTAAATGAACAGTGCAAAGAAATAGAAGAAAACAATAGAATAGGGAGGACCAGAGATCTCTTCAAGAAAATTGGAGAGATGAAGGGAACATTTCATGCAAAAATGGGCATGATAAAGGACCAAAATGGCAGGGACCTAACAGAGGCAGAAGAGATTAAGAAGAGGTGGCAAAATTACACAGAAGAACTATACAAGAATGAGCTTAACGTCCCTGATAATCACAATGAGGTGGTCACTGACCTCGAGCCAGACATCCTAGAATGTGAAGTGAAGTGGGCCTTAGAAAAGCTGAGCAACAACAAAGCTAGTGGAGGTGACAGTATTCCAGCTGAGCTATTCAAAATCTTAAAAGATGATGCAGTAAAAGTGCTACACTCAATTTGCCAGCAAATTTGGAAAACTCAACAGTGGCCACAGGATTGGAAAAGATCAGTTTACATTCCAATTCCAAAGAAAGGCAGTGCCAAAGAATGTTCAAACTATCGCACCATTGCACTCATTTCTCATGCTAGTAAAGTTATGCTTAAAATTCTACAAGCTATACTCCAGCAGTATGTGGATCAAGAACTACCAGAAGTACAGGCAGGATTTCGAAGAGGCAGAGGAACTAGAGATCAAATTGCTAACATACGCTGGATCATGGAGAAAGCTAGAGAGTTCCAGAAAAACATCTACTTCTGCTTCATTGACTATGTTAAAGCCTTTGATTGTGTGGATCATAACAAACTGTGGCAAGTCCTTAAAGAGATGGGCATACCAGACCATCTTATTTGTCTCTTGAGAAACCTATATGCGGGCCAAGAAGCAACAGTGAGAACTGGACACAGAACCACTGATTGGTTCAAAATTAGGAAAGGAGTCCGGCAAGGCTGTATACTGTCGCCTTGCCTATTTAACTTATATGCAGAGCACATCATGAGAAAGGCAGGGCTAGATGAATCAAAAGTTGGAATTAAGATTGCCGGAAGAAACATCAACAACCTAAGATATGCAGATGATACCACTCTAATGGCAGAAAGTGAAGAGGAACTAAAGAGCCTCTTGTTGCGAGTGAAGAAGGAGAGTGCAAAACTTGAGTTGAAACTAAACATTAAGAAAACCAAGATCATGGCATCTGGCCCTCTCAATTCCTGGCAAATAGATGCGGAAGAAATGGAGGTAGTGACAGATTTTATTTTCCTGGGCTCCAAGATCACTGCAGATGGGGACTGTAGCCAAGAAATTAAAAGACACTTGCTCCTCGGGAGGAAAGCCATGGCAAATCTAGACAGCACACTAAAAAGCAGAGACATCACCCTGTCAACAAAAGTGCGTATAGTCAAGGCTATGGTCTTCCCAGTTGCAATGTATGGCAGTGAAAGCTGGACCATAAGAAAGGCTGAGCGCCAAAGAATTGAAGCCTTTGAACTATGGTGCTGGAGAAGACTCCTGCGAGTTCCTTGGACTGCAAGGCGATCAAACCGGTCAGTCCTAGAGGAGATCCACCCTGACTGCTCTTTAGAAGGCCAGATCCTGAAGCTAAAACTCAAATACTTTGGCCACCTAATGAGAAGGAAGGACTCACTGGAGAAGAGCCTAATGCTGGGAAAGGTTGAGGGCAATAGAAGAAGGGGACGACAGAGAATGAGGTGGCTGGATGGAGTCACTGAAGCAGTAGGCGTGAGCTTAAATGGACTCCAGAAGATGGTAGAGGACAGGAAGGCCTGGAGGAGCGTTGTCCATGGGGTCGCGATGGGTCGGACACGACTTCGCAACTAACAACAACAACAAGTTAATAAAAAGATTAGCTGCACTTGACTGGCTGGAGTAGTCCTCAGGATACTCACTGACTGATCTCTTATGTGCTAGAAAATCCTCCCAGATATTGATAGTTTGCTGTATCTTCCTTTTTCTTTTTGAACTCCAGTCTGCTATTTCTTCTGTCTTTCAGAACTTTTCGCAGGTGATCCATAACTGATTGAACAGACCATTAACCAGTACTCTACAATGGAATTCATCCATCTGGATATTAGTTCTGTCACTTTGTTGTTAGCAAACACCCGACCAAAAATAGGAACTGAGTAACTCTGCTTTTCCTTTAATATTTATAACAGAATTTTGCCATCTTCATTGATTAACTGGCATACTAATTATTTTGCTTTTATTTATCAACACATCTGAAAAATAATGTCATTGTTCTTAACTAACTTCACATTTATTTTTCCTTATTTTTCTATTGCTCTGTACAGCCTTATGTATTTTTTATGACATGTTCTTTCCACCTCTTAAGTGTCATTTTTGCTATTAGACCAGACACGTCAAACTCCTGACATCACGTGATGTCGCACAACGTATCGGGACGGTTTTGCCATTGCCGGTCCAGCAGTTTGACACCCCTGTATTAGACCTTCATCAAAGTCAGAAATTGTTTCTTCCGTGTGGGTCTCAAAGCTGTTTTTAAGGTCCAGTGATGCAATTTTCTTAGGGGTCTCTTCAGTTTCTGTCGGGACCTGCATCTTAAACAAGATACAGTAATCAAGTTTTGTGCCTTACCATTGTCATTTGGATCAAGTTTAGCTTCCACTCTAAGGTTTGGGAAACTGGAACTTGAAGCTGACAGCAATTCTTTGTTATAAGTTCTCATTTTCAAGCTGCCTTGTGATATCTGTTTTTAGTTTGAACGCATTTAGCTCTAAAGCTAGATTCAAATGCAGGATGTTGCAGGAGAACACAAATAAATTGGTGCTACTGATTTTTTTTTCTTATTAACATGCAAACACAGTCTTTGTACTTGCTGAGAGTGCAATCTATTTTACAGTTGTGTTTGCACAACATATTTACCCGCAGTTAATATTTAATATTTACCCAGAGCTTTGCTGCTTCTTTCCCCAGTTTCTTGGGGGGAGGGGGGGCTGGGGCAGAGTGGTCGGGGGAAGAGAAGTGCTGTTGTATTGGGCCAAGCCCATTTTAGGGAGGTCCTATTTTGATTTCAACTGCCGAGAAATATTTAACTTCAAACTATTATGTGTGTGTGTGAATGAAGGGAACCAGAGTTACCTTCACCCTGGGGTATAAAAATGTTAAGGCACTTGAACTTGTGACTCAAGATTCAGGTTTGGATGATATGCCAAGGCACAACACAAATGCCCATGATTAGTTAATTATGGTTAAATAGAGTTGACTGATTTGCAAGACTCATGAGCCACAAGCTGGAAAACTACATTTTAGCCCAACAGAGTGCACTAATAATCTACAGTATTGTGTAAGTCTAATTTCTTTGTTAGTTTATGGTTGTCACAGAAGCCCTGATACTAACTGAGATCATGGTCATGCTAAACTTAAATGAGCATGAACAGAGTTTGGTAAAGATATCAAAACTGCAGGCATGTGATGCTCACCTGCCTTTGGAAAGCAGTGTTGTTTATCACAAAGTATAATTGCATTGCTGAAGTCTAGACTCTGGCTTTGCAAGTGAAACAACGTGGCAGACTCAGTCCAGCACAGCCTATGGCTTTTACTGATCATGATCATTGAAACACTCAAGAATGTTCCTTTAAGCGCTACCAAGGAATCACAAATGCTCTAGTTCCTCCCTATCCAGATGTAGTGCCAGGAAGAAGAAGGGGGAACAAGGCTGTTTGGGTTCATGTGAGAGTCAAGACTTGGGACTCTCCACTACAATTTGTCCATTCCTCAGAATGCAGTCTGTTGTTGCTATGAGTGGTGGGATCCTGTCTTTCCCTCCATTTCAGCCTTTGAAAGAGAATTCTCAAGTTTGTCGTCCTGTTCCCCCCCCCCACGTTGGCAATCAAGTGTTGCATAGTGCATTGCTCTCAGGTGCGTTGTAGGTAGTTCTTGACTTACGACCACAACTGAAACCAAAATTTCCATTGCTAAGCAAGTCGAGTTTTGCCCCATTTTACAACCTTGTCATACTTGTTAAGTGAATCACTCCAGCTACTATGTTTAGTTATACAGTTGTTAAGTGAATCTGGCTTCTTCATTGACTTTGTCAGAAGGATGCAAAAGGTGATCCCATCACTGCAACTATCATAAATACACGCCAGTTGCCAAGCGCCGAAATTCTGACCATGTGATCAAGGGGATGCTACAATGGTCGTTAAGTGTGAAAAACGGTCATTAAGTCCCTTTCTTCCATGCTGTTGTAACTTCAAAACAGTCATTAAACAAACGGTCGTAAGTCGAGGACTACCTGTACAACTTGCGAGGCAACAGAAGGGGAAGAACTACAGAGTAAGCAACAGGTTCAAGGTAGAGTTGTTTACATCCCGGGAGAGGTCACATTGGGCAACCTGTTTGCTGTGGGTGTGAGAAAGAGCTTTCAAACTTTTGGGTGTATTTGGCATCGGGTGGCACAAGTGGGTTTACTGCATTCTGACTGCATGAGTAAGGAGGACAGTCTGCAGGCTTCCACTTGTGCTCTGGGTACAGGTGACTTCCTGCAAAGGAAACCTTCTCAGGTCCTCAGAGGGGCCACTGGTCTTCTGCAGCTGGGGTGCCCTGCAGCTGGCTGGCAGCCATCTGAGCCCCACCGGGCACAAGGGTTGGAAGAAGGGAGCAACCTCAACGGGCTCCAAACCGCCACGGGCTTCAGGAGCTGAATTTACTTTCAAACAACACTGAGCCCTCCCCTCTCTCTCAGTTTAGTGCCAAAACTCCCTCATCCCTCAGAAGCGCCTGGCGCTGCCAATCCCCCAAAGCCACGAAGGGTGCCCATTCCGCGCTTCCTTCTCCAGAAGAGCGGTCGAACCCCGGGGTGGCTGAGGTTTCTCCGGGTTCCGCGCGGGTAGAACTTCTCCAGGCGCGCATCTGAGCCTCCAAGGCCTCGGCGGTGCGTTTGTGCGCATGTGGCAAAAGTATCTGTTGCGTGTGTCGGCCGCCCTCTTCTCTCTCGCCCATTGCCAACCTCGAGCGGAGTCCGGGCTTTGATTGACGGCGGCGGGGCGGTCTCCCCGCACACCGAATGCCACAGGTGATCTTGCCCGGCCCTTCTCTAGCGCGGGGAACACCGCAGACGCCTATTCGGCGGCCCCCCCGCCTCCCGTGGGGGGGGGGCGTGGGTCTGCCGGCCGACCGGCCTGCCTGTTGCCCTAGAGACGGGCTTCCCCGGCTCGCGCTCTTCCTCCTTCCCGCGGCAGGGGGCCCAGGAGCGCGCCAGCGGGTAGGCGGGCGGAGCCGTCGGGTCTGGCCCGGGGCTGGGATCCTCCTCCCGCCTCCCTGCCGCGCGTGGCTCAGACGTCAGGAGGAGCCCAAGCGGGCAGGAGGAGGCAGCGCCCATCCACACACACAGCTGCCAGAAGTGTCGGCGGGTGCCGGACGGGGCAGAGCCGGGCGAAGCGGCTTTCCTGGCTTAAGCGAAGTCGAGGGAAAGCAAGAAGGAGCGAGAGGCGGGGAAAGAAGGAGGGGGGGGTGTTTCGCTCGGGCGCGCGCGCCATGGCCGACGTCTTCCCAGCCTCCGAACCCGGTACGGGTCCCGACGCGGCTCGGCGGTTCGCTCGGAAAGGAGCCCTTCGGCAGAAAAACGTGCACGAAGTCCGGGACCATAAATTCACCGCGCGGTTCTTCAAGCAGCCCACCTTCTGCAGCCACTGCACCGACTTCATCTGGTAAGGAGAGCCGCCGACCCTATCTTCTCCGGCCGACACACACACACACCCTCGGCCGTTGCCTCCTGTGCAAAGCCCTCTCCCCAAAGCGAGCTCCGCAGCGCCGGCGCCTCCTCAGCCGCCGCCTCCCTCAGTCTCTGCTTCGGTCTGGCTTCACCCCGCTTAAGCCTTCCCCGAACGGCAGCTCGACTCTTCGCGCCGCCTCTCCGGAGCTGCCTCCTGCGCCCGTCCTTCTCCCTTTAACTCCTCGGCAGATTTCCCAGGGGATTAACCGTGCGGGTGCAGGAAGAGAGAGTCCGCTGTCGGTCCTTTGCACTGGGAGAAACGGATTTCCCCTGGGAGTGAAGTCTTGGAAAGGCGAGAAAGGGACTCCCGAGAGCCATCCCAGCGAGGGCGGCTGCTCCTCCGCTCTCTTTCTCTCCGGGCTGTCACAACTTTGGCAGTTTTTCCCCAACCTGATATCTTCCAGATGTGTTGGACGCCAGTGTAAGGTCCTCCTCTGGAAAGGATGGCAGGCGATGTCCCCACATGCCTGGAGGACAACAGTTTGGGGAAAACACTTCCTGAGTAGGTGTGTGTCTTGCTGAGTGAGGGAATCTTCCAGCACACCATGGCTTGGATACCTGTGGGGATAGATATTCATCTTTGCTTCCTTCCATTGAGAAAGCTTTTGGCGTTCCTCCCAGCTTGCCAGAAAGGATCTTCGTTGCCTGGTCACTCTGGAGAGATAATTAAACAGTATTTCATCGTTCTCAAAGGCACTTCCTGCCTTGTAACCTTCCTTCTGTGTCAACTCCGCCACTCCCACTGACCACATCATAAAATGAAGCCTCTTTGTGAACCACTTCTGCACTAGACACACACACACACAAATTCAGATCTATCCTTTCTCAGCACCAGCTGACTTTTTTTGGGGGGGGCCGTAAAAGACATTTTCTCTCTTCCTTCTCAGAAAAGGATCTTTGTGTGATAACCCTTGAAAGAGAGCACCTTTCTAACATTTGGGGCCAGTGTTTGGGTTTCCCCAAGATAGATAGATAGATAGATAATAGAGATTAGGTAGGTAGGTAGGTGGTAGAGGATAGGTAGGTAGGTAGGTAGACAGACAGACAGACAGACAGACAGACAGACAGACAGACAGACCGACCGACCAACTACAGTGTGTCCCAGGGAAGAAGCTGTTATGTCTATCCTTCCACTTGCTGCTTTACTGACATGCATGACATAGCATGTGTCTTCCAAAGGAGATGTGTGCATGTTGTGTTGACTTATTAGCCTTTAAACCAGTGTTTCTCAATCTTGGCAACTTGAAAGTCCACACATCTTCAAGTTGCCAGGGTTGAGAAACAGGATCTGGGCCCCTCCCTTCTTTGTAACACTCCCTTTCCTTAGAAGAAACGGGAAACCTGAGGCCCTTCATATATTGCTGAACTACACCTCTCTGCATCCCTCATAACTGTATCATGGTTAGAATTTCTGGGAAGCCATTGTAGGGGAAGACCAGATGTAGAAAAGATACTTTTCTACATCTGGAAAATTACTGGCTCTGCTAAGATGAAGAAACTGACATCCGCTCTCTACTCTTAAAAATACAAGAACTTTGCCTTCTGTTGCCCTCAATTATCTTGTTCTTCCATTAAACTGAGTTCATTTGATAAGGGGTTGATAAATTTTATTCCCTTTATCTGCCCCTTCCTGGTATGGGATACTGATTGGTAGCAACTGTTGAGAAACTACTTCCTAATGAGAAAATTTTATTGACTTCCTGACATCACATCAGAAACAGACACAAAATACATTTTTCTTCCAACATAGGGATTATACTAATACCGCCAAAAGGTTAATCTCGTCTGAAAAAAGATAGAAGTAATAATACCATTATATATGTCTTCTATGAATATTAGCAGAAATTCAAATTCAGGGCATCTCTACCTTCCGAAATACAGGGTAGGTGGGAGGATATAAATGAGAACCTTGCCAAAAGCACTCCTTAAATATTTTTCCTGAGAATTTCTTCCTTAGACCCAGAATTTCTTTAGGAAGACACTTCTGTCTGACAGAGACTTTCTGGCCGTATTCACATGATATATTCATACAATAATACTGATTAATCCACAGTTTATTATTTATTATTATTTATTTATTATATTTTTATACCGCCCTTCTCCCGAAGGACTCAGGGCGGTGTACAGGGCGTGTACATATTGTGGCGGGCAGAACAGTGCACCATGAACTAACTTTGGGCTAGACTTGAATGTGATTGTTTGTTTATGTAAAAGAGAACTTATTTATGCAAAACTTACCCAACTGCTGTGTACTGGCTAGTGAGATTTCCAGCTGTAGTCTTGTATAAAAGAGTCTTCCCCCCCCTTAAATTCTGGCGTTCTTTCATGCTCTACTTGAATTCTGTATTGATTGTCTAACCTATTCATCGGCTTTATTATTATCCTTTAGAGACTTTCTTTCTCCTTCTTTCTGATCTGTCTTGCTCTTTAATGAAAAGCTTTCTGTTCTCACTAGCTACAATATTGACAAACCATGCTAACATATAAGTTCACACTTAAGTCTTTGTCATGGAACTTGCAAGGTAATGCTAGGACAATCAGACTCTCTCCAACTAATCCATAACATATCCACATATATGTTGCCTTGAATCCCCCTGAGAAAAAATGGGATGTAAATAAATAAAAGCATATTGAGCTACAAACTAACTAAATACAACATGTGGGATCCTACCCATTATGTCTCATTTCATGCTTTTACTGGTTACACCTAGGTATATGTTTGGTACTGACAGTGCTTTTTTTGTAAAAGAAAAAGGTGCCAGAACTCACACACGTCATACAACCCGCCTTGCCTACCCTACAAGGTTTCATCCAAAAAAGGTGCCGGAACTCCGTTCTGAGCGTTCTATGAGAAAAAAAGCCCTGGGTACTGAACCCATAGGTTATAATTGCACATAACACTAAATCTGAATTTTTAACCATGGACTATTCAAGTCAGTTGGCCCTGGAAATTAGCAAAACAATTCTAGCTTATTGAATTAGTTTCTATTTAATTTTTCCTCAGTCTCTTTTGCCAGAACCAGAATTGGTTTTATCAAACAGTTGGGAATAAACCATAAAGCCACAAATAAGCCATGACAGACAGTTTGGTCTGGTGGTTAAGGTACCAGGCTAAAAACTGGGACACTGTGAATTCTAGTCCTGCCTTACACATGAAAACCAGCCTGGTGATTTTGAGCCAATCACCCTCCCTCAGCCCAACCTGCTTCACAGGGTTGTTGTTATGGGGACAATAGGAGGAGGAAGGAATGTTGGATATGTTCACCACCTTGAATTATTTTATAAATAATAAGGGCAGATTAGAAATAAATTTTGGATTCTGACATAATGGCATTTCACATTTATAATTAACCAGAGCTTGTAACCAGTAGCCTCCAGCCATGGTTTCATTGTAAGAATTATGTTTCTTGATGGAATCACATCTTATCCTAAGCGTAGAAAAATCAAAGTATATACTCACTTTACTGAATTTAGAGGGCATGTGGCAGGATTTGCTATCTCACTTTCTTGTTTTAATAAGGCTCAATCTAAAAGCAAGACCTATATATTTTTTTATTTAAACATAGCTGTGGTGAATTGTGAATTGGATCAGAACAGTAAAGATGTTGGGGTCTTTAAAATCTCTCCCATTTCCACCCCAGAAGTCACTTGAAACCAACAGGCCAAACCTGGCAAAGATACAGTATTTGTATTTCCTTGGAAAACCAGTTTGAAACCCTACATGTCTTGATAATTAGTAAAAATGACATGGTGGAAAAATAAATCCCCTTGCACCTGTTTCAATTAAATTCCAAGTCCTTCAGGTCTGTTTTTAAACAAAAGACAAAAATAGCAATAGGTTTATCAGTTCATGCATAGTTTGCATCTAATTTGTCAGCTGTCATTTGGCTTTTACTCTTTTTCATTTTGATTTACAGAGTTCTTAACTAATTAACACATATTGGAGGGCAGGTCTTCATATGCTAACAATGAGACTTAAGGTTAAATTTCGTTTTTAATGTTAGTATAAGTTAATACCCGAGTCTTCTGGATTTAACAGAATTAAGGATTTTTAATTTAAATTCTGGTTTATTATCATTGCAGAAAACTGGTGATACAAGCGGTACCAATCACTTTTGCTATGCTTTTTAGGCTAGGGAGAGCACTTAGATAAATAAGATTTCTATTCATGATTTATTGCTTTTAAAGAAGCCAGAATCTGAAACTCTTCTGTCTTGACTTATATTCTTGCTTCTCTTGAGAACAATAAGTCAGGAATCCTATTAAGATAGTCAGGGCTTTTTTTCTCATAGAACGCTCAGAACGGAGTTCCGGCACCTTTTTTGGATGGAACCTTGTAGCAAAGGCAAGGCGGGTTGTATGACATGTGTGAGTTCCGGCACCTTTTTCTTTTACAAAAAAAGCACTGAAGATAGTTATGCTAAACAAACTATAGATAGAGGTTTCTTAGTTTGTTTGGCTGTGTATACTGAGCAGAGATCTCACAGGTTTCCCATGCTCTAATAGCCATTGTAGGAGAAGACCTGTGCTAGTCTGGGTGGAAAGATCTCAAGAGGAGTTTCATAGCACCTTTTCTTGTTAAAATATTTTATTAAAACTCATAAGCTTAAGAGATGCATAGAGTATCTAGACAGACGTAGGATTTAATCTGGAGTGAGGCAGGGGAGAAGAAAGGAGAAGACAGAGTAGTTATGCAAATTCAGGTTATATGTCAGACAGATTACAAGTATCTTACCAATTAACAATTGCAATCTGTTAGAAATATATTGTGTGTCTTACACTGGCATGCCCTGGAAAATGAAAATGATCTAATATTATTCTGTCCTTGTTTTGAATCCTCATATCAAAGTTGTGTCCATTAATTTTTTTTCTGCAAACTTTTTCCCCATTTGACCTAACTAGAATCCAGAGGGGCACTGCTGACAGATGATAGCATATTTCACATTAGAAGAAGAGCATGCGAAGAAGGTGCCTCTGATCGTGTACGTGTACATGTTGGGGCCTAGGACAGTGCTGTTGACATAGAAGTTTTATTTTATTTATTTATTAAATATTTATGCCACCCATCTTATTGATAAAGCAACTCTGGGCAGTTTACAATATACCGGTAATAAAAAGTAAAAAAAAGATAAAGCAATTAAAATTAGGAGAGTTAAATAGAAAAGCTAAAAACCAAGACGATGGGTGGCCTGGTGTTGGGGATCTTCTCTACCCCATCAGCCACCTCCATTGTAACAGGCCTCTGTCAGGATCCCAGTCCAGGTGGCAGAGCCAAGATTTGGAGCTCTTCTGGGAGGCCAGGAGTGTGGGGACAGATCAGGGGCCACAGTAGAGAAGGATCTTCTCCTGGATCCCACCAACAGAAGTTCTTTGGCAGGTGGGATATAAGTAAGCTGTTCTGCTGGAATGATTGGGGTGAGCTACTCTCACTGGGATGGCAAACCTCAATGTGAAGGGTTGTATGTGCGTGTCTGTCTGTCTCTCTCTCCCCACTGTATTTTTTCTCTGTCTAGTTGTTTTCTGTCTCTCCCCCCCCCCCCTCGGTTGAGTTGAACTCAACTCAACTCCTGGTAAGAACATGAATGTATGTAGGGTTTTTTTTGGCAACAGTTCACAATAGTTTACTATTGCTTTCCTACAGGTTGCCTTTTCACTCCTGAAATTCCCTGGGGGTGGGTGGGTGATTATGTCTATGTATACACACATGTACACACTGATTATTATGAGGAAACATACATGTGATATATTGAGCATCTTCATCAAATTCATTGTGAAGTGTATGTAACTGGGCTGTTTAAAATCAAATGATTTGGCAACTGGCAAACAAGCAATGGGGTCTTTATTACTGAAGTCAATAAAGAACTATACTGGGTTTCTGTTACTGCACTCACACATACGTATTCAGTATTGAAGCTATGTATTGTGGGAGAAGGAATTTTTAAGGTTTATTATAGTCTTAGAGTACAAGTGAGACAAAATTCTCCACATAGCAAACCTCAAGCCACTGGGAATAAATTCCACTGGGAAGTCAGAAAATAATGTTTCTTTGTTAAATCCCTAGTTATCATGAAAACTAGGTAAAGCTGTGTGATTAAATGTGTTTATATAGATTGTTGTATTTTAGCTGATTAACCATGGATTGCATCCAGACTAAATTAGTTTAACTAATAGCCACCAAAATCACCAAAACCAGTAATGCATCTTGTATAGTATGGTTTCAAAGGGCGTGAAATTTAGTCCAGATTCAAGCATGTACGTGATCCAGCATATTTCTCCTTTATGTTCATCTTGCTAGCAAAACATGACTATTCAAGTGTCATTAACAATTTACATTGAAATCATCTTGCTTTTACAGTACTTTCATGTGGTAGTTTGTTTATCTAAGAGCAGGTTCAATACATGATCATTGCAAGATGACTGAAAGGTAGAATTTCCAGGATGTAGTCTTTGTTTAAACTATCTTAAGGCACCTTGCATTGAAGATAATGGTACTCTCTGAACAGCTTCTTTGAAGCTAAATTGTGAATTTAGGAAATAGTAGTAGAGTGGTCCTTGTTCCATTGTGAGTGAGTGTCCAAAAAGGTTGCTGTATTTTCATGCTCAATCATGGTTTAACCATGGTTTATGGAATTACCCAAATTTTTTGATTTCACATAACATGTTGAATAGTACATATAGGCAGGGTTTGCTAAGACATTAAGCTAAAATCTGATTGTTTAGTTTATTGTTCCCTCCAAAGCCAGGTATTTGGAGGAATGTCTGAATGAATTGGAATATATTCTTTTAAAGGATAATAAAAACAGAAGTAGATTGAATTTTCTGATATGTAGATTCAAGGGATACTAGCCCATTATAGACAATTAAAACTTTGTATCCTGGAGAATTCCTGAAATTCTAATTGTGTTTATCCAGTAGAATCAGAATACAAAATACCCTGTGCAGTGTCTAAACATCTTATTATATCCTGAATTAAGATAGAAACTGTCCCTTGGAGGAAAGCCTATAAATACCATGAGAGTAACACCACTGAATACAATAGTTTTCAAAGGAAGATGAGATTGCTGTATTATTGGCTATGTATTTTTTCTCCTCTGTGTACTTGTTGAAAATACCCTGTATGGGCAGTGGGAAACTGAAGATAAAGAAAATGGGAAAGATGTAAAAGTGTCCCTGATTTACAAACATGGATTTTTTTAAAAAAAAAGTCACAAAGGAGGAGATGTCTAATGATTTGAGAACTAGGAACAGAAAAGAAAGGATAGGGTTTTTCAGAAGTAAAATTATATATTGACACTATCATTAAGTAAAAAGGTAAAAAGGTAAAGGTTCCCCCGCAGATGCGTGCTAGTCGTTTCCGACTCTAGGGGCCGGTGCTCATCTCCATTTCAAAGCCGAAGAGCCAGCGCTTGTCCGAGGACGTCTCCGTGGTCATGTGGCCGGCATGACTAGTACAGAGGGATAATTAATGCATTTTAAAAGCTACAGTACTTTGATGTTACATTATGAGGAAACTCTTCTTGTAGCTCTTGATTTCTATATTGGTAAATTTGAACTCCACTTTTACATCACAAGCTCAAAGTTGTACTTATATTAGCTCTGCCTCTCAGAGCACGTAGGTTTAATGGGGAGACAAAGAAAGAGAATGAGAGAGAAACAGAATATAGTGAGCTGAAAATTGGTTAGTTTCGTGGTTGAAGCAGGTTGCTTTAGTCCTTATTTTCCTCTCTCTGGTGTGTTTTCTGTGTTAGCGGTCAAGGAGTCACACTCACACACACATATTCTTCAAAGCTTTCCTTATGGTTTATAGGAGAAAAATATCGTTGAGTTAGAAGATCTTATCTCTAATACATTAGAAGACATTAAATTACAAGAATTCATCAAGGATGCTAGCAACGGTTATGTAAATAGTATGCTTCAGTTAATCAGTAGTACAGGTTGTCCTCAACTTAGAAATTCATTTAGTGACTATTTGTCCTGGAGGTCATGGGATCCCCTTTTGTGACCTTCTGGCAGGCAGAGTCAATGGGGAAGCCAGGTTCACTTAATAACTGTGTTACTAACTTAACAGCTGTAGGGATTCACTAATCGTAGTAAAAAAGGTCGTAAAATGAGGTGAAATTCATTTAACAACTGTCTCACTTAGCAATAGAAGTTTGGGGCTTAATTGTGGTTGTACATTGGGGACCACCTGTATTTATCAAGTATGTTGTTATTGGACTAAAAGGGAGCATCTCTGATTTTAATAGGTTATGCTGGCTATTTTTTCCATGTAATTCTTGTATGTTGAATATTTTTAAATTTATTTCTAAATTTGTATTCAGTGAATACTTTTTATTTGTTTGAATTATTTGTATTCAAAATCTGCACATTATAGAAGTGGTAATCAATAAGCACAAATTATTATTTTTTAATTTAAGTCTGCTGCCTTGAGTCACTGGATAGAAATATTTTTTTTTATTAAAAGCTTAAGTTTCATCCTGTGGTAAGGGTAACAACTGTTTTTAATCACATGGATATTTTTGTAGCATTATTGTTTGCACCTTCAGAGCTTGCTAACATTTGCAGAAGTAAGGCTTTCTTTTGTTTTTTAACTGGCCCGAAAGAATATTGAAGTCAAAAATTTGTGGTCCTAGTTACTGATAGGTAACATTAATAGACACTATTATTTAAACTCATACAGTTTGCTCATAGCAGACAGAAGCAACTTGCACGTATGAAATCTCCACCTTACTGTGGAAAAAAAATTGTTTACCATTCTGTGGTCTCTGAAAAATTATTCATTGCAGCTGGATTTAACTAAGTTAAATATCTCAGTGGGATTGCAACTGTTTTATTTGGACACAGAATTGCTCTTCCACTGGGACCTTTTCTCTCTCCCATGACCCTTATGCTGTTACTTGCTGTCAAGTCAATGTCAACTGGTCGTGATCCAGTGAATGGCTGTATTAAACTGTGCTCAGTTTTAGATAGCTGATTCTTGCTAGGATGGCATCAGGGGCCACTGGTGTTGTACCAACCCTTCACCCTGCTGGTTTTTCCCTTTTATATTTTCTTTCAACCCCACTAAGCAGGAGATTTGTCTCTAATTATCCATCTCTTTGCCTAAAGTACCCATAGCACGAAACCTAGTTTTGTCATTTGAGCTTTTATGGAAAGTTTAGCTTTGATTTCTTCAATATTGACTGATATGTTTATCAGGCAATCCCTGATATCTAGAGTATCCTTTGCTAAGTTTATTACTCAAAGACATGGGGGTGTGTGTTTCTCTTCATCTTGTGCCTCATTTGTTTAATTTGCACATCCATGTTATGTTCTTGAAAATATCATGGTCGGAACAAATCAGATCTTGATACAGGAATAATTTTTTCTGTACTTAAAGAACTTGTTTAGGCCTTACACAGTCATTTTTCCAACATTTTTCCAATTCATTATTTGGGTGCTTATAGTTTCATTACTTATCCAAGCCAATTGAATTAACAGCTATATCTATTTCCTCTCAAGTCAAGGACAAAATTACCGATATTACCAGTTGTTAGAAACTTTTTCCTCTTTCATTGAACTACAGTCCTATTTTGAGACTCTGCTCTTTGATTTTGATAAGCAGATAGTTCAGAACATTTTCATACACAGCCAATAATTTGCTATCATCAGTGTAATGTATTGGGATTTTACTTGAACTGTTTCACATGTCTGTTTGAATGCTGCTTAAGGTTGCTCAATTGGTGTATCTGTGTAACGGTCACTGACTAGCCAGACTTGCTGTCTCCAAGAAGATCATTGGATTATTTGGGGCGGGAATGGGTTCCTTTAAACCTATTGGCCGCTGCCTAGTGACCAACCGTATAAGTAGCTGCACAGAAGCCTCTGTTTCAGTTCTGTTCCTGTTTGCCTCAATAAAGCAATGTTCCTGTTTGCAACCTCTCGTCTCACTTACTGCCTCCAAAGAACTCACTATACAACACTGGTGACAAGGATGGGACCCTGCTTCTTCGTAAGAGCTGAAAGTCACTTAGGGGGTTGAGGCCAGCACATCTCCTGGCAGGGACCGCGTTCCCCCCCCTCAGTCAGCCTAGCAAGCCACGCTAGCAACCACACTGCCCTGTGGACCAGTCCCAGGGCCTACAAGAGAAGCAGGATGAGGCAATGTGAGGCACGAGCCGTGAAGACTTTCCCACCATGGCGAAAGTTGGAAAGCTCGAGGAATTTGACATCACTCACCCAGAGAGATGGTCGTCCTACATTTCAAGAGTAGAGTGACATCAAATTCCTCGAGCTTTCCAACTTTCGCCATGGTGGGAAAGTCTTCACGGCTCATGCCTCACGTTGCCTCATCCTGCTTCATCGTCCTACATTTCAAGAGTAGAGAACTACCTCCATGCCAACCAAGTCGCTGAGGATGGCCTGAAGGCTGCAACACTTCTCAGTGTCTGCAGGTCTGCAACGTTCAACATCGCGGAGAACTTAGTCGCACCGACGCAGCTGGAGTCCATTACTTACGTGGACCTGAAGAAACAGCTCGGTGACCATTTCCAACCAAAGCTGTCGGTGATAGCGTGGAGGCACGCCTGTTGTGATTCAGCGTCAGCCTGTGGTTTCAGCAGCTGAATAGGACAATTCTGAGGAGGAGGAGGAGGAGGAGGAGGGGTTTGGAGAGCCTTTGGTTGCAGATGCATCGCAGAGCTCTCAGCCAGGCCACTCTCATCTTGTTCCTCCTTAGACCCAGCTGTGTGAGCCTGAAAGATTAAACGAAGATGATCCACAGCTGGCTTTGTTCAAGGATGCTCGAAGCAGGAGGCAGACAAGCAGAAGTGAACAAAGAAAAGCAATGAGGCACCTCGGGAGGAGGCAAAGAGAAGCCACGCCCTGAGACTGTTGTTTAAAAGGGGAATGTGTGGGAGGTGCTGGTTGCTGAAGGCAACCGTTTGAAGAGCTTCTGATATAGTCTCGGTCTGTATTTGTTTTACTCTGTTTTGAACTGTTTTGTTTAGTTTTTGCAAATAAATTTGGTTGGCTTAATTCCAGCCTATTGAATATAACAAAGGGGTTGTCCCTGACATTTCTGCAGGGCTGGTTGTAGGCTGGAACAGAACAACGCCTTCGAACAACAAGTTCAACAACCCGGCGAGACGGCCAAAGAATTAATCGTGGCATTGAGACAAGCTTCGCGCCTGTGCCAATTTTCGGACTTAGAAGAAAGGCTTTGTGACTGACTAGTCTGTGGACTCAGGAGCAGAGAGTTACAATAAAAACTTTTTGCAAAAGAGACTCTCTTGCTCCAAGAAGCCTTAAAAGATGTCATGGTGGATGAAGCCGGGGCCGTGAAGGCGTTGCAGCCTGCCAAAAGCACTCCTCACAAGGAAGCTGTCCACCATGAGACGCCGAGCATTCTGAAGATGTCGACTCCGATCATGAAGTTGACAAGTTCCAATGGTACCACGACAAGGAACTGAAGCCCCCTTACAAGGCAGTTCCCTTCCTTTGGTGTTTGGGCTGTGGTGGCTGCCACCAACGAGCGGACTGCCGGTTCCGGACAGCCATGTGTCGGGCCTGCGGGAAAACCAGCCACACCGCAGCAGTCTGTAGAGGTTGCCAGAAGGACCACCAATCAGATGATCTGATCAGGAGAGGTACCAGGGCCCCGGCGCAGCATAGAGTAGGGTTCTGCGCCAGTCGTTGGAGTGTTTACCGCACTGGAGCTCATCGCCCCCTTAAGCCAAAACTTCGGCTTCAAGTTGAGCTGCAAGGCGTCCCTTGCAGGATGGAACTGGACACTGGTTCAGCTGTTTCCATTATTTCCCTTGAGACTTTCCGGTTCATGTGCAACCACAGCAAGAGATAGGCCAAGCTTAGGCCATCTGACATCATCCTTACTGACTTCCAGAATTCCCGAGTAGCCGTCAAAGGCGAGGCCACACTGGCTGTCAAATTCAAGTGGTTTTCGGGGGCCCTAGATGTGATTGTGGTAGAGGGCCAGAGAACGAGCTTAATAGGGCTTGATTGGTTTCATGCACTGGACATTCAAGTAACTGGGATCCACCGGACACAAGCCGCGAACTTGGCATCAGTATGCAAGGAATTCGCAGATGTTTTTGACACAAGCCTGGGAGAGTACAAGGGCCCTCCGATAACTTTAAGCTTGATCCTTCCGTAACGCTTATTAGGATCAAGCCCTGTAGAGTGCCATTTGCACTGAAACACAAAATTGACGCAGAGCTGGACAAGCTAGTCAGTCAGGGGGTACTACAGCCCGTAGATGGGGGTGAATGGGAAACTCCCATTGTCACGCCACTTAAGGCCAATGGAGAGGTCAGGATTTGTGCTGATTACAAGTGCCCCATTAACCAGGCACTACAGCAGCACGTGTACCCGGTGCCAGTTATTAGCCACATCTTGGCATCGCTGCAAGGGGGTACCGTGTTTGCTAAGTTAAATTTGGCACAGGCCTATCAGCAGTTACCTGTGGATGAGGCCACAGTGGCTGCTCAAACAATTGTGACACATGGGGGGGCTTTTAAAGTCAAATGCCTTCAATTCGGGGTTAGCATAGCCCCAGGAATCTTCCAGGGAGTTATGGAGCGCACACTCAAGGGCATTCTGGGGGTTTGCCCCTATTTTGACGATGTGCTCATTGCTGGTGAGTCCACTGAGGTGCTTGCAAGGAGGCTCAAAGCTGTCCTTCAACGGTTCTGCACAGCGGGACTCAAATTGAAAAGGAACAAGTGTAACATTGGGGTCCCTTCCATTGAGTTCCTGGGATTCTGTATTGATGCTGAAGGCATCCATCCTGCGGAGTCCAAGCTTAAGGCAATTCAGCTGGCAATTCCTGGGTCTCCTTAATTTTTACCATGCGTTCCTTCC
Organism: Vipera berus; assembly: GCF_964194415.1. Lineage (NCBI taxonomy): Eukaryota > Metazoa > Chordata > Lepidosauria > Squamata > Viperidae > Vipera > Vipera berus. Next base: position 155,231,816 of record NC_138203.1, on the reverse strand, counting down.
TAACAAGGCCACGGTGGCAGAGCCATTACACTGGCTCTTAGACAAAAACACTCCATGGAAGTGGATCAAGCTTCATGAAAATAGTTTTAAGGCAGTAAAATCACTACTGTCCTCCAATTCGGTGCTTACGCACTTTAATGAAACATTGCGTGTGATGCATCCCCTTATGGGGTTGGGGCTGTTGTAAGCCATTTGTCTAGTGATAGGACTCAAGTCCCTATTGCCTGTTATTCAAGGACATTGTCCTCAGCTGAGTGCAATTTTGCTCAGATTGACAAAGAGGCCTTGGCCATTGTGGCCAGGGTGAAGAAATTCCATGATTACTTGTATGGCAGGAAATTCACAGTCTTCACTGACCACAAGCTACTGTTGGGGTTATTTACTACAGATAGGCAGACGCCTCAAATACTGTCCCCTAGAATGTTAAGATGGTCCATTTTTATGTCAGCCTGCAGCTACAGGCTGGTTTACAAACCCGGCAAAAACATGGGCCATGCAGATGGCCTTAGCAGGTTGCCATTTCCACAGGTAGATTCAGATCCGGCTCCAGCAGCTTGCATCTTGTCAATTCAGGATTTGCCTGAGTTTCCGCTCCATGCTGGTGATTTGGCTGCAGAAACTGCTGCAGACAAGGTTTTAAGCAGGGTGCTATCCTGGATTCACACCGGGTGGCTTGAAAATAGCCCTGGACCACAGTTCCAGAGCTATTTCACATTTAGACACGAGCTTTCAGCTTACAAAGGCTGCATCTTGTGGGGGTTATGTGCTCTTTGAGGTTATTGTCCCCAGTTCATTAAGTCACCGTATGCTTCAGTCTCTGCATGAGGGCCATCCGGGCATAGTCCAGATGAAGGCATTGACACGAAGCTACCTGTGGTGGGCAGGGTTAGATAAGGCTATTGAAGCTCAAGTACATGGTGTTACACGTGTGAACAGTCCAGACCAGAGATGCCACAGACCCCTGTCCACTGATGGGAGGAGACTCATACACCGTGGTCAAGGATTCACAATGACTTTGCTGGGCCCTTTCAGGGACAGCTGTTTTTGATAGTGGTCGACAGCCACTCTAAATGGTTGGAAGTAATTCCTATATCTACTATGACTACTGCTAGGACCATCCAGTTGCTTAGGAAGGTTTTTGCTACACACGGGCTGCCGGACGTCGTAGTCTCGGACAACGGGGCCCAGTTCACAGTGGCAGAATTTCAGGCCTTCTTGAGGACTAACCTCATAAGGCATGCAACATCAGCTCCCTTTCACCCCTCGACTAACGGGCAGGCTGAACACATGGTGCGCACAACAAAGGAGTCACTCAAGCATATTGTGACCTGGGATTGGCACCATAGGCTGTCTGATTTTGTGCTTTGCCAGCACACTACACCTTGCACAGCAACAGACAAGAGCCCAGCAGAGCTTCGCTGGGGGAGAAGGCTAATCACGAAACTGGATCGGTTACATCCTGACTGGGTTGTAGTAGACACCGCATGCCCAAAGGCTCCAAGGGGGTTGCAAGTGGGTGATGGGGTGTGGGCCCGGAACTTTGGTCATGGGAACTTGTGGGTGCCGGGTAAAATTGTCAAAATTTCAGGACCTCTTTCTTATGAGGTGGATGTGGGGGGCGAGTTGTTCGCCGCCATATTGATCAGCTGTGGAAGTGTTTTGCAGAATGGCCACTAAACGAGGATCTCATGGCAGGTCCGCAATTAGGGCTGGAAACCAGCAGCCAAACAGGGCAGTTCACACACTCTGAGGATTCAAGCAGTCAGTACAAAGGGGAGGTGGTTGTAGATGGACAAAGTCCGGGAGTGTTACCTCATTGGACTTTGGGTTGGGCCGACCAAGAATGGCCGGCCAAAGGGACTCGAGTCAATCTGACTCATGTGAACCTAAGAACCCAGGTCTACCCAGCCCAGCAGGCAACCTGGTAGACTGGAAGTTACTTGGATCTAGCGGGGAGGGGTGTAATGTATTGGGATTTTACTTGAACTGTTTCACATGTCTGTTTGAATGCTGCTTAAGGTTGCTCAATTGGTGTGTCTGTGTAACCGTCACTGACTAGCCAGACTTGCTGTCTCAAAGAAGATCATTGGATTATTTGGGGCGGGAATGGGTTCCTTTAAACCTATTGGCCGCCGCCTAGTGGCCAACCATATAAGTAGCTGCACAGAAGCCTCTGATTCAGTTCTGTTCCTGTTTGCTTCAATAAAGCAATGTTCCTGTTTGCAACCTCTCGTCTCGCTTACTGCCTACAAAGAACTTACTACACAACAATAAGCACAATAGCAACTTTCACTGTGCATGATCCTTATATCTTCTATAAGCTATGAAGTTCTATTTTTGAAGGTTGGGGATTTATTTAGAGCAGTCTATGAATGGGACTATTGCCCTTTTCCATTTGATGCTGTTGAAGTCGATTGCCACTTCTCATCTCTTTATTTTCATAAAAGTTTCAGTAGGGAAATCTGACTTTCATGCCATAGGTAGAAATTTGGTATTCAAGGGATAGACTCCAGAGAACTCCTAGACTAAAAACCTGAAAGCCGGTGTTAACAAGACAGGAGAAAGAGGCCCCACTATAGAGAAATTTCCTGACAATGAGAAGAATTACTCAGTAGAACGGCTTGCCTCTGAAAATTCTGGGTGCTTCATCACTGGAGATTTTGAAGAAGAGACTAGATAGCCATTTGTCCAGAATGGTATAGGACCTCCCCCTCAATCAGGGGGTTGGATTAGAAGACCCCCAAGGTCCCTTCTAACTCTGTTATTCTGTATTCTGTTATTCTCTTATATATATGCTTTGTTAACCAAATTTTGAGTGGAATGTGGAGCTAAGAGAAAGTTTTACTAGTATGCCTAGAGTAGGGGTAGGCAACCTTGGCTCTTTTATGACTCGTGAACTTCAATTCCCAGAATTCCCGAGCCTAACCCCTGCATCCAGTCAGATGGAGACTAAGTCTGACAGGCGAGTGGCTGCTTTGACACTGAAATCTGAAATCTCTTAATGGAGGCGGGTGGCGAGGGAAAGATGAGGGAGGGATTCATATACCTGCTGGCAAGTTAGGGCTGGCTGGGGGGCACTAGTAGTGAGTGGGTGAACCCTCTTCCTCCCTGGGGGAGGGGGCTCTTGGGGTCATACCAGGATGAGGAATGGGGGGGTACAATTTTCCTTATGGTCCATGACTCCCTTTGTTCCTCTTCTTCCCAGCAAAACGGCAGGCAGTTCCGTGGGTCAGCCAAGGAGGAGTGATTTCTGATGCTCCCTGCCAGCTTTCCACAAGCACAGTCAGTGGGGAAGCTGGCAGGAAGTCCTTCTGATGCTCTGTTTAGTTAGGAAATATCTCTGAAATGGTGACCCAACGATGACTGATTGTCTCTGTATGTGTGTGTACCTCAGATTATAATTCTTACAGTAATATATGATGCAACAAATTCTTACAAAGGCAACAGGCAATCAAATGTGAGCGTCTACAAGAGTGCTTTTTGTATTTTTGAATATAAAACATAGAAGGTCTGGCATGAAAAATAATGTCTCCCTGAGGAGAGAAGATGGATAAGACTATTGAAAAACTACCAATAAATGAATGTCTTGGCTTGTGGATCTCGTATTCAAGCCCAACAACTGTCTTCCATATATATTGACCTACAGTCCCATAATTCTGAACAAGGATCAGATGCTATGGGAATTGATGTCTATTTTATCTAAAGAATACCAGGTCATCAGAATCTGACTTAGACATAGTCATGCAATAGCCAGATATGACAGTGGTGTACTTTGGACTTTAAAATTAGTTGCAAAGATAGTTTAATCATTAATTATCATACTGTTAAAAGATATCCTAATAGAGTGATGTGAATCATTACATTGTCAAAAAATATTGCTTTTTTTAAAAAAAAAATCAAGAGGTATCTTTCAAAGAAATATGGCTTTCATTTGAATCAATTGTAACCCTTTTTTCATATTTTTTCTCCTGTGGCAGAATTTTAGTAGATAAAATGTTAGTAAATGTTAGCAGAGTTAGTAGAGAAAATGTTAAGCTACCAGTACATGTCAAATATATGATAGCTTGCATTATTTTTCACATTATTAAGTGTACCCCATCACAATGTTTCCACATTACATCAATATATTGTATCATTGTGCAGCACTTACAAGGTTTTTTCCTCAAAACTGAATATAAGAATTTTTTTAAAAAAATCCTGATTTTAGTTGAAAATAAGAGATCTTAACAGCTTCACTTTGCTCTGACAATAAGTTTAAACATATTGTAGTTCAGTATTAATTGAATATCAAAATATATTTCTAAGTCTTTTCCTTTCTTTTTTCTCCTTCTCTTTGCAGGGGCTTTGGAAAACAAGGGTTTCAATGCCAAGGTAAGATACAAATGGTTTTACAATGGTTTCTATTTCTGTTTTAATAATCAAATCTAGGTAATGTATGAACCGTACCTCAAGAAGGAATTAAGCATGTTAAAAGGAGGATATTAAATTATCTAAGAGGATGTGTATTGTTTAATCATTTATCTCATGAACTGTGAATCATGCACTGTTTCATTTCAGCAGAGTTTCCTAAAATTAAATGTCATGTAATCTGCATATAGAGAACTCTTTAATTTTTCATGAAATGAATCTTTGTGGTTTATTTTGGTAGAGAACATTTTTCTTGTCGGGAGCTGCTGTCTCTGTGTGGGTGTTTTGAAAAGTGGTTTCACTCTCTGTTGGGTTTCCTTTAATACTCCCTTCTACCTTTTCCCTCCATTACTAATCGGCATGAGTTTTATATTCAGCTGAACCTTTGGTCATTGATTTATAGTTTGTTTATTTTGTGGCACAGTATAAGAGAAAACAAACTGTTTCAAAGCAGTGTCGGCGGTTGCTTGCAGTGAAGTCTTTTAAATCTTGGGATGGAGAAGAAATCCATCTCTGTAAACTGCATTATTAACGTATTAAGTCATAACGTGTACTCAACAAAGCTGAAGCATATGCTTTGAAAATGAATACGAAAACTAACTTGCCACACATCAGACTTAAAAATTCATCTACCACAGCCTTGCTGGAGCAGTGGGCTAATGCCTCCTTAAGTAACACCAGCTGCCTGCAATTAGTGCAGGTTCGCGTCCCACCAGGCTCAAGGTTGACTCAGCCTTCCATCCTTCCGAGGTAGGTAAAATGAGGACCCAGATTGTTGGGGGCAATAAGCTGACTTTGTAATAATGACGCTTGGGGGGCCCCGAAAGCCCTAACAAGCAGGCATATACATAGAATGAAGGCTACTGCTAAGCTTGTAAGCCGCCCTGAGTCTTCGGAGAAGGGCGGGATATAAATAGAATTAAAATAAAAAAATAATAAAAATCCATGCCAGATCTCAGCAGCCCTCAAAGGACTTGCACAGAAGACTTATTCAGCTATTTCATTTTCTCTTGCCTGGAGATTTTATGGATTGAAACTAGAAATGTCTGCCTTTGAAATATGTGCCTTGGCCTCTTTCCTGATGCCTGTAACTTTATCATGGATATCCTTTCCCTGAGATGCCGATGGAGCATTAATGTACTATTAAAATCTCTAAGCAATATTCTTCCTGTTTATAGTTTAATATTGTTATTGAATGTTGATTGTATAAGTTAGTGTTTTACCATGGAAACCGTTTGTATTAGCTAGATGAATGAAGCAGCATTTAGTCAGATAATTTCATCCTGTCAGAGAGCAACTGATGGTAACAGTTGAAGATTGCTACGTGATACCTATAAGATTTTTTTTAAAGCCTTTGCCCTGTGGTTGTCTGATCTGATTATCGACTTGATAAACACTGTTGGCATGAACCTTTGCAGAGGTCATGACCACCACACCACAAAAACTATATTTAACGATTGTGAAATTTGAGCCACGAGATCTGATTTTAGAGAGATACTGAAAAGGAACAGGACATTAAATTACAGTCTCTTACAGCTGATAGCTAGCAATATATTGTTCAATCTTGTCACACTAACAAAAGAGATGGTTTCTCTTATATTAAATGTTCAAAAGGTAGAGAAATGTGGTGCCACTTTGTGAGAACTGGAATGTTCCCAGTTCAAATAGTTCCTTTGTTGCCTTAAATGACCTCCTGGTCATGTTACCATCTCGAGAAGGAGATTCAGAGAGTTCATGACTTAACCATTCCTTTAGTGACTGTCCAAAGTTGCAGTGGCACTGAAAAAGTGACTTATGAGTCACGTATAAGTTTTCACACTTACCACTATTGCAGCATCTCCGTGATCATGTTATCAAAATTCATCCATTCAAAGTTACAGCAGTGTTGAAAGAAGGGATTCATGAATATTTTTCAAACTTATGATTGTTGCAGCATCCCCATGGTCACGTGATCCCCTTTTGTGACTTTCTGGCAAGCAAAGTCAATAGGCAAGCCAGATTCACTTAATAACATTCACTAATTTAACAACTGCAGTGATTCACTTAACAACTGTGGCAAGAAAGCTTGTAAAATGGGGCAAAATTCATTTAACAATTGTCTTGCTTAGCAACAAAAATTTTGGGCTCAATTGTGGTCATAAACCGAGGAGTACTGTACATTTTCTTTGGAGCAGTTTGTCAGAATTGGTATGAATTTATTCCAAGTGCTATACTAGTGCTAGGTTTTACACCCTGTTCCGAGTACAGATATTCATGGTCCACTAGAAAGCTAATGTTATACAGTAGTTCAGCTGTTGAATTAGGACGAGGAAGATCCAAGTTTTGATCCATCCCTAACCATGGAGATTCACTGGTTCCCTTTGGCCTAGGTACACTTTCTCAGTTCAATGTTATTACCAAGAAAAAAATATGTGCTTGTGTGCATTTGAGCACTTGAATGAAATGTGGGATATACATTTAATCAAATAAATAAAATGATTTCCAAGAGAAGGTTCTTCAGTACAAACTTTCTAATGAAACCATGCAGTTGGGCATGTCTGTTGATTTCTCCATTGTCATGAACTTCATTTCAGTCACTTTGAACCTTTGGATTGTAAATATTAAATTTGTAAATATGGCCTTTAAACTCTGGAGGCATCTGATCTCAAACACAGAAAACAACTCCATTGGAACCTGTGCTTCAGTCAGGAAGCGATTGGCAAAATATAAGCAATGCAAACATCCAGCGTGAAAGCCAAGCTACTGTCAAAAGAAAAATTATCAGGTACAGTCAGGGCTTTTTTTCTCATAGAACGCTCAGAACGGAGTTCCGGCACCTTTTTTGGATGGAACCTTGTAGGGTAGGCAAGGCAGGTTGTATGACATGTGTGAGTTCTGGCACCTTTTTCTTTTACAAAAAAAGCACTGGGTACAGTCCAAGCTGGGAATAAACAAAATGGAGGCTGCTTAGGAAAGAAGGTTCAGTTTATTTAGTTGCTAGAAACTTCAGTGACACAGCATGTTTCTGGGGTATTTGACAAAATGGAGCTGGGAGTGGTGGGTTTTTATATCTTCTTTGGGCTTTGTATTTGAGGTTCTTCCTGTTCCTGTGACATGTATTTGACCTGAGCTTGAGTGTGCTCTTTTGGTATTCTAATGGTGGTGGTGGGGTTAATCCTATTATGTCCTAAAGATCAGGCCCTGCTTCTCTGGGGCTGTGGCTGAAGGCATTTTACTTATGAATAGGTGGCCCAGTCTTTCTGACTAGGATTATCAAATCTGCATTTCTACAGAGCTGGCCTACTCAGTTTCTGCCTGGGGAAACTTGGGCAGAAAAGCCATTTAAGATTTTTTTTCCTCCATTATTCCTTTGGGGAAATATAATTGTTAAATAGTGGGTTCTTTGGTGCAGGAATGACGACACGAGGCTGAGTACAGGATAACTCATACTTCATTTCTTACTAGAACTGTACTGAAGCATGGGCTGCAACCAGCTGCAATATATAGTCTAGCCCCTAGGCGGCAGCCAATAGGTTTGAACCCACTCTTGCCACCTAGGGCTAGCCAATTGCAGGACAGGAGACAGTCTGGGTTGCTGGAGAGCTGTTAGCTGCTCCAGCAACCCATGTGGTGTATCACCAAAACCCAGTACATAACACCCCTCCCCTCTTAGATCAAACTATGACAACCACAATTAGTCTTGACAGTTGCCAAGACTTATTAATCAACGCACACACAATAAAGTGGTAAATAATAAAAAATAATAAAATAATATAATCACTGTGGACTACAATGAGATTAAACAACGTCTCAATGATCAGGCTTCCATTTGCAGTAATAGGCAGTTACACAAACACTAGTTTCTGTAGTTTAGTGGCAACAAGTTTTACAACAATATACATCACTTTATTTTACAATGTAATCTGTGAGGTACGAAGGAAGCTTGTGTGGCCTAGAGGAACGTCTTGGAGTTCCCATCACTTTGTGGTCTACCAGCTTACCCAGTGGGCTGGGTAGATTTGTGTCCCTTTGTGCTCCTGAGTCAAGGGGATTTGAAACACTCTGGCTGGCCTCACCCAGTTGGCCCACCCCAGAGTCAGTCTGTTCGGCAGAGTAGGCACAGCGGTTGCTGAAGTTCGGTTGGCTCGCTTCGTCAGGGGGTCCATGCTGCACTCCCGTGCTCACCGGTTCTCCCTCTGGTTCCGTCTCCGCTGAGAAGGAAGAGTCCTGGTAGTCCAAGTGAGGGCTGGCTTGGCCGCAAGTTTGAGGACCTTGAGAGGGACTTATTATGCAGTCCTCGCTTAGTGGCCATTCTGGAAACCTTTTCCTGAGCTGATCAATGTGTCTTCTGACAACTCGCCCTCCCTCCAACCCCACTTCATAAGATAGGGGTCTGGATGCCTTGGTGATTTGCGAAGCCTCTGCAAAACAGCCCTGAGCCTACTGGCCAACACTTCTGGGGATTCTCCAGCAATAAGAACATCATCAAAATAAGGGCAGACGCCCTGGATACCCTTAAGTGTACGTTCCACAATCCCTTGGAAAATACCCGGTGCAACACTGACTCCAAACTGTAAGCGTTTGACTTTGAATGCCCCTCTGTGAGTCACAATCAGTTGAGCCGCAGCTGTGGCCTCATCAACCGGCAATTGCTGATAGGCCTGTGCTAAATCACATTTAGCAAAAATAGTTCCCCCTTGCAAAGAGGCTAAAATATGGTTGACCACTGGAACCAGATAAGCATGCTGCTTGAGGGCCTTATTTAATGTGCATTTATAATTAGCACAAATGCGAATTTCCCCGTTGGCCTTAAGTGGAGTGACAATAGGAGTTTCCCACTCCCCACCATCAACAGGCTGTAACACGCCCTGTTCTACAAGCTTATCAATTTTGGAATCAATTTTATGTTTTAAGGCAAAGGGGACCCTGCGAGGTTTAACCCTGATTGGGACAATGTTGGGGTCTAACTTAAAAGAAATAGGCGGGCCTGTGTATGTCCCTAGGGTTGAATCAAAAACATCCGTGTATTCTTTGCACACTGACATGAGGTCTGCAGTTTTGTGTCCGGATTATGCCAGTAATCTGAATACCTAAGGCATCAAACCAATCAAGTCCAATGAGACTTGTTCTCTTCCCCCCCTACTACATCCAGGTGCCCCCAAAACCCTTTAAATTTTACCAATACAGTGGCTTCACCCTTAACTTTAATGTGAGCATTTTGAAAATCCGTTAAAACGATATCTGAGGGTCTTAGTTTGGCCCAATTGTTACTGCACCTACACACGAAGTTGAATGTGTCTTGCGAAATGATTGAGACTGCAGAGCCGGAGTCCAATTCCATCTTACATGGAACACCTTGTAACTCTACCAAGAGGTTAATTTTGGGTTTGAGAGGGCGTCGAGCCCCGGTGCGGCATACGCTTCTACAGCTTCTGAAGAATCCCACACTAACTGGACCCTGGGCCTCAGTACCTCTCCTAGTCGGTTCTTCCGACTGGTGTTTGGGTGACCGGTCTCTCTGGCGGGCTCTGCAAACCACCGTGATGTGGCCTGTTCTTCCACAAGCTCTACACGTGGCCGAACGAAATCTGCAATTGGCACAAATATGGTTGCCGCGCACCCCTTACATCTCTGTAAGAGAACTGTCTTGTAACTGTCCTCTCGCTGGTGGCTGTTGCGGTGTTGCGCATTGGGTTGCTTTTGGAGTTGGTTGATTTCAGGTTCTTCTTCCTCTGACGATTCTCCGGTACATTTGGCGACCTCAAGGTGGACCGATTCTTCTACTTTTGAAGGTTGGGTGGGCTGAACTGTCTGTACTGCGTTCCTGGTGGCTTCGTCGGCCATCACCTCGTCCTGTGCTTTAGAAAACGTTAAGTTGGGTCTAGCGAATAGTCTCTGCTGAAGCATTCTGTCCTGAAGGCCACAGACGAGCTGGTCTCTTAGTCGTTCTTTTAAATTTGAGAACTTGCATAGGCGTGCGGCCTTTCTTAGGCCCGCAATGAACTCCGAACCTGTCTCCCTGGGTAGTTGCACTCTTTGGTCGAATTTGAATCTCCACGCCATCTCCGACATCTTGGGCTGGAAGTGCCCAGTTAGCTTCTTTTTTAGATCTGTGTAGGAGACCGCTTTGATGGGTGTCGGCGTGAAAAGATTCTCGGCCAAATCAAAGGTTGCTGGGCCGCACACGCAAAGCAGTGTTGCAGCCTTCAGTCCTTCTTCCGTGATCTGATTGGCTCTGAGATAGTTTTCTACTTGCGAAAGGCTATTCCTCCGGATGTTTCACATCAAATTTTCTTAATTTGCCGACCTTTGGCATTCTTCACTCTGGTTCCTGCGATCTTCGGATCCTGCTTCAAGGCTCAGAAAATGCGTCCACTGAGCACGAGGCCGCTAGTGTAGCTTGCTAGCCGGCCTTGAGAGGGGGGGGGAAATGCCTCTTCCCTCCGGTGTGTGCTGCCTACCTCTCGAGGACTTCAGCTCTAATCAACGAAGCAGGATCCCATCCTCGTCGCCACTGTTAAATAGTGGGTTCTTTGGTGCAGGAATGACGACACGAGGCTGAGTACAGGATAACTCATACTTTATTTCTTGCTAGAACTATACTGAAGCATGGGCTGCAACCAGCCGCAATATATAGTCTAGCCCCTAGGCGGCAGCCAATAGGTTTGAACCCACTCTTGCCACCTAGGGCTAGCCAATTGCAGGACAGGAGACAGTTAGTCTGGTTTGCTGGAGAGCCGTTAGCTGCTCCAGCAACCCATGTGGTGTATCACCAAAACCCAGTACATAACAATAATATTCTGCCTTTTTTAATATTCCCCCAAATATTTCCTTTTTTGGAGGGTTGGGATGCTGACTTCTTACACTACTATAGGGATTTATTTCTTTATACTTGCTCCTTTGCCTGCTCCTAAGTGCTGCATTAACTTCTTTGGATTAGGCTGGTTTTCTTTTCTGAGACTGCCAGGTATGTTGCAGAATTTGCAGAGGTTTAGGCCAATTTGGTCAACAGCTGTGATCGATTAATTTGAGGTTGTATTCTTGTGAACGGACTGATAACAAATGCTTTAATTTTGCATCTCACAATGTCTCTTGTCTCAACATGTGCCCCTTGAGTGCTTGAATGAAATGTGGGATATAAATAAGTACATAAATGTACATTTGAGTATATTTTATCAAATAAATAACATGATTTCCAAGAGGAAGGTTCTTTAGCACAAACATTCTAATAATGGGCATGTCTATTCATTTCTCCATTGTCATGAACTTCAGTCACTTTGAACCTTTGGGTTGTAAATATTAAATTTGTAAACATGGCCTTTAAACTCTGGAGGCATCTGATCTCAAACACAGAAAACAACTCCATTGGAGCCTGTGCTTCAGTCAGGAAGCAATTGGCGAAATATAAGCAATGCAGACATCCAGCATTAATTCCAAACCACTATTGGGATTTATTTTCTTTATACTTGCTCCTTTGCCTGCTCCTAATAGTGCTGCATTAACTTCTTTGAATTAGGCTGGGATTTTTTCTGAGACTGCCAGATGTGTTGCAGAATTTATTTATTTATTTAAATTTAAATTTGTATACCGCCCTTCTCCCGAAGGACTAAACTTTGCAAAAGTTTAGGCCAATTTGGTCAACAGCTATGATCAATTAATTTGAGGTTCTATTCTTGCGAATGGACTGACAACAAATGCTCTAATTTTGCATCTCCCAATATTTCTTGTCTGAAGAATTTCCTTTTTCTTTTCCTGCAACACAGTCCTTTTTCTGGAACAGTTTTTGACAATCTGGTGGTTCTTTTCTTTTATCTTTGATAGGTTGGGCTTTAATTCCCCTCTTAGCAAGTTTGGCATTGAAGATAACTGGAGGGCCCTAAGTAGAAAAATGGTGCTAGAGGCTGTAGTAGTAGCATTCTGAACTTGGATAACCAGTTAAGGAAATACTTTAATTACACAGCTGGCAATTGACTAAATTGCCCTGGCAATTGGTTACCTCCTTCAGTGATCTACAATTGAAATACAAACATGCTGTCAATCTCACATTTATGTGTGAACTTTCAAATGCTTTATTTTCAATATATAACATCCTTTTGCATGAATTATTTTATTGATACCACTGGAAAATTTGGGGATGTGGGCACAGGTAGTTTAAAATGTTGGTAATTTGATTTATGTCATGTATTCTTTTTTTACATATACCTAACTAATGTGCATTGGGGAAGGGAACAGAGTCATTATAGGTGACGTGTATTTAGTTAGAAGGAACGTTATGGCTGCCTTGGCTTGGAATCTAAATTATCATAAACAAAACTCTGTTGATTGGATATTTCCTTTGCAAGTAGAGAAGAGTGGCCTATTTATGAATATTCTTCCTGTATTGTTAGAGGATCTTCAGAAAAGGATGTTGTGCTCTAACTGAGCCATGTTGTGGATTTAGGGAATCTTTCTATTTATAAAATGGCAACAAGGATCCAGACACTTCAGTGTAATTTCCCCCCTAAACCGTGCCATTTCTTGCTATATTTAGGCAGCTCCAAGAGATTTTCAAGCAAAAGTAAATATTTTCAAATGAAAATCCTATTTATTGAAATCACACCAGCCATTTAAAGGGCACAAGTTAAAAGAAATTCAGTAGTGATTATGTGGCACTGACTGTTAATGAAAGAGAGAGAGAGAAAAAAAGGGGGGGGGAAATATGTGGCCTGATAAGCTGGGAAATTAAATTGAATGCATGGAAGATTGTCCAGCCATCGTATCCTTCTCAGTCCTACTTTGCTTGTAGCTGAAAAACTACTGGTTTTCATTACAGCGCTGTTATAATGTAACAGTTACTGACAAGTTTTTTCCTAGTTGTCAAACTGTCCAGAAGGTTTCCTTCTTGGAAACATATGTAGACTTGCAGCTGTAGTGAAGGCAGTGTGAGATGGTAAGATGAGGTCAGTGTGAGGTGATACTACTTGAAATAGCAACAAGCAAGAGATAGTTGACTTATAAAACCAAGCATATCAAACATTTATCCAGCACTTTACAGCGTCCAGAGCATTGCAGTTATATCATTTCTGTAACTTTTACAGCAGTTAGGTATGTTGTTAAAAATGTCCATAGTACTTGAACACTAGAATGGACAAGCTAGCATTTCTAAAATGTTTGGGACTACAAGCCCAGGCAGTGCATTGTGGGAATTGTAGTCCAATATATTTGGAAGATGTACATGTTGCTGATTCCTATGGCAGTGCCTTTGTAATTTGTAAATGTAAAAATGCCTTGGGTAGAAGGGTAATCAATCAATTTTTCCTACAGAAAATATAATTTTGTTACTGTACTTTGTGACTCTGGGCAGGGAAAAAAATGATTTGAAGATATTTTTTGGAAATGGAATTTAAGTACAGTTTTCATGTTCCCTAAAAATTCTGTAAACATTGTCAGAAATTTAGAAATAGGTGATAAATATTTAAGAGATATTGAAGTTGTGGATAATCTTAGCCCTCTCCTTGATTAAGAGAGGCATCCCAAAGAGCTGATCCACTCACCGGCTTCTCTTTTTCATCACAGCCATTGAATCTGCTCTTGCATCTTCAATCTGCCTCTATTTCCCAGAGGTCCCAATGATATGCTGCGTTTATCAATGATTTTCCTCATAATGACTTAAGAAATAAATATCTGCTTTGGTGTTACGGAATATGATCAAATCATTATTCTCAAGTTTTAAATAAAATTTAATCTTTAAAATATAATTCTGAAAAAGAATGTGTATTTTCTCTGAAACAGTAGTTCAATAACATTTACCTAATGGCGATTTAAGTAATGAAAATTGCATCTTTCCCGGGAGAGGTTTAAATCAAATCTGTGTGATGGCTATGTAATTTTCCTTGCTTATTTTGAGATTTTTTTGTCCAGTGAGACTTCTGTTATTTGGCTGCTTAAGGCAGCCAGAGTTGTTTTCTGTCTCAACTTCTATTTTGGAAAAGGAAGATGGTAAAAGGGTTGAAGCTGTGTTAAGAGTACTTGAGCAAGAAGGAGCAGCATATATTCTGGATTGTGTAAGAATGGGATAGCTGCCCTAGATCTGGGCTTTTCAACCTTTTCACCCATTGTACCACTTTTAGGATATGGCAACATCCGAGTACCACCAGTCGCCTAGCAAGGTGTCGAAAACTTGATGACCAAAAAAAAAAAAAAAAAAAAAAGGAAAAAAGTGATGAAGTACAGGTAGACCTTGACTTACAACAGTTTGCTTAGTGACTGTTTGAAGTTACAATGGCACTGAAAAAAGTGCCCCCAAGCCACAGCCAAGCAAGACACCTGCCTGCCCGCCCGGCGGCGCTCTTCCTCCTGTCTGAGGTTTTCATTGTTGTGAGCATTTCTGTTGAGGATTGGCAGTGGGGGTGGGGTGGGAGGTGTTTGGTTTTTATTCCCCCATCTGCTGGGTGATTGCAGCAGGTTTTGGTCACTTCACATGACCTGGGACACTGTGACCATCATAAATATGAATCAATTGCCAAGCATCTGAATGTAAATCACAAGACCCTGGGGATCCTGCAACATTCCACCTGATCAGCGCTTCGTCTGGGCTCAGCAGAAGCACCAGGATCAGCGCCAAGCTCCAGCTGGAGCCTGTTGCTGATCCTGGCGCTTCCGCTGAGCCCTGACAGCCCTGCAGCTCCAGCCGTCTCTCGCTCAGGCTTGTGCGGTGCTGCCACCAGTTCAGCTCATTCCCCTCCCCCGCTACCACTTTTCTAGGATGGTCGCGTACCACCTGCCAGGTGCCAATGTACCACAGGTGGTACCTGTACCACTGGTTGAAAAGCCATGCCCTAGATGCATAAGTAAGAGGGAAATTGAACCTTGGCCCTGTGTGTTGAAGGACTACTGCTAGGCTGCAAAATCCTTCTTCCCCTTCTTCTCTTCAATATTTTATTTGTATTAACAATCAGCGTAATAGATGTGATTGAATTGCTATGCTATGAATTTCTATGAAGCACTGCAGCTAAAAGGGCAAGATTTTTGAAATGATATCTTCATACCATATTATTCATTTAAAAATCACTCTGGACATGTGAGCAGGTGAATCTAAAGATTCAAAATATTGTCAGCTTGGAAGAACTCATATAAGTATATAATAACTTTTCATCATATCCTTGGCCTTTTCTTTACATTTGTAAATTTGAACACTGCAAGCATAATTTAATGACTGTCTCCATTTCTGTCATTGCTTGCGTTATTGCTGTGCAGCAAAGGCCTGATTTAAGGACAAGGTATATTTCAGGACACTGGAACTATGCAGTGGGTTTGAAAATTCATAAGTGAATACAGTTGTTTTAATCTTTTGAAAAGAAGCTTAATTTCTTCTGTTGGAGAAGATTTGAATAATAGGAATAATCATGCAGGTCTTGTAAATTGCAAATATTTTGATGAGCTCAATCCTCATGTAGTCTCATGGACTGGAATCCAAAGGACCAGCTCTGGAATATTTTTTTTGCCACAACCAAGAATCCAGTTTTGGAGAATGTAGGGGACTTCTCTGAATAAGGGGATGTTGGAAGATGTAGTCAGGAATCAGCCATTTATCACCTACAGTTTCCTCTGATCTGTTTGTGCCTTTAGATCTTGGCCATAATTCTGTTTTTTGCTTCTCACCACAGTAAGACAATTTTAGTGGCTTCTTATTTTCTGTTTTGATTGGATATATATCATTAAGCATTTCTGTTTTGCATTACACTATATAACTTGGTAAAACCTTAGCAGCCTTTTATCCCATATAAAACAGTGACATTTACATCTGCTTGCTGTTAGGAATTTTGATATTTTGGAAGCTAAATTTTCTTAAGCAACCCTTTTGGCCTTGCACTGCATAGTTTAACCCACATCTTGACAGCTTATTTTGCAGATCAAACAGGAGAACAAAGTAATTATGAGATTAATGACATGTATTTTAGTACAAATTATATGAAGCATGACAAAGAAATTACAGGGAATTAGATAAAATTAAATGTGTATTCACTCTTTTCTCTGAAAAGAACATGAATACTTTGTATTCTATAAAAATAAATAAAAAATAAGGGTGTTCTGCTTCCTGTTACTGTATCTTTTTATATATATATACACTTTTATTTCTCTTGGCTTCATTTTGGAGGAGAACGTTGGAATTCATTGGAGAATTGAGAGGCATTCATAGTATTAGCTTCTCTGCCTCAAACCTAACCAGGAGTATTAATATAATGATGCCTGGAGCACTGTTCAACTCCAATAATGTGAATTGCTATGACTTAACAATATATTAAAAATATTCTTGGATATATTTGAGTGGCTGAGCAGGAGGTTTGTTTTTTTAAACAGTGCCAGGAGAACTGGAATAAATGTCAAATGCAAAGTGAAAGAGTGCATTTGTTTACTTTAGAGAGGGTTTAGGGACATTCCCTTAAATGCTTATCAGTGACTTTTTCAAACTGAGTAGAGGTTCTGAAGAGGATGCTTGGGTAATATTTCAGGCCGTAGGCAGCATGGGGTGAGGCATTATCAATACAGTGATGATATTCAATTATATGTCTCCATTCTAAGCTGATGCTGTCAAAGCTCTGTCCCAGTGTCTGGAGGCTGAAGAGGTCTGGACAGGGAAGAACAAGCTCAACCTAGCAAGACCAAGTGTCTATGGGTTTGTGGCCCCTCTGATCCCAGAACTGGCAGTTATCCACCATTGGCTATAGGGTGTGGGGGGGTTGCATTTCCCAACTCATAACTTGTGTGCAATTTGGGGTTCTCCTGAACTCACAGCTTTTGCTTGAGGAGTGAGTGGCATCTGTCATCAGGAGAGCCTATGCACAACTCCAACTTATATGCCACTTGCAGTTTCTAGATTGGGAAGGCCTACTTCTGGCCATGTCTATACATGCCTTAGTCACCTCCTCCTGGATATTGCAATATGCTCTGCATGGAGCTGTCCTTGAAGACCATCCAGATTTTGTAATTGGTCTGGAACAGTGTCCCCCAATCTTTTGGGCACCAGGGACCGGTTCTTTGAAGAGAGGTTTTTCCACGAACCAGAGGGGCCATGGTTTCACATGCTGCCTGCATCCTGTGAATGGGGCTTTGCTTGTTTGTGCGGCCTGGTTTTTGGCATTCCGTGACCCGGTGCCAGTCCATGGACCAGGGATTGGGACCCTTGGTCTAGAATGCAATGGAGCTTGCAGTCTTTAGGCACAGTTTGGTATGCCTGTGTAACACCAGCAGTGTTTTGCCGGTTGCATTTGTTTCCATTAGACTTCTGGGTTCAATTTGACATGCTCATTATTCACCTAATGAGTTTTGCATGCTACAGGAGTACGGTAGTTATTTGCAACACTGCCTATCTCTGCCTTCTCTAGAGGGCTAGATCTTTGCAAAAATTGTCTGAAGTAGAATAATTTGAGCCTGATCATTTGTTCCTCAAGTAAGAACACTGGGTTGATTCGTTTGATGAGCCATTCGTTTGTTTCTTTCATTGTCCACAATATTCTCAGGAGTCTTCTCCAACTCCACAGTTCAAAAGGTTGAACCTTTGCTTCCATTCAGTGCCTCAGGGAATATCATGTCTTGCAAATTCTGATCTTTGTAGGGACCACATTTCAATATCTTTTCCAAGGCCTTCGTGGCTAATCTACCAAGTGCTAGCATATTTCTTGATTGTTTCTTCCTTTACTAGTAGTACTAGTGTTGATGACTGATCCTAAAAGGCAGAAGTTGTCCACCACTTCTATACCTTCAATGTCGGTTCTAAAGCTGCTTGTTCTACCAATTGTCATTGGTTTGATCTTCTTTATATTTAATTTTAGTCCCATATTTTCACTGTGCTCCTTAACATTTACTACTAGGGCTCACAGCTGCTGTGCATTATTTGTTATCACAGTAACATCAATAACCTAGTGCAGGTTATTGATGGTTCTTCCTCCAGTTTTAAAACCACACACAGACACCTTCTTCCAATCAAACTTCCTTTATGATATTTTGCCATACAGGTTGAATAAATAAAGGGGGAGAATAACATCCTTGTGTCACTCCCATCCAAACTGGAGCCAGTCTCTTTCACCATGTTCTGCCTATGAGCTGCTCCATCTCCTTTTACCAATAATATAATCAATTTGGTTTCTACATATAGGTGGGCCTCAACTACCAACAGTACATTTAGTGACTGTTCAAAGTTACAACGGCACTGAAAAAAAGTGTCTTATGATTGTTTTTCACACTTATGACTATTGCAACATCCCCATGGTCACATGATCAGAATTCAGATGCTTGGCGTCTGGTTCCTATGTATGAGGATTGCAGTGTCCTGGGATCGTGTGATCCCCTTTTGTGACCTTCTGAGAAGCAAAGTCAATGGTGAAACACGATTCACTTAACAACCATGTCACTAACTTAACAAGTGCAGTCATTCACTTAACAACGTGGCAACAAAAGTCATAAAATGGGACAAAATTCACGTAACTGTCTCTCTTAGCAACATATATTTTGGGCTCAATTGTGGCTGTAAATTGAGGACTACTTGTATTCCCCCTGGTGACGTCCATATACAGAGGGATTGTTTTGGTTGCTTGAAGCTGGTATTAGCCATGAAGAAATGATTGGTGTGGTAGAAGTTGGTAAGTTGGTCTCCTGCTTCTTTTTGGATTCCTAAGCCATGCACTCCAACTACCTTTTCCTCTTTCATTTTTCAAACTTGGTCATCCCCGTCTCCAATCCCAAGCAGCACGTTTTGCTCACATTGTTCTCTCAATTTCAAATTAATCACGATCGTAATACTCACCAACCTACTCTTTTTCTGCATCAGCGGTTGGAGCACGAAGGTGAATGGCCGTCATATTACAGGGCTGTCCACAAAGTTTAATGATATTGTTTGATTGCTTTGTAGCCAAGTGCTGTTCTTGCTATAACCTTCCTAACTATGACAGCAGTGCTGACCCTTCTTTGCTTTTCATGTCCTGAGTAATAAACTGTGTGATCCTCTGACTGAAATTGTACGGTCTCAATCTGATTCAGTTTGCTGATGCTTAAGATGTCAATTGGTATTGGTTTCATTTCATCTTCTACCATGTCGAGCTTTCCTGTGTTGATGCTTCTTACATTTCATGTTCCTATCGTCTTTACAGCTTCAGATTTTCTTTTCCTGTATGGCAACATTAGCAACTGGAAAGTTTTAACCTAGCCATTTCATAAACACCATTTGTATTCTGATAGATCCTCAGCTCTTCCTCAATAACATGTTGAGTGCCACCTGACCTGAGGGACCCATCATCTGGCACTATATTGTCCATCATTTTATATTTTCTATCCATGTTTTCCTGATTTAAAATACAGGATTGTTTTACCATTGCCTTGGTTATCTGTCTGGGGCATTTTCCTATAACACTGATGGCTAATATAAATGCCTGCTTGCTTTTAGCTAGGCAGAAGAGTGGTCTTCACGCCTCAGGCGATCTTGCTGGGAAAATATACTCAGGAGATACAACTTTCAACATTCTTGGCTCATTTCTCCCAGGAGTGCACCCCAGCTCCTGCCATGATGAGGCAACACAACAGGACTTGCAACGTGTGTGTGTGTGTGTGTGTGTGTGTGTGTGTGTGTGAGAGAGAGAGAGAGAGAGAGAGAGAGAGAGAGAGAGAGAGAGAGAGAGAGAGAGAGAGAGAGAGACCTTTAGGAAAGCTTTGGTTTCTCCCCCATGTGTTAGACCAGGATGAGAGAGAAGCCCTCTCTATGTCTTGGGAAATGGAATGTGTATTTGTTGGATTCTGATGATATGCTGCTTGTATGTCAGTGTTTGCCTTGTTCTTAATATCAGAGGTTTTAATTATAATTTGGCTTTTCCTTTGCTGTACTGGTCTACATCGTCACCTGAATTGGGTGCCTGTATACATTTTATAAATATATAGAACAAAGAATAACAGGGTTAGAAAGGACTTTGAAGGTCTTCTAATGTAACCCCATCCACATGCTTGGGGAGCCTTATTCTTGGCCCATAGTGGTGGGGAACTATGGCCCCTTTATGACTTGTGGACTCCAACTCCCAGAATTCCTGAGCCAGCCATGCTGGCTCAAGAATTTTATTTATTTTATTTATTTTATTTTAATTCCATTTATATCCCGCCCTTCTCCGAAGACTCAGGGCGGCTTACAAGCAAGAATTCTGGGAGATGAAATCCACAGGTCATAAAAGGGCCATGGTTCCCCGCCCCTGGTATAGCATTATATTAGACAATAAGGTTGCTAATAAACAGATCTGAGGCTGCTAATAAACAGATTTTATCACTCCAAGTTTTATGATATTTATCAACTGTCCTTTTTCAGATTAGTAAACAGTCCTAGATAATGCTTATCAATTTTACTGATACCTCTGTGTGTGCTTGTGTGTGTGTTTGTGTGTGTGTACACATATACATACTGGATTTCTTATCTCATTGTATTAAGTGCTAGGGGGATCAAGGGCAGAACAATACTAAATAATATTTTATAGACCATAATAGTTTAGGGATTTTTTGTCTGTTATGGAGTATTAGAAGCTGCTGCATAATTTAATGTTTTTTTCTCTTACTTTCAGTCTTAATGAGAAATGATATTTATTAATTTTTAATTTCTTATTCTTTAATTGTAAATGCTTTTCTTTTTTCTTCCTTACCCTGGAAATGTTCAATAAAAGGATTAAATCTCCTTTAAGTTTCATCAAAAGCTGATTAGTACATTGCTAAGGAATGAAAATAGTATTATGTTGCAGAAAAGAAACACTGTGGAGTTTTTTAATAGAATAACATGGTGCTTATTCTGTGTTATCACAATTGTATTTTGCATTATACAGTGCATTTAACCTTATGAGTCATTTCTCCTTCTGGTTCATAGTGAGTCTTCTTTTAGATTTATCTACCATTTTATCAAGTTACACCCCGTTAAATGATTTCTAGCCAGTAAGCTATTACAGTAGATTATTGCTGTGAAACCACAAGTGTATTCTGGGACTAAGTGGTTGGACTGGTGGAAGGAATTTATACACTTAGCAGTGAGATTAGTTGAACATACTTTATTTAGATTTCAGTGCTTTCCCAAATACTATTCTCTGTGTAACATTGTGTCTTGCTTTCATTAAGCCATAGATCTCACTCAACATAGTATGTTGTATGAATTCAGTCCTTGTGTTTTATAAATCATGAACACTTGGCTTATGATATTGTATATACCGAATAAATTCAGTATATTGAATCTATTCCTTAATATAGGAATTCTGGTGATTTGCTTTGTTTTGTTTTAAAGAAGTGTAATTTAAGCAACTGAATATTCTGTTTATGTTGTTGCTAGTTGCCTCTTAAGTATTGCTCCCAGCTTGGCTAATGATATTGGCATATTTACGGATAAATCTATTTTTTGTAAAATAGGCAAAATTAGAGATGTGAAAGCTTCTTTGGATATATAGGCTCCCAGATTAAACAATGTAACTTTTATTCTATTAGGTTTGCAATAGCAGCAACCCCTGGCTATATACTAAGGAAAAGTTAATTATGTTTGTTCTGTAGACTAATGTCTACAATGTTATGCAAATGGACATGACTTGAACAAACCCAGAACTCTTGGATGAGTCGTTGCACTAAGTGGTTTCAAAATGGTGTTATCATTATTAGGTGATTGGCTTTAATTTCTAACCCGATGTTTACAATAGTGGCACATTCACGCTCCTTTTGTGAAGAATCAAAGTGATTCAGCTTGCAGCAATGCCCAAACAGAGATGTAAAATTCAAGGAAGTTTTAAAGCAAGCGGGGGAAAAAATCTTTGTTTTAAAGGGTAAGAGTTAAATATATAGAGTGCTTCTCTTTTATAAAGCAACTGTGGATGCGGTGGCTCAGCGGGTTAGGATGCTGAGCTTGTCGATCAGAAGGTCGGCAGTTTGGCGGGTCGAATCCCGAGTATCGCGTAACAGAGTGAGCGCCTGTTACTTGTCCCAGCTTCTGTCAACCTAGCAGTTCGAAAGCACATAAAAATGCAAGTAGAAAAATAGGGACCACTACGGTGGGAAGGTAAGAGCATTCCGTGCGCCTTTGGCGTCTAGTCATGCCGGCCACATGACCACGGAGACGTCCTCGGACAAGCGCTGGCTCTTTGGCTTTGAAACGGAGATGAGCACGGCCCTTAGAGTTGGAAACGACTAGCACGTGTGTGCGGGGGAACCTTTACCTTATATTAGGTATATTCCTCAGCAGTTTGGCTTGCTGATAAAAGAATGTTTAAAACACTGGCAGGCATTGTTTTACAGTCAGTTAGGAAGATGTTGATTTGACTCTTTAAAAATAGTTTAAATTATTGCTGCAGGTGGAGCTGCATATACCAAGGGATGTAGTAACCCTTCACCTTTGCCAGGTCAGGAAGAACAGGCATGTGCAAAAAGAGTCATGAAAAGAGGAATAAACAAGAAGTTAGGTATTAGATTAAGTCTAGTGGAAGAGATACATCCAAATTATAGGGATCATGTTTGAAACTGAATAGTGGCCAGTTAAAGCTTGTATTGCTTTGTTCAAAAGGCAATGCAATGTTATTAATTTCCTCAACCAAATTATATTGCAGGAAATTTAGATCCGGGGTGATTTTTTAGAAGAGTTGTCTGAGCTAATGTAACCACAGGTGCCTCCCTTAGCACACAGAAAACTACCTGTCCTCTTAGACTCAATGTTCTTTTGTTTAAATAGCAGCAATAAATGGGACACTGCCATCTGCAACCAAAATGCCAGCATCAATTTATTTATTGTACCTAGAAAATAAAAAGGTGAATAGCAACAACTCATGACTTTATTTGGAGGTGCGCCATCAACTCAGACAGAAAGAAGAGATCAGCTGACTTCTGGCTGACTCGAGAAAGGAATAGTTTACTTTCTGGTTAGTTGTCATTTGGTAATTGGTATTGACCACTATTTTTAGATGGCAATTATATTGCAAGAACATGAAGATATGTTCTCAAGTGTTCAAATGAGCTTCCTGTGTTCCTTCCTGAACAATTAGGGGTCTCTGAAAAAAGACCATAGTCAGCGACATACAACACAAAAGGCAAGGGCCACATATTGTGCTAGCTCAGGGGTAGGCAACCTTGGCTCTTTTAGGACTCGTGGACTTCAACTCCCAGAATTCCTGAGCCAGCATGGCTCAGCTTGGAAACCTCTCCCTTTCCCCTCAGCACAGCTGGCTCAGGAATTCTGGGAGTTGAAGTCCACGAGTCATAAAAGAGCCTAGGTTGCCTACCCCTGTGCTAGCTTATGGTTTACTGAATAATCATTGAAAGGTTTCATGAAATCCAACCCAAATCAAATTGTATTGTGATTCAGTACAGTGTCTGAATTTATTTTATTATACTGTATATGCCTGTGGAATTATTTTATTTCAGGATAGACAATGCCCACTTTCTAGAACAGACGTGTCAAACTCACGATGTCACGTGACATCGTGAGACGTATCGGGACTGTTTTGCCATTGCCAGCAATGGGGTGGGCGTGGCTTCCGGATGACGCATCCGGCCCGCGGTCCGGCAGTTTGACACCTTTGTTCTAGAACCACAACCCCTTCCCCCAAGATCTGTATGTTTCCCGGCAATCCTATTTAAAATGTCTTTGAAAACTGGTTTTGTCTCCAAGCCATGGATTTTATGTTAATTTGAATGTTTGTTCTTCTGGATGTACATTGTTCTTTCCTTCTTTTGGTTCTGTCCTGCACAGCCTA
Source organism: Vipera berus (assembly GCF_964194415.1). Classification (NCBI taxonomy): domain Eukaryota; kingdom Metazoa; phylum Chordata; class Lepidosauria; order Squamata; family Viperidae; genus Vipera; species Vipera berus. The sequence continues at coordinate 155,207,709 of NC_138203.1, read as the reverse complement.
TGGAGTTGGATGGCTTTCTAAATGTGATTAAACAAAAGAATAAATGTGCCATTTACTTGGTGGACGCAGTTGTAACTTTAGAAATCAGTCCCATTATAGCAGTTCAATTTTTATCTCTCTTATGTTTTTAAAATATTTTTGAAATATTTGTAGTTGTTGTATGACCAAAATTGAGCCCCAATTTTCCGTTGCTAAGCAAAACAGTTGTTAAGTGAGGTTTGCTCCATTTTACAATCTTGCTTGCCATAATTGTTCAGTGAATTGCTCCAGTTGTTCAGTGAATCTGTCTTCCTCATTAACTTTGCTTGTAAGAAGATTGTAAAAGGTGGTCACATGACCCTGGGGCACTGCAACCATCATAAATATGAGTCAGTTGCCAAGCATCCAAAATTTGATCATGTGACCATGCAGATGCTGCAACAATTGTGTGAGAAACTGTCATAAGTCACTTTTTTTAGTGCTGTTGTAATTGTGAATGGTCACCAAATGAATGGTTGTAAGATGAGGACTACCTGTATGATGTGGAGGAGCTAAATAAGTTGAATTTATTACTGCCTTGAAATCTTGACATCTCAAAATATTTGCAGCCCACGTTTCTCTTAGAGCTACACCGCCCTGAGTCCTTCGGGAGAAGGGCGGTATAGAAATTAAATTATTATTATTATTATTATGAAAGGGACGTGGTGGCTCAGTGGGTTAGGATGCTGAGCTTGTCGATCAGAAGGTCGCCAGTTTGGTGGGTCGAATCCCGAGTGCCGCGTAACAGAGTGAGCGCCTGTTACTCGTCCCAGCTTCTGCCCACCTAGCAGTTCGAAAGCACGTAAAAATGCAAGTAGAAAAGTAGGGACCACTACGGTGGGAAGGTAACAGCGTTCCGTGCGCCTTTGGCGTCTAATCATGCCGGCCACATGACCACGGAGACGTCCTCGGACAAGCGCTGGCTCTTCGGCTTTGAAACGGAGATGAGCACCGGCCCCTAGAGTCGGAAACGACTAGCACGCATGTGCGGGGGAACCTTTACCTTTATCATCATCATCATCATCATCATCATCATCATCATTATTATTATTATTATTATTATTATTATTATTATTATTATTATATCATTAAAGGATTTTTCCACAATTGGCTTAGAAAGGGCCTGTGTTTGTAGGAACCGAAGCTTTCTATCCCCCATAATATGCCACCTGGAGAAACATATGCCAACTCCCAATTTCCTTTCCATTACACTTTAAAGGATTGCAGTCAAACAAAAGAGTACTTATCTCATCTTTCTGTTCTGCCTGAATCTGCTCAGTCTTAGTCTCTCTGCCTTCCTTCCCAGATTGTTAGGCTGGCTCACTTATTAGAAATAGAAGGAACACTTACCAAAATGGAAACAGAAAAGAACACTTATGGAATCAGACCTCACATGCCTGCTCTCTTTCAGCTGACATTGTACATATTAGCTGAAATCAGTGAAATGTTGAAATTCATTGCGGTGAATGACATGAAGGAGCAGGAAGTTATGAAATTTTTTAAAAAAAGATGTTGCTCATATTTAGTAGCTCAAGAATTTAGGAGAACTTAAATAAATAGTAGAAGAAATGATTACAGCAAAATAATTTTTTATTAGTTTTATTCATTTATAACATAAAATGTGAAAATACAAAAGCAAATAGTAGGGGACAAGAGTAGAAAAAGGGAAAACAAAAAAGGTGTGAAGAAGAGGAGGGGAAGAAACAAAAAGCATTGACTTCCGACTCTCTGTTGCAGTAAAACCAGACATTAAAATCAAATTTCAACTTTTTATATTTCTATGGTAGTATGCACTAGCTATTTCTGTATTGGCAAATCAGTAAAACCCAAAATCACATCATTTTTTCCCACAGCTAAATTGCTTTTGATTTCCAGAGATACATAATTTGGCCCTAATATTAGCAGTTGTATTAAGATCTAGTCATATTTTATCAGAAATTTGGAATATGAAGAATTTAACCTTCATAATTAAGGAACTATTAGACCAGGAATAGGCAACTATTTATCTGGGCTTTCTGTTGGGAAACCTTCATAAACTTACAAGTACTAATAAGCTTAGCAGCCACAGTTATGGTCCTTTGGTTTCAAGCATATCAGATTCTTCTAGTCAATTTGCTGTGTAGTGCCATCTACTTAGCAACAGCAGGAGCACTTAGACTTATATACCATTTCACTGGGCTTTACAGCCCTCTCCAAGCAGTTTACAGAGTCAGCCTACTGTCCCCCAACAATCTGGCTCCTCATTTTACTGACCCCAGAAGGATGGAAGGCTGAGTCAACCTTGAACCGGTCAGGATCAAACTTCTGGCAGTGAGCAGAGTCAGCCCGCAATACTGCATACTAATCATTGCACCACCATGGCTCACTTCACTGTTTCTCCAGTGTTTCTGGGAAAGATTCCTTCCATGACTCTAGCATATCACTCACTGTGGTGGTACCTTATATAAAGGCTCTTTGCTGCTTATGATGATGTCATGTCTCAGATGGCAAGAGAGGCCTCATCTTGTATAAGGGAGCTCTCTTCCTCTTCTTTGCTTCCTGCCATATTCCTTTGTCTCCAGTGGTCAAAAGTTATTCCATTTGCTGTGCAGTCCAGTGAAGAGTCCATTTTGCTGGCGATGCTGTTTATCAGGGAAGCTAATGACTGGATGTATGTATATAGTGAAACTGTAACTAAACTATATGACCATTTTGGCTACTGAAGTGACTGGTCATTTGACAGCCATAGCACCACTAGATGGCACCAAATATTATTCTTAGACTTAGAAATAGCATCTTTGGCACCTGTGACATTGCACCACATTGCATTACCTAAAAAGGTTGCTGTTCCTTTGCTTGACCTCTATTGCCTGATAAATCTATGGCCCCTGAAGAACTTCAGTGGGACAAAACAGTTCAGCAAAATGTACCTAACATATATTTTATGGGCAATGGCCCAAAAGATCTTGATGAGGAAAGCCTAGATTCAAATTTAACCACTAAATGCTTTGGGTGAAGCATCAAATATTTTTCGGGGTCATGGTGAAGATAAGATTACAGAAATGTCATTGTTTTGCTTATGGTAAGGCAAGATACCTATGTGAAAAAACTCGGTATTTACCCTGAAAAGGGAAGCTTGTGTGTAACTGGAGAAACAAGAGGCAATTATGGAAGCACAGCAGTGAAGAGGATGCAGTACTTGGTTCTATATTAGCCACTTTACGGTGGTTTGTATTCAACCAACATCTATCATAGTAATAGCACTAAAACTTAATATACCGCTTCACGGTGCTTTACAGCCCTCTCTAAGCAGTTTACAGAGTCAGCCTATGGCCCCCAACAATCTGGATCCTCGTTTTACCGACCTTGGAAGGATGGAAGGCTGAGTCAACCTTGAGCCGGTGAGGATTGAACTGCCAAACTGCTGGCAGCCGGCAGTCAGCAAAAGTAGCCTGCAGTACTGCATTCTAACCACTGCGCCACCACAGCTCATTATGATTCTTAATGCAATTCTTTTCAAGAAATAACACTGCATATGTGAACAATGCCAAGAATTATTGTAATGTTGAAAGACAGTATTGCAAAGAAATTTACTACCCACTTTTTCAATAATTCCTTTCTGCTTTAGACTTTTTTTTGCCAGAGGAATGGTTTATACAAAGCTTATAAGGCATGCACATATTTTTTGAAGCCAACTTTATCATATCTTGGTGACAGAAATTAGGAAAGCTGTATAAAAGCTGTAAAAATATTAACTTTTCACCTTGAATAAAACTTTAAGCATATCCTACTTTTCCCCAAATATTTCCATTGGTTAAGTAGAAGTGTTTCATTATTGTTTCTAAATGTACCCATTTCCATATCTAAAATTCACCACATGCTAGTAGAAATAGAATTGTGTATTTTAATTTTAGTTCTTGAATCCGCAGGCATTGCATTCATAACTTGAATTAAAAGGTGTTGCTGTTCAAAAAAACCCATTGCTATTAGGAATTGAGTGTTGTGATTAAAATGTAATGTGAGAACCAAGCTTATTTTGACCAGGGAATTAACCAGCTGTGTTTGTATGATGCTTGCTTTATAATGGTAAGGGCCAGTGTCATATAAGCAGTAGAATCAGGTATACATACAGTACAGCTCAACAGACTCTCAGAGTTTGGTCCTCAACAAATAAGGCCAAAAACTGGAGGGACATTTTTTGCATTTGTTGTATAATATAGTGGGATGTTGTGGTAAAGTCATTGAACTAAGATGGGTTGATCCATCTTCAGGTCCGTCCTGATCCAGTAATTTGGAGCGAAATCACACCCATCCATCCATCCTAGCTCAATGAGTTATTGTTGTCAGCAAAAATTTAAGAGAACACCCAATGTGAGCCTTCTTCAGCTCCTGGAGAAAAGAAGGGATATAAATCAAACAAGTTAAATAAGTTTATTAAGCTGTGTAATTACTTAAGGCACCCATTTCTCTCCTTAAAGAATAATAAAAAAAAGCTGGACAAGCCCTTAGAGGTGTTATTCACTGCCTGAATCTTGCCAGCCACTGAATATTATTCTGCAGTGTATCCAACTCACCTTGCTGTGAGATAAATCTTGACATACATACATTTGAACTTCACTTCCTGTGGAGCTATAATTAGGGACAGCTGCTCCTGTTGTGGTTTTCCTCCAGCATTAACACTTTTTCCTTTGCAAAGAATAGAAAAGTGTATATGAATCTTCCAGAATCCAGACCATTTGGAGTGTAGGTTTTTTTTTTACGTTTTTAAAAGCAATCAGATTCATGAAGGCCCTGAGTATTGGTTGGGTACAAGTCTTTGTAGCTTCATACTATCTACAGAATCACAGGAGGTCTTTTTTGGATGCCACTAGAATGCCACTTTGGGAACACCACTAAAAGCTCTCAAACACAGAGGTACTGACTGAAAGATAAACATCAATCAGACATCAGAGTTATGGGTAGACATTAAAGCAAGGAACATCTGTGCCTCAATAAGTTTTTCTATCTGTGACTGGAAATGGAATTTGTCTTACAAACAATCACAACTACCCACAGCTATCCCAAAATAGGAAAATTTTATTTGGTCAGAAAGCCGTAACCAGTTCTTTTTGGAATGCTAAATAATCACTAAGGTAAAGGTAAAGGTTCCCCTGCACATGCGTGCTAGTCGTTTCCAACTCTAGGGGCCGGTGCTCATCTCCGTTTCAAAGCCGAAGATCATGTGGCCGGCATGACTAGACGCCAAAGGCGCACGGAATGCTGTTACCTTCCCACCGTAGTGGTCCCTATTTTTCTACTTGCATTTTTACGTGCTTTCAAACTGCTAGGTTGGCAGAAGCTGGGACGAGTAACAGACGTTCACTCTGTTATGCGGCACTCGGGATTCAACCCACCAAACTGCCAACCTTCTGATTGACAAGCTCAGTGTCCTAACCCACTGAGCCACCGCGTCCCTTAAATAATCACTACACATGTGAAATTCTGTTTTTAAAAAACAGCCTTTTTTTAGGTTTGTATGTACAACAAGCCCACAAGCAGATGTTTTGTTTGTCAGATAAAATGAAACCTGATATTTTTATACTTCAGATTGGAATTTTCTACAGTTAGCCTTAAAAAGCTATCTGGTGAAACTATTTTGGGGGAGTAATCCAAACGTTTAGAATAATGCGAAAGAATTTGAAACAGGCTTTACCCATTTATTCATCTCCCATTGCATGTTATGGTATGTGTGGTGCTGTCCCCTGAGCAGCACTGTGGGAGACGTATGTTTCTTACAGATTTGAAGTTATGGAGGTTGCAGCAATATCTGCATTCCTTCCAGAAGATTGAATTGAATGCTATGAGATCAGCCTGAGAGGTTCCCTACCTGTCGGGCACAAGCCACAAGAACCACTCGTGGATAGTCTCAAGCAGAAACATTATTACTAGCCGTCCATGTTACAAGAATCTCAGCAGACTGACTGCATTCCCTTGGGAATGGTCAGATCAGACTTTGGGGATTCGGGGGAAGATCAGGCCTGTGCTTCTTTCTGAAGTGCAAGGACTCTAAGCTCAGCCTCTTCTTAATACCTCCCTCCACTCTAGCTGGAGATTCCATCATGCTACCATTAATAATCTGTATACCAGCTATATTTCCCCCAGGAAAGAAAGAGCGAGGGGACATTTTGCCATTGATCAAATAATGAGTTTTGAGTTTCTCCATCAAACACTCACCTGTATCCTATGTAAGGAGTTTTGGTGGGAGTTCCTTGGTTTCTGGATTGAGGTGCTTGCCTCCTACTGACTAGCAGTAGACTGCATTTTTAATTATCTCAAATTGCAGTATGGCTAGAAAGTCTAGCGAAAAACTATGGATCAACTATGGAATTTAAACTCTTTCTACACCCCACAAAAACTGAATATAAGTAAATAACTATTACTTTCCTTAACAAGTCCCCCCCCCTTACTGCCATATTTAAAGTAGATAACATTACGTTTTTCTGAATGTTACAAGTATTCCTTCTTGGAGCACTTCCATTTCTATCATTAAAATTAACAATATGTAAACTAATAATGGAGAAAACTGCTTCATTATGGGGGAGTTGCATCGTTAATGATATAATTTCTAAGTTGGAAAGTGTAGATAATTCTTCAGCTTTCAAAGAACTTTATTTCAGGCTAAGCAATTCTGTACACAATGTGTTTATATTATTAAGCTTTGTTCTTAAAAAGAACTGCACTCTCTTGAAATACGATGCCTGCAAATAAAACCAATTTGTCTTCAACTGAGTTGCCGTCACTATTATTGTTGTATTCTTTCTTTTTTGTTATTAATTAAAAAGCAATAACAAATTTTAAAAAGTTCTAGAAATCATTAGTCATTATAGCGATGTGTAGAATTGTTTGGCCACCACATCATGATAATGGTTTATATATGATATATAACAGAGCAAATGCGAACTACTTTGTGTTACTTGGCATCTGCCCCAACCACAGAAAATAAACAGATGTGGCTTCATGCTGAACGATATTGTAGCAGCTGAAGACAGATAGTTAAGCCACACAAAAAAGCAAGAGAATATACAGTACATTTACAGTGATATGTGCCATTTTTCAATTTATCTTCTAAGGTTGAAATAGATACAGATTGGCACATTTTCCACCATATTTGAAAACAACTGTCATTTAAGATGAACTTCTGAGAATGAAAGAATAAAAAGACTTTTGGGGTGATTAAATACTTCCTGGCATCTGTAGTCTTGAGTCAAGTGGGATATATACTCTCTACAGTTCTACCTTTAAAGAGGAAATTATTAGATAAACATCAGAGCATATTAAACCAGTGGAATGATTCTCTGCATATGAAATATTTCTATCATAAATTGCTAGTTACTAGTTATACTTAAAACTGGGAAAAGAAAACAATAGAAAACAAACTATAATGCAAGGAGAGAGAGACAGGAAAGAAACAAAAAGCTAAAGTACTATTTAACAAAATATTGTATTGTAGCCTTATATCTTCATAACACACCAACAGGGATGAAAAATTGATCAGAGTATCTACTCCATTTAAAATACATGAGATTACATTTCTTATTCAACAGGGGTCCCGCAATCTTAATCACTGAAACAAATATTTAATTGAAGACAGTATCCATATAAAACTGTTGCCTGGTATTCTGCATTAACCAACCAGTTAGCTTTCATTCTCTCAATGGCTTGGGTCCGGATTATCTAAGGGAACACCTGCTGCCGGCATCAACTTCCCATCGTCCCGTGCGCTCCCACAGGGAGGGCCTTCTTAGGGTACCGCCGGTCAAGGAATGCCGGCGGGTTATCCCCAGGGGAAGGGCGTTCTCTGTGGGCGCGCCGGCCCTCTGGAACCATCTTCCCACGGAGCTTAGGACCGCCCCCGACCTTCGCTCATTTCGCAGGGATTTGAAAACTTGGCTTTTTGAGCTGTCTGGCCCAGACTGAGGGGTTTTAATTATTTATTAATGGGGTTTTAGTTTAAATTCAGGGACTTAATTTAATTTTAGTTTTAATCGATTTTAACTTTGTATGTATGTATTTTTAATTTTTCCCTGTAAACCGCCCTGAGTCCTACGGGAATAGGGCGGTATACAAGTTTAAATAATAAATAAATAAATAAATAATTCATAATAAATTAGGCACACTGTATCAAGCTAGGAATGTGAGGATGTATTGGTTATATATTGGAAACAGAGGGCTGAGTGAATAATCCTAAGAGTGAAAAGTGCTGCTTTCTTTCTCGCTCTATCATTGATATCACTTGGGGATAGCAAGATAATCAAGAAAGCAAGGTGAATATTGTTTGCCTTTCTGTGTACAACAATAGAGAAAAGTTTCCAGCAAGCAAAAGATTTTCAGCCTTCCAGGTTTCCACTGTTTTCTTGCTGGGTTATTTTGTTTTTTTCTTAAGATCAGCAGCTGTATATTTGTTAATCTGGTTCTCAGTTCCAACAAACAGCTTTGTTGGACGATTAGAGTAATGAATTATGCAGAGAGCAGTAGGTCCATCACAAATAGAAGGACCGTATTTAACATGAAATGTCGTTTGTGTACAAATTCAAACCCATCCAAAAAATCCAGCTGGAATGTTCTAAGAAATGTTACATAATTTTTGAAATATAATGGTAGATCTAGTTGGTCCCATATGTACTGGAGTTAGGGTAAAACAAACAGTGAAAGCATCTTACACCAAGGAGAATGAGAATGTTCTTCACATGTGATTATCAAATTATATACAGCAGTGCAAACCTTTATTGTCCTACTCATACCCTTTAAAATCAGTTGTATTTTAAGAAAGATATCAAATACAGATAGAATTGTAACTGTTTATTGTTATAATGGCATCATATTATGTTTCTTTCTTTGTTATATTTCTTTTACTTTTTTGTTAAACCACTTTTGATGTATCCTTTTTTCTTCTTCTCTTTGACAATGTATGTATCACAATGATTCCTGGAACTTGATTAGAGCAGCAGGCGGACATACAAGCCAGTGGAAGTTTGGGTGGTCAGAAACAAACTTGCATGAAAGATCTAAGGAAATACATTTCACCCTGGTGTTGACTTGTATGATAATAGTGGTTTGTATAAGGTATATAACAGATTCTACCTCATGCCTAGAATTGTCTCCCAGACAAGCCATAGTTATTTAAATTTATCTAATTTTCCCAATTACCAAAGCAAAACAAACTATAGAAAGCTATAGGATAATAACGTCACCTGTTTCCGCCAAGACAAAAAGCAACATTATTTGGTGTACTTTGCTGTAAAAGAAAAAAGGTAAAGGTAAAGGTTCCCCCACACATGTGTGCTAGTCGTTTCCAACTCTAGGGGCCGGTGCTCATCTCCGTTTCAAAGCCGAAGAGCCAGCGCTTGTCCGAGGACGTCTCTGTGGTCATGTGGCCGGCATGACTAGACGCCAAAGGCACACGGAATGCTGTTACCTTCCCACCGTAGTGGTCACTATTTTTCTACTTGCATTTTTATGTGCTTTCGAACTGCTAGGTTGGCAGAAGCTGGGACGAGTAACAGGCGCTCATTCTGTTACGCGGCACTCGGGATTCGACCCGCCAAACTGCCAACCTTCTGATCGACAAGCTCAGCGTCCTAACCCACTGAGCCACCGCATAAAAGAAAGGATCTTCTTAATTTGAAAGATTGGCTCTGCCTCTTTATCAACCTAGCATTTCCCAAGGATGTTGTGTTACATCTGTCTCATTTACACAATCTCTAATGAAGTCAGGCAGTTCCAGAATATTTTTGAAAGATACTGTATTGGCTCTAGATTTGTTTTCCTCAAACTTCAAAATTGGGGAAAACATAGGTTTTTTTTAAACATTTCTTTAACTTTACTTAATAGAATGCTTGGCATGTCCAGCATGGATTCATTTGTGATATTAACATGTCACATTTAAATGTAATTTTAATTTGTATACATTATTAAAATAATTTCTCGTAGGTAACCTGAGATAGGTGAACTGATACATGATATTGTAGGTTGACTATGTCTAACCGCATCAGGGATATTCACCCTTTTTGAACCTATTAAAGGTTTGGAATTTTGAGAACATATTATTGGAAATTTCACACAATAGCTTTTATTGTTTTTGTCTCTAACAAAGCATTGACTTATCATAAGGTTTGAGGTTGGCCTGCACTGTGTTTTCTGGCTTCTCAGTGACACGTCACATGACACGGTAAGTTTGACACCCGTGATCTAGCGTGTCTTTGGAGGCCTACCTAAAAGAGTTTTGAGAAGTAAACATTATGTCTTTTGCTTTACAATACATTGTTGTATGTAATTTGATGAATGCCTGCCAAGGGAGATCTGTGCAAGTGCACTAGCACTCCTGCGCCTGTGTTGCAAGCTTTGGATACAACCGTAGCAACCTCTTTACCAGATATTATGAAATCTGGATAAGCCTCTTTGCTACATAAACACATCACCAAGTTCTATGGAAATTACATAGTGTCCTTATTAAGGTTACAACCTATTTTTGAAATGAAAGAAACAGGAAGTATAGGGCTGTGAAAATGAACATAAATGCAGTTGACAAATAATTAACTGAGGTCTGTTGATAGTAGTATTTTATGTCTGATTTGGAAGAATTACTTTTTATGGGAAAATTAGCTGACCAGTTTGATTTCCTGAAAGCAAAACTGTTATCTGCCTTTAATAAACAGCTGATTTTAATGAGATTTTGGTTTCTTCTTCTCTTGGTTTCTTCCATGTGTTTTTAACAGTATATATTGCAACAACTAATATATTGTAAGAGCTGTTCAATTAATGGCAACTATCCTACTGCATGTTTAAGTATTTCAAAGGTTTCTCCCCCCCCCCACTTATTCTAGTTGTTTGAATAGGAAGTACAAAAAATAGTATCAGAAATAATTTGTCCTGGCGAGGGCATCAAAGTATTATGATAAGGCAGATACTATAACAAAATTTATGAGATATGGAGGCCTTCTTTTCCCTACAGGATATTATCTATACTTAAATGTTTTAAGGTCTTGTTCTGTACCAGCCTGCTACCGCCCCTGCAGAAAAGGCAGGGACAACCCCTTTACAAACGGCAAGAGGCTGGAATTACGCCTGCCAAATTTATAGCTACAAAAACAAACAAGACACAAACCAAGAAACAGGAGCTTTAAGAAACACGAACTATCCAAGCGGTTGCCTTCAGCAAACCAGCCCTCCCCACACATTCCCCTTATATAGAGTTCAGGGCATGGCTTCTCTCTGCCTCCTTCCGAGAAGCCCCATTGCCTTCCTCTGTTTACTCCTAATTGACTGCCTCCTGCGTCGGGCGTCCTTGAACAGGGCCAGCTGTGGGTCATCTTCATCCACGCTGTCAGGCTCACACAGCTGGGTCTCCGTGGTAACCAAGTGGGAGGGGCCTGGCTGAGGGCTCTCATCAGCAAGATCTTCAACCCCCTCAGCAAGGTCTTCAACACCCCCCCTCCTCCTCCTCTGAGTCGTCCGACCCAACTGCCGAACCCACAGGCTGACCCTGAATCACAACAGGTCTTTCCATTATAGCACTGAGGCTAATGAGAGTGTGAAACAGGCCAACTAAAGAATCCTTACCTGTAGCAGCTGAAAAAGTTGTGGAGCATGTATAAAGATGAAATCAAGCAGTGAGATCCATAATCATGTCATATATTCCTGCCTGGTATTTGCTGAGTGATGATGGAGATCTCCAAGGCCAAGACTGGGCAACTGGTGTGGGGAGTAATTGGAAATAGTGAATTTGTAGCCCAGCTCCCATACAGTGCTTGAAGGCTTTTTTTTAGGCTTTTTGGCTTAAAGTGATCACAGTTCCCAGGTCATGTTTAACAAAGACAGGCCAATTTTCCTAGTGCAGAGAATAGAAAATGTTCTCTTAATTAAATACTACTCTTTTATGGAAATTGTCACTGTATTTTATCCAATATTTGTATTTGCTTCTTTATGTTCGCTTTAGTTTTCCCTACCATATCAAGTTCCCAGACAATAACTTTATTCATGTTGGCATGAGAATTCAAAATACATTTTTTAGGAGAAAGTTTTTCTGTACTTAGTTGTGTGAGAGCTAGCCTGAAAACATAGTAGCTTACAGTTTCCATACAAAGAAATATAAATAACTTTAGGCAGAGTTTCTGTCCCACAAATTATTCCACTATTGGTAATATATAATATTCCCAGTACAAAACTTTGCAAGCTAATTTTTTTCACACAATAAAAGCTATGAAAGAAGATACTTCAGTTCTCATCTGGGTTCAGAATTGCCATTCTCTTATTTCAGTTCAGTGCCCCTTGTTTGACCACCCTGGTGATCTTTACAGTTTAAATCAGCTTTTTACAATCTGATACTTTCAAGATGCTGAGACGCTGAATCCTAAAATTTTGAGCTAGGGTGGTAAGCAGCCATTTGAGCGAAAACAGCTTAAATGCTAGTTCAGATCATAATGGAGTACATTAAAAGCTATTAGGTTCTATTCTTGCATGGAAGAAAAAAGCTCTACTAATTGTTAACATATTCAGTAAATGCTCGGCATATTAAATAAATGGGCGATACAGGATTTCCTCTTCAAATTTTGTGTCTTTTTTTTATCTTGTCTCCCCACTGTTTTCAGATCTATTGTGTATTTTTGTGTCTGCATGATGCATTTCAGTAATCTTATAATCTTATGATAAACTGCTTAGCCTGATAAAGAATACCATATATCAGCGAAGCGTACTATGGTGGCACTATATTTTCTAACATCCTTTCAAAGGATCTACAATGGCATCTGTGTCACTGTCATTACATTAACCTAATCAACTCCCTTCTGAAGAGGGCCACGTCCTGGATTAACATTTTCAAAACCTTGCGATTATCAGTGATGCCACCGGGCCTGTGCATTTGAAAGGATTTTAATCATTTTACATCTCTTTATATTCAGATAATGTTTTCTCATTTATGTAATTGCTTTTTTGTTCTGCCATCTCTCCCTCTTTCTCTCTCTCTCTCTGAGAAAGAGAGTGAGAAAAGGGCTTGGATTTGGCTTCCAGTAATGCACTGGTATGGCCTGTCAGTCATCCCTCTTCAGAGCCTGCTTTGTCTCTGTGGAGTCACTGATTGCGGGCAAAACAAGACACAGAACTGCTAGGAACTTCGGACCTATAGCCCAAAGAAAGCCTGTGTGTGCTAGGGCTAGATCAGTTTTGACTTTAATTTCTCACTTCTGCGTCCTGATGCTCAAATACAGTGCTTCTTAATTGGAAAAATTCCATATGAAAAAGGAGTGGCCTGCTAACGGTGAAATTTTCGTTAGAAACATTTTTTTCTTATAAGAGAAACTAGTTCCTGGTTAAAAGTGAAATCCATGGGAAAACATAGATTAGTGCTCTTTTAAGTAATTTTATTTTTGATCAGTCCCTTTCTTATTAAAGAAGTTGCCATTTTAAAAAATATTATTTCCCTCAGGTTTTAGGGCCAGGAAGTTAGTGGAGCTCAATTTGTGTTTCATCTTTCATTAACCAAGGAGTTGAGCATTTTTACATCTTTATTATTGTTTTTGTTATTGTTATACATTCCTTTTTGCCCAAGATGGGCGGCCGTATAAATTTGCAGAATAAATAAATATTTCTTTGTTAAACTATTTTGGAGCACATTGTAAATTTTACCCATGTTTTAAAAAGTTTTGCAATGTCATAATACAGGTAGTCCTCGACTTACAATCATTCATTTAGTGACCATTTGAAGTTATAACAGCATTGAAAAAAATGACCATTTTTCACACTGTTGTAAAATCCCTATGTTGATCAAAATTCAGAAGTTTGGCAACTGGCGGTTACAGTGTCCCAGGGTCATGTGATCTCCTTTTGTGATCTTCTGACAAGCAAAGTCAATGGGGAAGCCAGATTCACTTAACAGTTGTATTACTAACTTAATACTTCTAGTGATTCACTTAACTATGGCAAGAAAGGCCTTAAAATTGGACAAAACAACCATCTTAGGCACAACCATCTTGGCTTGATTCTGACAGGATCCTCTATTTCATAGCTGCCATTCTATCATTGCCTATGGATCCCTTTTTACAATAAAGGATATTATTAGGCAACTGATGGGTGATTTCTAAACAGACGATCTGCCTACATATGAAGAGTTCTTGTGCATCCAACTTTTCGTCCCTGTCATTCTCAACCTTCTTATAGAGAGGGGAAAAGTCTAGGAGTGCTCCCAGCTACTCTCATTTGAACACAAATAAAGAGTCCCCTTCAAAACTCCCTGCTGTATGTAGTAAGATTAGAAACTAAGAAGGGTGTGTCCAGCACAAGCTATGTGTGCAAGTGTACATAGGCTGGTTTTCCCTTTCATAAAGTTACACCCTCCTGTGCTTTGCCAGTAGTTATCTAACTCCTAGTTAAACATTAATTTCTTCAGAAATCCCAGTTTATTCTAGAAGTGGATGTTAAAAATGAATATGTAAGTGAAGTATTTGGAAAATCCCAGCTATTTTAAATGTCAAGGATTATTCCTTGACCCAGTTGCATCACTTAACAATTTGTGCAGGGATACTTTAAAAAAGTTAGGCATTTTAATTTAGCCCCACTATTTCCACTATGATCAGGCCTGTACTGTGTAGTAGTAACTTCCAGTGTCACAGTTCCACTTATTCTCATGTTTTACAAGATTGTGATTTCAACACTCTATAGTAGCAATAATGCATGGGTAACTCTAACTCAGACGTGTCAAACACAAGGCCCGGGGGCCGGATGCGGCCCGTGAAGTGGTTTCATGTGGCCCGCAAAGCCATCCTGGAAACAGTGAGGGAACGGCCCCCACTGCCTTGGCCCTGGCCAAGAGACCCTCCTTCTGCCAGAGACCCTCAGATCTGTCCCACTCCTGCCCAGGCCCCCATAGGCACCCTTGATGCGAACGATATACAGCTGGCCACGCCCACCCTGTAGGCCATACGCACTCTAGCCATGCCCACCCAGTAGGCCATGCCCACCCAGGCCATACCCACCCGGCCCCCTGAGGGCAACCGCAATGCTGATGAGGCCGTCAATAAAATTGAGTTTGACACCCCTGCTCTAATTGAACTAGTTAAGGTAGAAAGCAAAGCAATAAGTTAAATAAGGAACATTTGGGGTGGAAGCCTTGAATATATAAAAGTAACATCAGGAAGACTATGGGTGAAGCATTTGGAACATAGTAAAACTCCATCATTTCCTACATTTTTGGCATAGAACCTGTCATGTTTTCAGCAAGGAGTGCCAGGGTCCCCATAGATTTCACCACAATGTTTGGCTTGCGTTTTTCTTTTCTTCTCTCTAAGCAACGTTTTGCCCGATACCAGTTGCAAGAGTGACGATATCATAACATGAATTGCAGAATCATAGAATACTATGGGAAAAAAATATCTTGGAGATCACTAGTACGATATCCCTGACAGATCACCATCTACCCAAGCATTTTGTTCCATTGTTCAGCACTTCTTACTATAAGAGCCTTGGTGGAGCAGTGGGCTAATGCCTCCTTAAGTAACACCAGCTGCCTGCAATTAGTGCAGGTTCGCATCCCACCAGGCTCAAGGTTGACTCAGCCTTCCATCCTTCCGAGGTAGGTAAAATGAGGACCCAGATTGTTGGGGCCAATTAACCTGACTTTGTAATAATGCCGCTTGGGGTGTGTGTGAAAGCCCTAATAAGCAGGCATATACATAGAATGAAGGCTACTGCTAAGCTTGTAAGCCGCCCTGAGTCTTCGGAGAAGGGCGGGATATAAATGGAATTAAAATAAAAAAAATAAATTAAAAAAAACACCTTTCTGAAGTTCAGTGTTTTATGTGACTAAATCCTCTCTCCCTCTGCACCTTGCTGTGCATGAAATCACCAAGTGTTAAGCTCTGTTAACTTTGATGTGTATAAGCAGTGCTTTTTTTGTAAAAGAAAAAGGTGCCGGAACTCACACATGTCATACAACCCGCCTTGCCTACCCTACAAGGTTCCATCCAAAAAAAGGTGCCGGAACTCCGTTCTGAGCGTTCTATGAGAAAAAAAGCCCTGTTTATAAGCACAATGTCTTTTTCTCTTCAGTCTAGTTTTCAAGTATCCTCTGTCAAGCATCCTCCCAGCCTGGAAGACTTGTTCTTTTTCTCAATTCCCTACTTGGGTTTTCTTCAGCTTTTCTCTTCTTCCAGTCATCCGCCTTCCTAACCAGACCTTTGGGTCCATCATGTTCTTAACCCCTCCCTTGTTCACTTTGTTTTGCCAACTAATTAGTCATTGTTCTTGGACCTAACTATCAGTGAAGCTCACTACCCTGTTGACCAATCAGAATTATGCTTCATTTACTCTGTGGTCTCTGTAATCCAAGACAGCGTCTCTCAGAAAACAGCCATTGTAAAAACAACGCCTAAGTTCCAAAGGATACATTTCTTCATTTTTACTACATTTTGGCTATTAGTGAGTTCCACAAGCTTAAGACAGTTATGCAATATCCAGTTTGCATAAATTTGTGAAATGGAACAGGAAGTAGTCTGTTTCTCCTCTCTTCTCTGCTTTAAATTCAACTGTATTTGCACCACAGCTGGAAGAAGATGGAATACATAGCCTGGAGAGAACTAAAGAAAAATAAGATTCCTAGAATTGCGGCAGAGTTCCTTTCAAGCCCCAGTTGGTATCAAAAAAATGTCTGAGGCCATCTTGGAACCATGTCCAATACAGCAATTACAGGAAACCTACATCAGTGTTAATTTTTCCTTTCTGAGTGGTTGGAAGTGGAGGTAGCAGAAGCATAGCCATGTAGGGAGGGCTGAACCGACTGCAAGAAATGAGCAGAAACTAGTCCATTTACTAGGTTAATCAGTGCTCAAGCCTAAACAGATTGCTGAAGTTGATAAAGCTGATAACTTTAAGCAACAGCTCACATACTGTGCAGAGTAAATATATTATCTATATCTGTATTAGGAACTGGCTAAATAGAATGAAAGGATTTTCCTCTGTGATGTAATAATGCTTTCTGTCTCCAAGAGGAAAGCCCCTATTGTTTCTGATATGACTGGGTTTGCAGTCGCAGAAAAAAAAAAGATTAGATTAAGCACTTGGAACAATATGCTTGTGCTGAGAATCAGAAACATTCTCGGGTTTTGGAAGCAATGCATTTGCTGCTGATTCTCTGAAAGCTGGGTCAGGCCTCAAACCAAGAATAACATGGGGTGATTCTTCCAAGCTGAGTTCTTCATTGTTTCACACCTAGAAGCAAAATCTTCAAGATTGAGGACACTGCTATCTGCATCTACAATACCGGTAGGCCTCCTGTACTTACAACCACAGTTGAGCCCAAAATTTCTGTTGCTGAGTGAGACATTTAAATGAGTTTTGCCCCATTTTATGACCCATCTTGTCACAGTTGTTAAGTGAATCACTGCTAATAACAACTTAGCGGTTGTTAAGTAAATCTGACTACCCCGTTGACTTTGCTTGTCAGAAGGTTACAAAAGGTTATGGCATGACCCTGGGACACTGCAACTGTCATAAATACGACTCAGTTGCCAAACATCTGAATTTTGATCACACGACCATAGGGATGCTAGAACGGTTGTGAGTGTGTAAAATGGACATAAGTCACTTTTTCAGTGCCATTGTAAGTTTGAACAATCACTAAATGAACTGTTGTAAGTTGAGGACTATCCTTATATTCTATAAACTATTAGGAAGGTGCTGCCTTCACCCTGATTCTCTCCCATATAACATTCTCCCTCTGGAATGCAGCTCCTCCCTCCACCTTCTTAATTTCATCCATCACACCTAAGTTCCTTTCTTTCATTATGATTCAAATATATGCCAATTTTTAAAAAAAAAACAATCAGGAAAAGGACATGAATTCAATAAGATATGGTAATAAACTAAAATAAAGGATTCTCTTTGATCTGACCCCAGTTTTGTGAAATAATAATTGGGCAACATGATGGAATCTCTTTTTACTATTTCAGTATTGTAATTAAGTTACCTGCAGATCAGGTTTTGGGGTTTGTTTGTTTTTTGATACATCAGTCACTGACTAACTGTAGAATGATGTATATCTTAACCTCTACATATGCCTTAAAATAAGTAAATTGGATCTTGCCCTGAAATAGTGATAATTAGGAAGATGATTACAAGAACTACTCATTGAAATGTATATTTATTTTCCTTTCCAACTATCCTCCCTTGTATTTCTTTCTATTCCATTTTGACTAGTGTCTAACTCTACTTGTCATATATGACATAGAGCTCTTTTGTTTGTAATGTCCCATGATAACAGTGTGCTTAATGCTGCTTATATTTATGCATTATAAAGGGCAAAACTATGAACAATCTGATTTTATTGGTTTTACATTTGTAAATATAGATGAATCATACATAATATAATATGTTGGTGAGACAAAGTAATTTATTTGAAATGCTTTTTCTAGAATAATGTGGTTTAAAATATTTTTTCCCTCACAAAAAAGCCCACTGGTGTATTCCCCCCCACAAAGATTACACTATATAAATATGGAGAAACTCCAGGCATATTCTATCAACACAGAACACAGAATCATTGGGCTTCATTGGTTTTCTAGTCCAACCTTCTACTCAAGGCAGAAGCCTTATACCATCCCAGTCAAGTGGTTGTCCAGACTATTTTTGAAAATCTACAGTGATGGAGCACCCACAACTCCAGGAGGCAAGCTATTCCATTAATTAATTGTTCTCGCTGTCAGAAAACCTGTCCTTCTAGGTTGATTCTCTGCTTAATGAGCTTCCACCCATTACTTCCTGTTCTGCCCTCTGGTGCCTTAGAGAACAAATCAATCCCCTCTACTGTGTGCAGTTAAAAAGTATGTAACAAGTACCGTTGATATATTAAAGCTTTCATGAAGATATTAGGTAAAGGTAAAGGTTCCCCCGCACATGCGTGCTAGTCGTTTCCAACTCTAGGGGCCGGTGCTCATCTCCGTTTCAAAGCCGAAGAGCCAGCGCTTGTCCGAGGACGTCTCCGTGGTCATGTGGCCGGCATGACTAGACGCCAGAGGCGCACGGAACGCTGTTACCTTCCCACCGTAGTGGTCCCTATTTTTCTACTTGCATTTTTACGTGCTTTCAAACTGCTAGGTTGGCAGGAGCTGGGACGAGTAACAGGCGCTCACTCTGTTACGCGGCACTCGGGATTCGACCCGCCAAACTGCCGACCTTCTGATCGACAAGCTCAGCGTCCTAACCCACTGAGCCTATGAAGATATTATTAAGATATAAATAGCAGTTATCAGAGACTATCAGAAACTTGCATGATAATACTTGTGTCTTTGAAATAATAAAGTTTTCTGGAGAGATTTGCCATTTGGAACTTGCATGAAGCTTCTAATTAATAGTTTTTTAGTAACATGTATTGATCTGAAAAAAATCTGCTTAAAGGTAAATTTTGTACTTCATTTCTAAAAGCACCTTGGAGCTAAATCTGAAAGTAGATAGGGGTGGCCATGGGTATCTATTTTAGAGACTCCAGTTTCTTCCCTCTGTAGTATTAAATATTAATATATATTCTAAACTGAAAGGTGTCATTGGTTCCATTTCTTTTATTTATCAAGAATTGCTGATATGTACTTGAAGTACCTGAAGTCACTTAAGGTTAGGATATAGTTAGTTCTCTGATTTCTAGTAATTCTATCTTTAATCAAATTTGCTTAGATATTTTGAAGTCTCAATTAATCCAGGATAAACCAAAACAGGTACTGTAGTCAAGGAAATCATGGCTTCAGTGTGTTGCCATGATTTCCTTGACTACAGTACCTGTTTTGGTTTATCCTGGATTAATTGAGACTTCAAAATATCTAAGCAAATTTGATTAAAGATAGAATTACTAGAAATCAGAGAACTAACTATATCCTAACCTTAAGTGACTTCAGGTACTTCAAGTACATATCAGCAATTCTTGATAAATAGAATTTATAAATAGAGGTCATAGCTTATTTATAGACATTGATAAATAGAGGTCATAGCTTATTTATAGACATTGACTCCAATTCATATCTCTCTTTTTTGCAGTGAGATTATTCACTGCACCAAAGGTGAAATTTTTTATACGGGAGAACATTCTCATAGTGAAAAAAGCCTTACCAATTTTGCCCTCTATCTATATCGGACCAGAAATGTAGGGTTTTTTCCTACTAAAATTTGGATAATATATAAATGTTAAAAATATGAATGATTTGCTTGTAAGGTTCCATCTTCAGTTAAGAATTTTTTAATTAGTGGGTTACAACTTTGAAATTTTTTTCCAGTCAGAATAGAGAATAGATGGGCCAGGTGTCTGACTTACTCAAAGAGAATTTCAGTGGCGCAAATACTGCAGGTAACAGGCATTTCAAATATTAATTGGTGCATATATTGAACTTGGTATTTCTGAACAACTGCCAGGTGTACAAGGAAGACCTGACTGTGGAATGCTGCAAATGATTATAAAGCTGACCTGCCCAACAAGCCAGTTGGTCTAGTGCAGGGGTAGGCAACCTCGGCTCTTTTATGACTCATGGACTTCAACTCCCAGAATTCCTGAGCCAGCCATGCTGGCTCAGGAATTCTGGGAGTTGAAGTCCATGAGTCATAAAAGAGCCGAGGTTGCCTACCCCTGGTCTAGTGGTTAAGGCACCAGACTAGAAACTGGGAGATGGTGAGTTTTAGTCCCACCTTAAGCATGAAAGCTGGCTGGGTAACTTTAGGCCAGTCACTCACGCTCAGCCCAACCCACCTCATGGGTTGTTATTGTGGGGAAAACAGGAGGAGGAAGGAGTATTAGGTATGTTCACTGCCTTGAGTTATTTATATCAATAAGTGTGGGAAATAAATAAATGGTCACATGACTGTAGGTGTGTGTGCATGCATGTATAGACCGTTTAGGTGTGCTTTGTGGACTGTAAAGCACTTATTCCATGACCATCTTAACTTTGGTTATAATATGACCAGTCATTAAGCAAGGTCCAGTGGTGGGATTCAGCCAGTTTGCACCACTTTGGCAGAACTGGTAGCTAATTTTTTGTTGCCCAGGCAACATTGCCCAGAATGGACTTCCGGAAGCAGCATCCACCAGAGAACCGTTTGTTCACGTATTTGAATCCCACCACTGGCAAGGTCTACCTATAATGAGGAATATAGTTGGCATAGCCTAGTGGAATTGTATTTTACGGGTTACAAATATATTTCACTGATTACAAATGTGGTGCATACACAGACACAACACACACACAAATACATATAAAAGCTCAGCTCAAGGTGTTGGTGCTTAACTTTATAGCCCTGTCAGCCAGCAGTTTAGTACCGGATTAGCCAAAAGGAACATTTTTTTCAGAGCACCTTGCCTGTGTTTTAAATCATTAAGACAGGTCTTCAAGAAACATTTATATATTCTTGAATAGGAAAATATTCTCTTTTTAAGTGTTTTGTTTGAGGAATATCTACTCCATAGGAGTGAGATTGGCACAGTAGCTAGGATTGAAGAATGATTAATTTGTTGGACTAGAACAGAAAATCCACCTTCAACTATGAAATCTCAGTAGGTGATTTTGGGGCAGTAATCACCATCACTTCTGTCTGTCTGTCTGTCTCCATCTATCCATCCATCCATCCATCCATCCATCCATCCAATTTATTTCCTGCCGATCTCGTGGTTCAGGATGACTTTATTCACAGTTCTACAAGGAAGGAAGGAAGGAAGGAAGGAGCATGACATAAACTTATAATATATTATATACACATGTATCTCTACAGCCAACAATAAAAAACTTAAACATAATGCCTGAACTGCAACTTACTAAATTTACATTGATTGTATCCCTGCCAATTATAGCAGACTTTCAATTGCTAAAATAAGTTATATAGATGAATAGACCTCCAATTGGTTTCTACATAAAATTTGGCTACTCTAAGAAAGGTAACTCAGGGGATGCTAGATAACTATGTCTTCCCCACTCTAATTTTAATGAAATATTAAATATCTCACTTCTAATGAGATGGGCAGCTATATAAATTTGATCAATCCATCAATGAAGTGCATTATTATTATTATTATTAAATTGCTCAGATGTTCATCTGACATAAATTTGATGGAGTAAATAGGGATCCAAATGTAGCTGGCTGAGGGAATGCCTTCTCCACAAGGAGGAGATTTTTCTTCATTATCTAGAGCAGGAAATGAACACCGTAAAAAAGCTCAAAGAAGGACAATGCCGTTCATTGCTCATTTAGGGCTGTTGGTTGAAGTCCAGTTTAAGCAAAAAATTGGATTAAACGTTTTCTGGAATAGATCGCTTACATGCGTCAGGCACTGCTTGTATTTCTCTGTTAAAAGGAGCAATGCAACATGTTCCACTGACTCAGTCTTTTTCCTCATGCTCATATGTGGTTTTCAAGTATCTGCTTACTAAAAGTACCAGTGACATAACATTAAGTCTGTCAAAAGTGAAAGCTCTCCTCTGTCCAGTGTAGTAATGCAAACCAAATAAATAGGTAGTAAATAAGTGTAACATTCAAGCATCTTTGTGGATCAAAATTTCAAACCAATATTTTAATCACCTCCCTGATCTTCTTTAGATATAAGTAGGTCATAAATTCTAAGGAAAAACTGCAAAAATTGTTTATTTCCAATGGAGCTCTTCTATTTGTAAAGGTGCCTGGCAGAATTAGTGAGATGAGCTCAATGGAGAAAATAATTTGAATTATTGGCTAAAGTGTACTTTTTCTCCCTTTGAATTTATCCCACTAATTCTGCAAGACAACTTCACAAATAGTAGGAGAGCCTCCTTGGAACTAAGCAATGTTTAAAGTCTAGTTATAAGTACATACTGGCATTAGGCACACATGATCAAATTTGATTGCAAGTATTTCAAATGAAGAGTCTCTAATAGAAGAATTATAGCAGCTGCTTTATCTTCCTGACTTCAAAAACTTTAAGGACCCGGGGGATCATTTGTGTTGTGCCATTCACCATCTGTCAGAACAGTTGATTTCTCCAAGTCATGAAGAAAGCTGAGTAAACTCCTTTACCTCTTGAAGTAAAAATGGACTTTAGGCCTCACAAATAAATAAATCTTAAAAGACCAGACGGAAATATGTTTTCTAGGCATTTCAATTTTTTGTTGGAATTAATTTTATATTTGTAAACTGTATAGCCTGATTATATTGCTATAATATATTATCTTTCTACTCCATTAAACTGAGAGTTACAAATTTTAATGTATTTATTTTTACACACATGTAATTTATCTCTAGGGGCTATAAAGCTAAGAGCAGTACATATAGTTCTCAACTTACAACAGTTTGTTTGGTGACCATTCAAAGTTACTACAACACAAAAAAGTGACTTATGACCATTTTTCACACTTATGATTGTTGCAGCATCCCCATGGATTTGGGATCACAATGCAGATTCTTGTCAACTGACTCCTATTTACGATGGTTGCAGTGTCCCAGGGTCATTGCAATCCCCTTTTGCGACCTTCTGACAAGCAAAGTCAACAGGGAAGCCAGATTCACTTAACAACCATGTTGCTAACTTAACAACTACAGTGATTCACTTAACACTGTGGCAAGAAAAGTCGTAAAATGGGACAAAAGTCACTTAACAAACATCTCCCTTAGCAACATAAATGTTGGGCTCAGTTGTGGATGTAAGTTGGGGACTGATTTGATATAACACAATCAGCACATTTTGGGCTGTGATGATGTGAATGTAATGCTATTTCATAAGTAACTTTCCAGATTTCAGATTTGTATCTCATGAACTCATAATATTTTTTGAGAGTTGAAAAGGACAACATCATGATTTTATCAGTAGCCAAGGGATTCCAATCTTCTATATTGTACACAGTTATTTTAGCTGGTGGCTCTGGGCAGTTTACAATTGTTAAAAACATTTAAACACAAAGAACAATACAAAAGCGGCAGAAGACACAAGATTAACAATAGCATGTTTTCCTTTTTATATTATGCATTCTTTTAAAATTGTAAACTTCCCTGAGTTTTGGCAACCTAGAAATCTAATACATAAATAGCCATAAATATATACCAAGGATAGTCAACCTGATTGCTTCAGAATTAAACTCCCACATGACCAGTGCAAGAAGTTATTTGAATTTCAGTCCAAAACACCTGAAAATCACTGAATGGGCTGCTGTTAATGTGTAACTTATTGAGTTTGGGTTATGAGACAGGATCTTAAAAGAAAGCAGATACATTTGAAGGAACAAATCAGACAGTATGATTTGCTTTAGTTTTTCTTGGCATGAATTTAAAAGCATATTTATTTAAGTATTTAGAATGCATAAGGATCATATGTTTTGACAAGTGAAGTTGATATTGCAGCTTTTTTGTGTGTGTATTTTGAATGCTGTCAGATAATGGAAAGCAGCAGATAACTGAACAGCATTCTCCAATCTAATGCCCTCCAGGTGAGCTGGAACTGCAGCCTAGAATTTGCAGGTAGTTGAATTTTGGGGAAAGTTACAGCATTTTATTTTTATTTTTATTTTTAAGTGATCTGTTATGTGCATTAGGTACCATAGGGCTATATTAGCAATTACAGTAAATAGGATCATTACATTATCAAATATCAATAAAAATCTTCTACGAGAGCCAATGCATCAAAGTATTACATAAAAAGCAAAAGATAAGGATAATAGTATAGGACAATCTCATTTCCTAGTTAAATTTGCAATTTTTAAGCAATTATTTTAAGACATTTCCACTGAATTTGAGCAGAAGGCTAGGGATGCCACATGGGGTTTTTTGGCAGTTTCTAGCAAGAATTCCCTCCTTCCTACACTCTCTGCTTTGATTCCCTGCTTTGGATTTTTTTTTAAGGTAAGAAACATTTTCTATTTCTTAAAGTGACATTTCACTTTCATGTGTCTCTGGAACTCTTTCTGATATAGGAATATACCTTTTAGTCACTTGCCTTCTTTCTTATGTTTTGTCTGTATTTTAATATTATTGAGCCCTATACCAACCATGAAGGGATGTTTACACATAGCCTCAAATGGGAGAAGATATATTAAGTAGTTCTGAAATTACTAATTTATGCCATTCAAACATGTTTTACATTTTGGAAATTTCTAGACTGTAACTTTAATACATGTGCGAATTACTGCATCATTCCTGTAATCTTCAAAATCAGTAGGCATGTAGCTCACCCAAGTCTTTGGAACAGACTGGTTAGCTGGCAAAGTATTGGATGAAACCTGCTTGTTTGAGCCAGCCTGGGCCATAACATTGAATTAAAGGTGAGTGAAATAAACCTAGAAAATGTGGCCCCCTTTCCCCTTCCTTCTTCCAGTTAGGGGGCCAGAAATCACTGTAATGATCTTGCTTCTCAACATAAACCTGCAATGTGAGGTATTAAATAGTACTGTACATTGTTACGTTTCAGTAATACAGATGCAGAGCAGATTAAAAAAAGGGTTTAATTGCAAATTACTAGTTTTAATAAAAATAATTTTTACCTTGTAGAATTTAACAGACAAGGTAGATGTGTGTGTGTGTGAGAGAGAGAGAGACAGACAGACAGACAGACATGGTAGATATGTGTGTGTGTGAGAGAGAGAGAGAGAGACAGACAGATAGACATGGTAGATGTGTGTGTGTGTGTGTGTGTGTGTGTGAGAGAGAGAGAGAGAGAGAGAGAGAGAGACAGATAGACATGGTAGATGTGTGTGTGTGTGTGTGAGAGAGAGAGAGAGACAGACAGACAGATAGACATGGTAGATGTGTGTGTGTGAGTGTGAGAGAGAGAGAGAGAGACAGACAGACAGACATGGTAGATATGTGTGTGTGTGTGTGTGAGAGAGAGAGAGACAGACAGACAGACAGACAGACATGATAGATGTGTGTGTGTGAGAGAGAGAGAAACAGACAGATAGACATGGTAGATGTGTGTGTCTGTGTGTGTGTGTGTGTGTGTGTGTGTGTGTGTGTGAGAGAGAGAGAGAGAGAGAGAGAGAGAGAGAGAGAGAGAGAGAGAGAGTGTTAGCCAATCAACCAGACATAATGGCAGTAGACAAGGACCTGAAGACAGTTGTCTGTGCACCAAAGCTGGAGAATAGTTCCAAGAGATCCAAGAAGCGT
The DNA here is from genome assembly GCF_964194415.1 of Vipera berus. Taxonomy (NCBI): domain Eukaryota; kingdom Metazoa; phylum Chordata; class Lepidosauria; order Squamata; family Viperidae; genus Vipera; species Vipera berus. The sequence continues at coordinate 155,181,594 of NC_138203.1, read as the reverse complement.
CATTAGAACTCTGTGTCCAGAAGAGTGTAGAGTTAGAAACAGCTAAGAGACTGTACAGAACCCTCAAACTCCCAGGCTTCTGATAGAGGAACCCAGGTTGAGGAAGACACATCCGCCCATAGGAGTGAGAAGGGACTTTTTATTTTAATTTCCTGTGTGCCCAGTTTATAGGTGAACATGGAGAATCCAGAAACCAATGAAAAGAGTTAATTTTGGTTCCCAGTATGGAGAGAGACAGAGGAATGTGGGCAACAAATGCAATGAGTTTTAGCGACGGAAGAAAATTGAGCTACACTTGAGACAGGCAGTTCTGGTTGGCCTAGACTTCCAAAGTTCAGTATGTCAGTAGGGTTACTGAAGAAAATTTATTGAGCCACTTAAGAAAACAAAAGTGCTAGGAGGCCAAAAGGATTAGTAAATGTTATGTACAAAATGGAACTCTGCTGGGCAAGATAGGATGCAGAATAGAATGAAACAGCAGGATAATATCACATATTATTTATTTATTACATATTACATAATACCATGCAGGAGAATAGTTCAGACAGTCATTGCATTAATGAAGCAAAAGCCATGAATCTTTAAATGTACCACATGTCCTATCTATAACTGTGAGTGGGTAATACAGGCGGAAAATATTAATCAAGATAAAAGACCTGTCCTGTGACAGCTTAATAATGATCTCCAAAGGCAACTAAACAGGTTTTTGCAGAGATTTGTGAAATAAATTAGACACATTTCTGAATAGATCAAGCTCAGCAGTTGAGGGCTGTCTGCAGGTGAAGATGTCTTTCTAATCTAGGCATCCTTCCTTGTTCACAGCTGAAAAGTGAGAGGTTTTGAGTGGTGTCATGCAGCAGCATAGGGACTACTAGTCAGTTTATACTTCAGGAAGTTTTGTATTTCAAACCCACTTTCTGTTCATCTGGCGAAACTGACTAGATCTACACAATCTTACCTAAATATAAACCTACAAATTTTATTTATTTTTATTATTTTAATTCCATTTATATCCCGCCCTTCTCCGAAGACTCAGGGCGGCTTACAAGCTTAGCAGTAGCCTTCATTCTATGTATATGCCTGCTTATTAGGGCTTTCGCCCCCCCCAAGCGGCATTATTACAAAGTCAGCTTAATTGCCCCCAACAATCTGGGTCCTCATTTTACCTACCTGGGAAGGATGGAAGGCTGAGTCAACCTTGAGCCTTTAAAACACTCCCCCCATTCCCAAAATTCCTTCTTTTTTTCTTTCCATCATAACAGAGGAGCTTTCTCTGTTGAGAAGATTTGCTAATCCTGATTGCTGATGGATCCAGGAAGATGTCTGCATTAGCAAAGCTTCGAAAGGCATTTGGTTGGCTTAGGGCAGGGGTAAGCAACCTTGGCTCTTTTATGACTCATGGACTTCAACTCCCAGAATTCCTGAGCCAGCTGGCTCAGGAATTCTGGGAGTTGAAGTCCATGAGTCATAAAAGAGCCAAGGTTGCCTACCCCTGGCTTAGGGGATTGTGGGAATTGCAGAATGCTGTAATGTTTACTGGTTCAAATTATAGCATAAATTTTAATAGATCTGAGACCTCAGTTTCTCAGTGCCCAATTCTAGTGTTTAAGAAAGTATTTAAAATGATTAATAGTGCAATCTTGTGCATGATTCCACCCAAGCAAATCGTAGGACACCTAACTCAGACAAATAAACTTCTTTTATTTCTAGCAGTACTTCTCAGCATAGAGATTTCTATTGCTAGCATTTCTATAGTACCCCTAATTAGATATATACTTTCTCTGTTCCTTCCGTAATGCTATGTTGCCATCTGGTTTGTTTGTATAAGTGCAAAAAATAATTGGGCTCAGAATGAATGGGCACTTTGATTTATTTCTGCGTTATGACAGTATGTTGAAAATGAAAGTGACTTGTTTCTACATGCCCAGTGCCAATATCTTGGAAACTGAATAAAATAAAATTTTAGAGGTATCTCTTATGTGTATTTGAATAGAATAATTTTATATTTGCTTTTTAAAATGGGGAATATACAATAACAATTTCTGAAGAATCCCTTTATTGCATATGGTTACTTGAGCAGAATTTTGATGGGATAGTTTAAAACAAATTAACCTATTCATGCAGTAATATTATTTTTATCGGTTTTGTATGTTTCATAAAAACCATGTCAGGTACAATTGGAATAGTAAGATGAGGCTTCCTCTTAAGCAGTTAAAGGTAATTTTGGTTTCCTGAAACTCCTTTTGAAGTATCTATAGCAGTGTCTAAGGCTTGGGCACCAATCTTAGGAGGATTTCTGAACAATTAATACTCTTTGTTTCCAGATTTGGACACCAGATCTTTCTTTGATCTCTAATGATAAGGGCAACTTGAAAATAGCTTAATTGGATTTCCTGCTTAATAGTATTAGCAGGAATGCTTTGGCTTAGTTGAGCTTTAATGCCTTTTCTGATTATGAGGCTACAATTAAATGAGATTCTAAGTAATAATGTGCAGTGGAACTAAATGTTCGTTTACTATAAAAGCTTGAACTCTACTCTTATGAATAGCATTTCAGTAGGTATGTCTGCCTCACTCATCTTCAGTTTAGTTTTTCAGTTAAAAATGGAAAACTGATATAATTCATACAAGTTTGCAAATGTCAGCTTCTAACAAAACGTGGTTTTTTTGTTGCTGGTAGAGAGGCAACATAAATATGAACCATACTGTACTTGTAACTAATGTCACTTCCTATTAGAAATAGAACTTCTGCTTAAATCCTTTGTATTTCAGCTCCTGTTTGGCAATTAAGAAACAAGTATCCATAGAAATGAAGCATCTGATTACAGGGATGAAGTCTGAAGTATGTTTTCACTAATGGGAAAAGTATTTAGATGGTGATTCGAGTCCCAGTACATATAGTACTAGAACATCGATAAACATTTACCTTTTTCCCTGACCATGGGAACATTAAAAGTACTTCAAAGTCTTCCCCCCCGCTTTTTTAACATTTCTATTTAAAAAAAAAAACCTTCCTCAGCTTGATGGCACCTACTTGTATTGACCAATTTATATAGCTCTCTGAACATAGCATAGCATAGCTACCCAAATTATGGAAGCTGAGGTCTAATATGTGGAAGTCACCAACTTGGTGAAGATGGTCCTGTGGTACCTGTGCTGCTTTAGGACTTAAAAACAGGACTTTAATGAGTAGTGGATGGGCAGGTAATGGGTAGATGCCCGTATGTTAACCTTGTGCTGGGTCCTGCAGTCTGAGGACCCAGATTGTTGGGGGCAATTAAGCTGACTTTGTAATAATGCCGCTTGGGGTGTGTGTGTGAAAGCCCTAATAAGCAGGCATATACATAGAATGAAGGCTACTGCTAAGCTTGTAAGCCGCCCTGAGTCTTCGGAGAAGGGCGGGATATAAATGGAATTAAAATAAAAAAATAAATAAATAATTATAGCTCAAAGGGATTTACCATACCAGAAGGAGAAGGACTATAAGCAAGGAAGGAACTGATTAAAATGCCATGTTCTGTCTCTTGCTCCAAACTCACTGTATATGAAAGTGTCACCAGAATGATCCATTCAGAGGAATGTTCCAAATTGAGGCGCACATATATTTGAGAATAAAAAGGTAAAGGTAAAGGTTCCCCCGCACATGCGTGCTAGTCGTTTCCAACTCTAGGGGCCGGTGCTCATCTCCGTTTCAAAGCCGAAGAGCCAGCGCTTGTCCGAGGACGTCTCCGTGGTCATGTGGCTGGCATGACTAGATGCCAAAGGCTCACAGAACGTTGTTACCTTCCCACTGTAGTGGTCCCTATTTTTCTACTTGCATTTTTTACATGCTTTCGAACTGCTAGGTTGGCAGAAGCTGGGATGAGTAACAGGCGCTCACTCTGTTACGCGGCACTCGGGATTCGACCCGCCAAACTGCCGACCTTCTGATCAACAAGCTCAGCGTCCTAACCCACTGAGCCACCACGTCCCTATATTTGAGAATAAGACATGCCAAATAAGTATGACACCTTTGTTAACTAAACATTCGTAGGACTTGACCTCTCTGCAGTAGAAGATTCAGCAGCAAGTGGGGAAACATGCTAAAAGCAGTGTCGTCCTGTGGTCTCTTTTTTGCAAGCATTGTGACATAGCACACATGTATGAAAGGGACCGAGCTTGAAGGGCAGTGCTGCTTTCATTCTTTGGATGAGAGGAACAAGGTCCTGTGAAACACGCATTGGTGCATGAATGGCTTGAGTGAAACCTAAATATCAGTTGAAGTATGTGTTATGTGTCATCCATGTAGAAGCATGCCCTTGATAAAAATTACTGCTGGCTTTTCAACAGCCACTTTTTTTCTCTATTTTTCTCTTGGAATATTGCCTTGTCACTCTTTTTTGTAACTTGGAAGCTGCTGAAGAGACTGCAGTGCAACGCTGTACTAGGAACATATTGCAAAGAGAGCTCAACCCAGCTGTTCCTCTTCTCAGGCATCTTGGTCCTTTATATTTTGCTGTATTGGTTGACATTCCAGTTGAGACCATTCATTGCTGTCTTGATTGCCTTTTACCCTTTGTGCCCTTCCTGGTCTCAAGACTGTTTAGGAAACAAAATATGGGATGGTGAGCTGTCAAACCTTTCCTTTAAAGTGGTTTGCTGTAAGTCAGAACTGTAAACATGACCCAAAACCTGTAGTATCCTTTTTTTTTTGTGGCTCCCAGAGCACCTCTGATTGTTTTTTTGTTGTTGTTGTTTTGTTTTTTTGCTTTGGGTGTGGGTTGGGATTGTATCTGTGCATTTTTGGAGGATATTAAGGGGCAAAATTATTGCACCAAGTCTTATAGATGCTTAAGGCAGTCATTTCATTCCTTAATATTTCCAAAACATTTCCCAGAATAGGACTGTATCCATTTTTGGAGTGTAGCCTTCTCCATGCCTGGGGCTCTTGGAGGTTTTGGGCCTCTGGTGTAAGTGATGGGAGCGGGGCTTGATCCTTCAATCCGCAAGAGGGTGAGATATTTTCTGGGCTGAGAATTCTCTAGCTCCACTGATGCTGCAGTATAATGGATAATCGTGTTAGGCTCTTAGAAGGCAGTTAATTACTTCTCTCTGTTAGTGACTCACCAAAAATTTAGAAAGGTCATGGAAAGGTTGGAGAGTGTATTTTTAGGCCTTATTCTGCACTGTGTTTTAGGACAAAAATGCTGCTGCTATAGATACGCCCCCTTTCCTCATACAGATGGAAATCCTGCCTTGCCCTAAACCTTAATAAATTCATTGTATGCATTGCGAAAATTGAAGGCATAGGGCAGTGTGAATTTGTTAGCTTGTCTTGACAGCCATATTTTGTTGCTTTGACAAATTTGCACCTCCTAATGCAGACATGTCAAACACAAGGCCCGGGGGCCGGATGCGGCCCACGATGTGGTTTCATGTGGCCCGCGAAGCCATCCTGGAAACAGTGAGGGAACGGCCCCCACTGCCTTGGCCCTGGCCCAGAGACCCTCCTTCTGCCAGAGACCCTCAGATCTGTCCCACCCGTGCCCAGGCCTCCATAGACACCCTTGATGCGAACGATGTAGAGCTGGCCATGCCCACCCAGTAGGCCATACGCACTCTAGCCATGCCCACCCAGTAGGCCACGCCCACCCTGGCCATATCCACCCGGCCCCCTGAGGGCAACCGCAATGCTGATGCGTCCCTCAATGAAATTGAGTTTGACACCCCTGGCCTAATGCCTTTTGGGTAGGAGAATCTGGTTCAACGTAATGCAAGCCATCCTAATTCAGTCCTGAACTATTTCTCTTTTCCATTTAGTTCTTGCAGTTTTAGATACCATGATTTGGTATTCAGGATGTGCTGTGAGTTGATGTGTTTTTTCTCCCTGACATCTAGTTTGCTTAAACTTCATGGTTGAGGGTACTCATCATGTTCTTTTGGATTAAATTTAAAGCCACATGTTGAAGTGGTTCAATTACTAAACCAAATTTTATGTATGTATGTATGTATGTATGTATGTATGTATGTATGTATGTATGTATGTATTTAAATTTCTGGGATGGATGCCTTTTAACCATCTGACCAAGGCATCTTGAAAAAAGAATAGAATTAAAGTTCAAAGCAACATTAATACCAAACCCAAATAAGTTATAACCCAAATTTCTGTTGCTAAGTGAGACATTTGTTAAGTAAGTTTTACCCCATTTTACGACCACTCTTTCCACACTTGCTAAGTGAATCACTGCAGTTGGTAAATTAGTAACACGATTGTTGAGTGAAACTGGCTTCCCCATTGATTTTGCTTGTCAAAAGCTCACAAAAGGTGATCACATGACCTTGGGGCACTACAACAGTCATAAGAATGAACCAGTTCCCAAGCATCTGAATTTTAATCAGATTATCATGGGGGATGCTTCAAAGGTCGTAACTGAAAAATGGTCATGTCATTTTTTCCAGTGCCATTGTAACTTTGAACGATCATTAAATAAACTGTTGTAAGTCGAGGACTACCTGTAAATCATCTTAATTCTAAATGGGAGAATGGTAAGCAGGTGCAGGAAACTGCTTTGGGCAGGGAATCCCTGCCCCTGATCTGAGAATTAGATCTTTTCTCTGAACAGAAAAATCTGAAGTTTCCTTTGATTATGTCAGTACTTAGGATCTGGATGTACTATAGGATGTTCTCCTTGGAAAAGTCATTGAAGTCAAAGAAATCAGGAACCAGGATAAGTTCAAAAGCACTAGGACTTTATTTTGTGCTACCATATGCAAGAATGTGAACTACTAATGGTCAAGGCAAATTGGCATCAGATAAAAGTCTTCAAGGGAGACTGGACTTAGGTCTCTTATGGGGGCGGTGTAGTGACTCCAAAGTGATTCATGTGTTTGATCCTCGCCCTCAAGCTCAGCCTGTTCATCTCCGACAGTTGTTGGCAGCAACATCAAGCTCTCCAAGTGTGCTGGCCAAAGTCCATGCTGTTGAGGAATATTGAGAGCTGCAGACAAAGCTGGAAAGTTTTAAGCTGAGAAAGTGTGCCATGAGATGCAAGCAGAAGTGTTAATTCTCAACAAAAGGACTATACCGATATAATTGTCAAATTATCTATATGTTCCTGATTTAATTCAACAGAACTATGTCATTGGGAAGGCAATGCTGAAGTCTCGGATCCTACAGACTGCATTATTTCATTTTTTCTTTGACTAATACTGTCTTTCCTGTGATTGCCCCTCCTAGTGATCCAGTAGTCCCTCACCCTTTTAGCTTTTTGGTAAGGCCATCAAAACCAGCTTTTTTTTTTACCAGGCACTGGCATAGAGTGAGTTTATCTGGAGCAGGCTGTGGAGCATCCCAAGAGGATGATTAACACACTGAGTTTTGGTGTTTTGATACTGTGGCTGTGGTGTAATGGTTTATGATTTTATAGCATTGGATTTTATTATTATTGTGAGCTGCCCAGAGTTGTGCTTAAGATTGGCAGCTATATAAATATTTTAAATGAAGGAATGAATGAATACTACACTTCTGACACAAATCAACTTTCACTGAGATAACGTTAAGGACGTAAGTTGAGAATTAGAAGAGGGGACAGTTGATCCAGTCAGGTTACATTGAGCTGTCAGAATACAAGATTTCTCTGCTGCTTGGCTCCTCACCTTTTCCATCGAAGGCTCTTGTGCATCTGTCACTTTATTTGTTCCTTTGGCATATTTTCTCTGTAAGAAAGGAATAGGATGAGCAGTAGACAAGCATAGAATTGTTACCAGTGAAAAGCAGGTGGTACGTTTTGGATGTCCCCTTATAAAATCTTGTGTTTGATGCAGGACGATTGCATTGTAAAAACCTCATCTGGAAACTCCCTAACAGTTTCTGCTAGGGAGATAATACAGTAGTCAGAATGACCCAAATACACCTGGAAAATTAAAGGAACTGATAATAAACAGGTTCCCAGTGTTTAGGTTTCATATGAAAATAGATAAGCCTAGTTCATATTAAAACTCAGTCTTACTGTTAAGAAAGTGTTGATTTTAGTTAAGTTAAGGCTTTAACATTTCACGTGCACCAGGGAAACATTTTTAAAGCAAGGAGATATGTGAAATGCAAGTTGATTTCACAAGCTTTAGGATTAAGAGACTAAGCAGCTTTTGGAAATGGCAACAAAGGGGCATTTCTTTGTTAGCAGGTATTAAAAGCAAAAAGGTCTCACTAGAATGATTTAGTAGATTTAAATTTGGATTCATTTCACTGATGATTTTTTAAAACGTAATCATTTGAAATTTTAGATGGCTTCTTGTTTTCTTGAGATTAATATGTATTTGAAGATACAGGAACCCATGTGTCCATTCAATCAATAATTAATCCATTGATGTCAGCCCAGAATTATGAAGTAATTACAATGCATTAGATGAGATTTGAAACAAGTGCTCTCGCTGGTGGTTTTGTTGGCTTTAAATTTGGCTGGTTGAGGTCTTCTTCTTTTAAATGGAAATATCAAGGAAAAACAAGCTATGTGTTTACACATTTAATATGGATAGAAATAGTTAAATACATTATCGATTGTTTAAAACTTGCATTATTATTACTTGATTAACTGTCTACTTGAATTTATGAAGGTACAGCACTTTGGTATCTTTATTTAAAAGGATGCTTAAAGTGGCATTACATTTTTCAGTGTACATGTCATGCATTAAGCTAATGCTTCAACTGTGCTTGACCACGTGAACCATAGCTTATTGAACGAATCATTACTAAGACATTGACTGATGGGGAGCCTTTCTACTTATCATATGCAATTGGACCTCTCATTCCTGGCTATGGGCTATGCTGCCTGTGGAAAATGCATGAATTGCTTTGCATTAATCTTTCCGTATGTCTCCACTTGGCTGTAGTTAAAGCTACTCCAGCCAATTTCAAACAAAAGCTGCAGCAGTTTCTACTAACTCATCATCCTAGGTTAGCAACAAGCAATCCTATATGCAGTGCAAAACAGCAAACCCCACATTCTTTTTAAGGGCAGGTTAAACTCAGAAAGATGCATTTGGTGGCCTTCCCATTTTTTGTCCATAGCACTTGATATTTGGGAACATACTCTAAACATGGAGGTGCTCAGCTTTTCCCAATCGGATGCCCTCTAGATCATGGGTCTCCAATCTTGCCCACTATATGATTTGTGGACTTCAACTCTCAGAATTCTTCAGCCAGCATGGCTGGCTGAGGAATTCTGGGAGTTGAAGTCCACAAATCATAAAATGGCCAAGGTTGGGGACCTCCACTCTAGATTGATAGGAACCGCTGTTTTCTAGAATGGATCGTCTATTCCTGCCTTTCCAGATTATGCTCTACTGGTCAGACCTGGGATGTTGCAGCTGTAGACCAACTGTAGACTACAGTGTTTTCTTAGCATTTCAGTGACACCTTCAGATGCTGCTGTTGAGGACAGAAAAATAGTGAGAGAACTGCTTTGGCAGAAGGCCTGTCCCCCTTCAGAATGCATAGCAGCCTCCTTAGCTATGAATCCCCAAGGCAGCCTTCGGCCTCTAACTTGCTCAATGCTTTGGAGAGCTTTCTCCTTACGCCATATCCCCTTTGCTTTTTATGGCTTTATTACTGTTGCTTTGTGGGTGATAGTTGTTTTTACCATTCCTGATAAAGTTTCTGCCTCTTTCTATGTGCCCATGGACATTTTAAATCTTGTTTACACTCTATATTTTTTAGGGGGCTAGGGAGGGGGGAGGGTACTCTTTTTGGTTGTTTGGACAAGGGGGGCAGTCCAACAACCTCTGTTCAGGCCAGTGCCAAGGTAGATCGCGGGGGGGAGGAGCGGGGGTCGGTTGCCTCCGGGGCTCCAGGGCTGGTCATGGGAATACCTATTCCCACGACGTTAGGGAATGGCAGCAGGTGCAGGAGCAGAGGGCCGTATCGATCTCAGGGAAGGCCTCTCCGCTGCTTACAAGCGGTGAGGCACTCCGACCCTCTGGCTCCGCCCCGAGGTTCCGGGAGTGAGGATGTGCAGCTTCCTGAGCTCCGGCTGGTGTACTTGAATGCCAGGTCGGTCGCTAATAAAGCTCCTCTCGTCCGCGACTTGGTCGAGGGTGAGCAGGCGGACCTGGCTTGCATCACGGAGACTTGGTTGGGCCCAGAGGGCGGGATTCCTCTGGTTGACCTTTGCCCACCAGGTTTCCGGGTGCTACACCGGCCTCGGGCTCAGGGTAGGGGCGGGGGGGGTGGCTGTTGTCATGAGGGAGACCTTGTGTCCGCGGGAGGCCACCGTTCCCCAGATAGTCGGGTGTGAGTCTCTTTTTGAGATGCGGCCCTGGTGCGCAGTTGGGCTTGCTGCTGGTGTACCTTTCGCCTAGTCACATAGCAGCAGCCCTGCCTGAGCTTCTCGATGTCCACTCTGGGTTGGTGATTGAGTTCCCGAAACTTATAGTTTTGGGGGACTTCAATCTACCATCGCTGGGAGGATCATCTGAGTTGGCTCGGGAGTTCATGGCTTCCATGACGGCCATGGACCTGACACAAGTAATTTCAGGACGGACTCATGAGGGAGGCCACACCCTTGACTTAGTTTTCTTATCTGGATGGTGGTTAGATGATCTTGGTGGGGGCTTCCCAATTGTCATGCCCCTGTCATGGACCGATCATCATCTCCTGCGGCTGGTCTTCCATTTTGCCACCCCCCGCCGTGGGTGTGTGGAACCAATTAAATGGTACCGCCCCAGACGCTTAATGGATCCCCAGAGGTTCCAGGCGGCGCTGGGGTCCCCACCTGCCTCCCTTGCTCACAGCTCGGCAGACGCCTTAGTGGAAGCCTGGGAAAGGGCAGCCACTGAGGCTCTTGACCGAGTTGTACCCCTGCGGCCCCTGACCTGGTGCAGATCCCGTCGAGCTCCATGGTTCTCCGCGGAGCTCCGGGAGATGAAGCGTCGGAGACGGGGCCTAGAGAGCGGTTGGAGATTCAGCTGATCCGAATCCGACCGATTGCGACTAAGAACCTATACTAGGTCTTATCTCGCTGCGATAAGGGAGGCGAGGTCTAACCACTTCGCTACCCTTATCGCGTCCGCAGATAATCGCCCGGCCTCCCTGTTTAGGGTGACTCGCTCCCTCCTGAATCAAGAGGTGAGGGAAGAACCCTTGCAGGGTCGTGCCGAGGAGTTTAACCAGCATCTGTCGGACAAAATCGCTCGGATTCGGACCGGCCTGGACTCTGACTGGGCAGAGTCTGTCGAGCAGGACACGGGCGGTCTTGTCGATATTACCTGGGAGGAGTTTGATTCTGTGACTCCAGAGGAAGTGGACAGGATCATGGGGAGGCTGAGCACCACCACATGTTTATTGGACCCGTGCCCTTCCTGGCTGGTTTATGCAGCCCGGGAGAGGACACGCAGCTGGCTCCAGGCAGTTATATCGGCTTCTTTGAACGAGGGTAGCTTCCCCGCCATCTTGAAAGAGGCGGTGGTGAGGCCTCTCCTCAAGAAGCCTGCCTTGGACCCAGCTGTATTGAACAACTTTCGTCCCGTCTCCAACCTTCGCTTTCTTGCGAAGGTTGTTGAGAGTGTGGTGGCGCATCAGCTCCCTCTGGTCCTGGATGAAGCGGATTATCTAGACCCGTACCAATCGGGTTTCAGGCCTGGGCACAGCACGGAGACGGCATTGGTCGCGCTGGTGAATGATCTCTGGAGGGCTCGGGACAGGGGACATTCCTCTGTTCTAGTCCTATTAGACCTCTCAGCGGCTTTCGATACCATCGACCATGGTATCTTGCTGCGGCGTCTCAGGGGATTGGGAGTGGGAGGCACGGTTTTACAGTGGTTCTCCTCCTATCTCCAGGGACGTTCTCAGTCGGTGTTGGCAGGAGGGCAGAGGTCGACCGCGAGGTCTCTCGTTTGTGGAGTTCCTCAGGGGTCGGTCCTCTCGCCTCTCCTGTTCAACATCTATATGAAACCGCTGGGTGAGATCATTCGTGGTTTTGGAGTTGGGTATCATCAGTATGCTGATGATACCCAGCTTTTCCTTTCGACCCCAAACCACCCCAGTGATGCCCTCAACGTGATGTCCCGTTGCCTGGAGGCGGTTCGGGTCTGGATGGGGAGGAACAGACTTCAACTCAACCCCGACAAGACTGAGTGGCTTTGCATACCTTCATCCCGGGTTTATTCGGATATTCCACCTCTTGCTATGGGGGGTGAACTATTACCCCCCGTAGATAGGGCTCGCAACTTGGGAGTCCTCCTAGACTCATGGCTCACCTTGGAAGACCACATAGGAGCTGTGACTAGGGGGGCTTTTGCCCAGGTTCGCCTGGTGCGCCAGTTGCGGCCCTATCTAAGCCGGGATGATCTATGCACGGTCACTCATGCGCTCGTGACCTCTCGACTAGACTACTGCAACGCTCTCTACATGGGGCTGCCCTTGAGGACCACCCGGAAGCTCCAACTGGTACAGAATGCAGCCGCGAGAGTTGTGTTGGGAGTCTCCCGATACTCCCACGTTACACCTCTGCTCCGTGAGCTGCATTGGTTGCCAGTTGCCTTCCGGGTGAGATTCAAGGTACTAGTAATGGTGTTCAAAGCCCTACATGGCAGGGGTCCGGAGTACCTTAGGGAACACCTGCTGCCGGCATCAACTTCCCTCCGCCCTGTGCGTTCCCACAGAGAGGGTGCCACCGGTCAGAGAATGTTGACTGGTGGCCCCCAGGGGGAGATCCTTCTCTGTGGGCGCCCCGGAACTATGGAATCAGCTACCGGTTGAGCTCCAGACGGCGCCCGATCTTCGCTCCTTTCGCCGCGACCTAAAAACATACTTTTTTGAACAAGCTGGCCTGGCCTGATGAGGGGATTGGGGGGGGTTGTTATTGTTATTTTATTGGGGTTTTAAGATGTATTTTAGTATATGGGCATGTATTTAATCATTTTCTTAACTTTTGTAATCCTGTATTTTTATTCTTGCCCTGTTCACCGCCCTGAGTCCTTCGGGAGAAGGGCGGTATAGAAATATTATTAAATTAAAATTAAATTAAATTATATTAACTATGAAGAGCCATTTTGATTACAGTGGGGTGGAAATGTAATAAATAGAAAGAAAGAAAGAAAGAGAGAGAGAGAGAGAGAAAGAAAAGAAAGAAAGAAAGAAAGAAAGAAAGAAAGAAAGAAAGAAAGAAAGAAAGAAAGAAAGAAAGAAAGAACTGTACAGGTGGTCCAAAATTTCTAATGCTAAGCAGCACATTTGTTAAGTGAGTTTTGCCCCATCTTATGATCTTTCTTGCCACAGTTGTTAAGTGAATCGCTGCAGTTGTTAAGTTAGTAATGTGGTTGTTAAGTGAATCTAGTTTCCCCATTGCCTTTGCTTGTGAGAAGGTCGCAAAAGGGGATGATCACGTGGCCCCGGGACACTGCAACTGTCATAAATATGAACCAGTTACCCAGTGCCTGAATATTGATCATGTGACGGTGGGGATGCTAGAATGTTCGTAAATATGACACACATGGTCATGAGTGGCTTTTTTCAGTGCCATTGTAACTTTGAATAACCCTAAACAAATGGTTGTAAATTCAGAACTACCTGCACTGCAAATTGATTTTCACCAGCTAGCTGCTGCATTTTTTCTGCTAGGGTGGGCCTGTGTCAACTCTTCGGCTTGCTGCCAGTGCTGCCTTCTCAGGGGATTGTTGACAGACCCTCCGGAGCAAAAGACCTGGGCTTATTTCCCTGCTCAGAGTTTAATTGTACCATTGCAGTTTGTTCCATGAGTGTCTGGGTAACTTTGAAAGTTGCTGCGCTGGTATTTTTAGTTTTATTCTCAAAGGTAGAGAAGAAGCAAAACTGTGGGAGGAGCACTGTTCCCTTTTTCTGGGAGGGTTGTGTGACTGTCTCTTATGGAGGTGGCATTCTTTGTAATTAAGGCCTTTCCATTTCAATTCCTGCAATCTTGGAATAGAAATAAAGAATTGGCACCTCATGGCGTTCCTCCAAAGATATAATTTCTTTAAGAGGCAAAGTAATTGCTAAATGTTATATCGACTCTTAATGCCCACGTCTTTCTAAAGCAGGGGTGTCAAACTCAATTTCATTGAGGGCCGCATCAGCATTGCGGTTGCACTCGGGGGCGGGTGGGCGTGGCCAGGGTGGGCGTGGCTAGAGTGCGTATGGCCTACTGGGTGGGCGTGGCCAGCTCTACATCGTTTGCATCAAGGGTGCCTATGGGGGCCTGGGAAGGAGTGGGACAGATCTGGGGGTCTCTGGCAGAAGGAGGGTCTCTGGGCCAGGGCCAAGACAGTGGGGGCCGTTCCCTCACTGTTTTCAGGATGGCTTCGCGGGCCACATGAAACCACTTCGCGGGCCGGATCCGGCCCCCGGGCCTTGTGTTTGACATGTCTGTTCTAAAGTAAATCACTATCACTGATGATGTTACTTAGTTTGGATAATGAAACATCTGCAAGAAAGCAGCCCAACTCAGAGAGCACCAAGGACCCCTCTTTCTGTAGTAGCTTCTTAGATGGACAGATGCCCGTCGCTTAGAGCAATGCCAATGGGATCACACTGAGTTCTTAATATCATGCTGTTCAACATTTCAGTCTGGGCCAAGCATGGTTAACATAATTATACCTTTCTGAAGGATGCTTGTAAGCAACCCATTTCCTAAATTCCTATGTATCAGCTTTAGGTTTTTTTCTTTGCAATTAAAGTTAATTTAACCATTGCACAGGACATTTCTTCCCAATTTTTCATTTCCCAATTTTTTCATTTTAATGTAGTTTCTGGTATAAGAAGACTTAAAGATTTCAGCCTTATTCTGGAAAGTATTCCTTGGCTTTCCTGGCCTTTAATTCAGTGGTGGGATTCAACCGGTTTGCACCACTTTGGCAGAACCGGTAGCTAATTTTTTTGTTGCCCAGGCCCAGAATGGACTTCTGGAAGCAGCATCCACACAGAGAACCAGTTGTTCGCATGTTTGAATCCCACCACTGCTTTAATTACTACTTTGAGTGAACTTTTGACATAGTGGTTCATTCTTTCTTGCTTTTATGTAGCACAAATCCATTAGAGCAAACATTTTGAGGTGTGTTATTTACATACTGTTAGGGTAAACTCAAGAAATGAGCATGTTAAAAACAAAGCAAAAGAAAACACAGTTTGATAATAGTGCAGGAATTGTTAGGGAAGCTCTCCTTAAAATCCTAGTTGTCCTTTTTAAAGAAAAATTGACATAGTCAGCCCAGTACAATGAGATATCAGCAGTATTTGTGGTGAGATATTTGGAAGGTTTAAATCTTGTTTTAAAAAGCAGTTTTTCAATGCTTATCATTTAACATTTTGATAAAATTCTAATTTGGTAGACATCCTCTATATTTTAATTTGTCTTAGTTCTGCATTTTCACTGACACCAATAGAAAATGAACAAGAAATATTGAATAAACAAAAATGTTTGAGATGATTTCTGTATAATGCATAGTAAAATAGGATAAAAAGGATGTTGCCAGAATGATTCACTTTGTTTTGAATGTTAACTGCAGGGATTCCTCAGATTAGTGTTACATGATAAATAGACCTTGTAAATGGCAGAAATTGCAAAGCAGTGGACATAAAATAAATGCACCAAGATAATTATTTTTCTAGAACATTTTTTTTCATCTATCATTTTCTTTGATTAAAAAATGGACCCCTCGGTATTTTCCTTCTTATTTTGGATTTCTTAGAATGAGGTTGCATCCTTTTCTCCTGTGAGATTAATTCTCTTCCCCAATATGGATCTACTTCTCCCAAATGCTTTCACTGTCACATATGTATACCAGGGCTTGCCCTGTTGATCCTCCAAATGGCTATAATTCAGATCAGAATTTTCTTTCTCTAGGATGATTACCTTCTTAAATTTTATTTTATTTATGTCCCACTTTTGTTATTTTGTGTTAGAAGTCACTCAAGGAGGTAAACATAGTTAATGCTACTTCCTCCTCCTATTTTCCCTACAAAAACAACCCTGTGAGATGGGTTGGGCTGGGAGGGAATGACTGGCCCAAAGTCACCCAGCTGGCTTTCGTGCCTAAGGCAGGATTAGAACTCAGTCTCCTGGTTTTTAGCCTGATGCCTTAGCCACTAGACCAAAGTGGTTACTTCATCCACTTCCCCTTCTTTAAATAGAACTTTTAAAAAAGTACCGTATTTTCCGGCGTATAAGACGACTCGGCGTATAAGACGACCCCCGACTTTTGAGAAGATTTTCAAGATTTTTCGTCTTATACGCCGGAAAATACTTACATGCCAGTTGCCAAGTGTCCGACACAAGCCCGATTCAGCCCCATCTGATGCAGATGGTGCAAAGCCTCCCTTTTGAAGCCCAAAGGGGCTTTTCCTTCCACCCACCCTTTGGAATAAACGCAAGAGCTGCGTTCACACGACGCGCTCTTCCAGGCCAGACTCTACAAACGGCACGCCCGAAGCCGCAGTCCGAGTCCGAACTCCGAGTCCCTGCCTTTCGGCAGCTTGCAGCTGAGCGCAATCTGGCTTTGAGAGCACATTTGCAGACGGAGCAGCCGCGCGTCTGGAGCCAAGCCACGCCCAGGAGGCGGTCAGCCAGGCGGGCCCGGAAGATGCGCTGGAGAGCCGGGCTTGGGGCAGCCATGCCGAGGTCGGCTGGCAAGGGCCGCTGCGTGGTCTGTGGGCGAGAGGGGCGCCAGGCTGCCAAGTACCACTGTCCAGACTGCTGGGAGAGATAGCGGGTAGCAGGGCGCGCTCTGCTTATGCTCAGAAGCCGCTTGGGTGAGGGTGAGGGGCTTCCTGCCGCTCCCAGGGTTTGGCGTTTGCAAGGGGGAGGGGAAGGGGCTTAGAGGCTCTTGGGGGTAGGAAGGGAGAGTCACGTTGGAGGGGGGACTGGACTAAGGAGGCTTGAAGTTGCAAGAACAGGGACACTCAATTGATTTATGTTTTTTCCCCGGCGTATAAGACGACTGGGCGTATAAGACGAGCCCCCCAACTTTTGAGAAGATATTCATGGGTTAAAAAGTCGTCTTATACGCCGGAAAATACGGTGTGTGTGTGTGTGTGTGTGTGTGTGTGTGTACAAACAAGAAGAAAGAAATGGGGGGAACGTAGAAATAGGATCAGGTAAATAACAGTTTAAAAAGCATGGTAAAGTTACGTTTTTTCTTTATAAGTGTTAAAGACATCTGAATATTTTTGATCCCCCAAATCACTATTAAAGTCTATATAGAATACAAATAGCAATAATGACAAATAATACAATATAAATTTTATATTTCATAATTAAATTACAATAAATTTCTACAATAATAATAAAGATTATGATAGTAAATAATACATAATAATAAAGGCTATTAATGTAGAAAAAGGAAAAGGAAAGAAAAAAGTAAAAAAAAATGAAAAATGTAAAAGACTAAAAATTACCAAAGCAGTACCAAAAACTACTCGCTTACAAATTATATTCCTCCCTCCCATTGGGAGGAAGCAGGGCAGGCTGGCGTCTGGCGGGAGCCGGCAGGGCAGTCCTGCACACGCGCACGCTCCCCGGCTGCTAAGGAGTCCTTGGGGAGCCATGGCAGGCGCCTCACGCTCTTCCCTCTTGAAGCAGCATCGGCGGAGCCGTCCGTAGGCTTAAGATACAGAAGGATCTGGACAGACTCGAACACTGGGCACTATCTAACAAAATGAAATTCAATGGTGAAAAAAGTAAGGTTCTACATTTAGGCAGGAAAAATCAAATGCACAGGTATAGTATAGGTGGTACCTTGCTCAATAGTAGTAACTGTGAGAGGGATCTCGGAGTCCTAGTAGACAATCACTTCAATATGAGCCAGCAGTGTGCTGCAGCTGCCAAAAAAGCCAACACAGTGCTAGGCTGCATTAACAGAGGGATAGAATCAAGATCAAGTGAAGTACTAATACCACTTTACAATGCTTTGGTAAGGCCACACCTGGAATACTGTACCCAGTTTTGGTCACCACGATGTAAAAAAGATGTTGAGACTCTAGAAAGGGTACAGAGAAGAGCAACAAAGATGATTAGGGGGCTGGAGGCTAAAACATATAGGGAACGGTTGCTGGAATTGGGTATGTGTAGTTTAACGAAGAGAAGGGTGAGGGGTGACATGATAGCAGTGTTCCAATATCTCAGGGGCTACCACAAAGAAGAGGGAGTCAAGCTATTCTCCAGAGCACCTGAAAGCAGGACAAGAAGCAACGGATGGAAACTAGTCAAGGAGAGGAGCAACCTAGAACTAAGGAGAAACTTCCTGACAGTTAGAACTATTAACCAGTGGAACAACCTGCCTCCAGAGGTGGTGAATGCGCCAACACTGGAGGTTTTTAAGAAGAGACTGGACAGCCATTTGCCTGAAATGGTATAAGGTTTCCTGCCTGAGCAGGGGGTTGGACTAGATGACCTCCAAAGTCCCTTCCAACTTCTTCTTCTTCTTCTTCTTCTTCTTCTTCTTCTTCTTCTTCTTCTTCTTCTTCTTCTTCTTCCTCTTCTTCTTCTTCTTCTTCTTCTTCTTCTTCTTCTTCTTCTTCTTCTTCTTCTTCTTCTTCTTCTTCTTCCTCTTCTTCTTCTTCTTCTTCTTCTTCTTCTTCTTCTTCTTCTTCTTATTATTATTATTATTATTATTATTATTATTATTATTATTATTATTATTATTATTATTATTATTATTATTATTAGGATGTTATACTGTATTATTAACTAGATGATGTAAGATGGTGAGAAATAGAATATACTCAAATAGATAAGATCTGTATCTTGAATATTAGACTTTGTTATGAATTGTGATAAAGGAAACTTTGGTTACCTAAAACTTGGAAATTATAAATATCAAATGTTAAATTTAAATATTGATGGGAAACTAAAAATTGGGAAAAACTAACAATAGGACATTGATTGCCTATAAAGGTTGAATGTTAAAGTAACTAGGATATGTATAAGCTAAAAATTTATTGATAAATGTAAGAATGTTATTTTTACTTAATTGATATATAAGAACTATATTAGTTCAAATATGAGACAGTAGATATTAAGGTAAAAGGAGAGGAAATATTTGATGTGGTAGCTTGAGATTTGTACTAAAGACTTTTGTATGTTATTATTATTGTATGTTATTGTATGAATTATTAACCTAGCCACCACATTGCTTTTTAAATACTTAAATCTAAAATTAGAAAATTAATAAAATATTACAAAAAAACCCCAACAACTTCCCATGGTAAAAATATGATCACATTGTTTTTTCTGTACAATACTATAAAATCTGTTTTTCATTGTACAAGTTGAATAGTAGAATTCCATCTTGGAAACCATCTTGGACTAAGCCGTATTTCAGGAATCTTCAGTGATAAAGAAAACCAGAAGTGCTGTTTATTAGCTTGGGCTAGTTATCCCCTGTAATCTATTTTTATCCCTGTTAGCATCTTATGCATTACTATTATTTGTAGTAAAAATGTTATCTGTAGATCTGTATTCCAGGATGCTAACTGAAATACCATTTTTTTTCAGTGCAGTCTTTCCCAAATTGCTATTTTACAAATGCCCTGTGTTGGGCTGTAATTCCCAAATTTGCAGGTAGCAAACCTATCTGAAAAATGTCAAATAAGGGAAGCAAGTTTTAGATATCAATTTTTGAATTAATTTGTTCACTCAGTTTGTTTCCAGGTCTAAATAAAAGTGCAGGATGTAAAGCTGTAAATGGCTTAAATAATTACCATAAGGATTAATGTCTCTCTTATGAGCTATGCAATATTTTATGCCTACTAATTACTATGATACTTAAAGTTGTTCCTTGGATATCCTAATTATACAAGAGTTACAGGGGAGGATTATTGGTGTCAAATGCTGTCTTTGGCAAAGAATGCTTCCTGCCCTATAAAGATTTGGAGATCCTTGGTAAAAACAAAAAAAGAACTCCATGAGTTTAGTGCTTCTGCTCTGATGTAAGTTGTATTTGATTCTGAATTTATTTAATATGATTTATGGTTTTTTTTTGCTGTGACATATAGGATACAAATTGCTATTTTGTATTTAATTGTATGTATATCCAACTCTGCTTATTATTTACATTTATATAATGGATTTTAAAAATCTCTTAGCCGTCTTTTATAGCCATTTTTCAGACCAAATAGAGGTGTAAATGATTCATGAGTACCACATTAGGAATTATAAATATTTCTGGAGCTTTAGGAGTTATAGTCTGGAGGTGTATGAAAGTCTGCAGTGCATGTATTTGGAAGAAAGAATATGTGTGGGTTGAGATGAGTGGGAAATATCTTTTGATTTTGGGATATGTGTGTAGGAGAGGGGAAAAATACCTTTTGGGGTAGAGGTGATTCCTGAGACCATGCTTCTACGGTAGCCTATAAGAAAAGAAATGCTTTCAGTAGCCAAAAAATAAAACTTTTTTCAGTCATCATAATGAGATATAGAAATAAAGGCTTAACTGCCTAATAAAAAGTATTACTTCTAGGTCAAAGATGCTATGACTTGGATTTTGGTAAAAAGATATAAAAGTGTACATTTTGAAAATATCTGCAGAGAAGTCACGTCTATATGAGCCTTGGTGGAGCAGTGGGCTAATGCCTCCTTAAGTAACACCAGCTGCCTGCAATTAGTGCAGGTTCGCATCCCACCAGGCTCAAGGTTGACTCAGCCTTCCATCCTTCCGAGGTAGGTAAAATGAGGACCCAGATTGTTGGGGGCAATTGAGCTGACTTTGTAATAATGCCGCTTGGGGTGTGTGTGAAAGCCCTAATAAGCAGGCATATACATAGAATGAAGGCTACTGCTAAGTTTGTAAGCCGCCCTGAGTCTTCGGAGAAGGGCGGGATATAAATGGAATTAAAAAAAAAATATCTGTATAGTTCCTGAAATGTAAAATAGGTTTCCACAGCTAAAGAGTGCAAACAGTCTGAAAGCAATACGTATTAAATTCATATAAGAACTAGGTATTGTTCTTTATGATTGGCCCCTACTTTAGGCAGCCTAAGGGCAACAGCAGATGGACAATGGAGGCATAAATCAGAAATATGTATCTATTACATGCCACCCCTATGCCTGCAAATAGTTTATGGAGGGCAGGATAATAATTGAATTGGGCTGCCAGTCAAGTCTATATTTACATCAGAAAAATCAGAGATAGCTGAAGAAGAAAAGATACAGCTACCCTAAGGCCTGAAACTACCCATGGTTGAACTACCCATAGTAGTTTAATGGGTCCTCTGGATTCAAAGGCTTACTTTTGCATATATGTAGCGAAATTGTCATTGTTATTATTATTGTTGTGGTTCATCACATAGTCAGATGCCTAGACTGGATTTGGCATTTTTGTCTATCTATTAGGACCTGGGATAGGCAAATATTGTTTGATTATATTAAAAGTACCATAATAGTAAAGGTGGCTTTTGAAGTTGATTGATGGTGATTTTGTCAATGCTGATTATTATGATTCAGACTGGATTTGGCATTTTTATCCACCTACTGAGCCCTTCCCAAGGATAGGCAGATGTTGATATTTTTTAAAAAATGTTTGAATTTGATTAAAGTGTTCTATTAAAGCAGTGTTTCTCAATCTTGGCAACTTTAAAAAGAGTGGGCTTCAATTCCCAGAACTTGGTTCTTTATTATGATTATTTCACAAGTTGAAAATATGTGTCTGCATCAGATTTTTTAAAATATGCATTCTAGAAATAACATGTCAGTATTTATGTAAATATAAATGAGTAAATCTCCCTATTATGGTGCTCTTAAAGAGCCACTGAGATAAACATAGGAGGTTAAATGTTTCATTCACACTAAATTTGGTGGTTGGTGAAACACTATAAGAAGAGGCTTGCTGATTGCTTTAACATAGTTCATAGTTGGCAAACAATAACTAGCCTTTTTTAAAAATTGCCTAGTGATAACTATAGCAGTACATGAAAATTTACCATAAATAGGATGCATTCTTTGGTGTCTGACTCATTACTTTCAGACTTTCTTATGAGAGATAGTTGCGCAGCTGATATTTTAGTCAACAAGATATGAAAGATGTCCTCTGTGTTAAAGACTTTAAATTCACTGATGTAGGATTAATATTTATTTTTCCTTCCTTTTATCCTGGTCCTAATGTGTAAACAATTTTGAATTGGATTTTCTAATGATGCCTTCTTTACCTAAAAAAGAGCTACATCATTATAAATGTAGAAGACATTCTCCATTTACAAAAGTATTTCAGCTGATCTTAGCATAGTGAGGTGATAAGGAATAAAGCACTGTGTTAGTATTGTGATATTCTTGTCCATTGGTGCTGTTTATTCAAAGGCTCAGATTTCTATGTAAGAAATAATTTGTGCGCTGAAAATAGGAAGACAATTTATTTAAATAATATTGAACAAGTTTAAATCAAATACAGAGACATCCTCAAAATAGCTGCAAATCCATGGTTTTAGCTTGCACTTGGCAACAGATAAGTTCTGGGATCTTTAATTGAGAAATGATTAGGATAGGAATGTCTTTTAAGTTTAAAATATTTTTATTATTTATTTTTATTTATTTTAATTCCATTTATAAATACTTAGTTTAGAATTGTTTCAAATGAGAACATCATGAAACATCCTGTTTTGAGTTTTGTATATTTGAAAAAGGTGTTTGGTGAGCAGTGAACCTCTATTTTGGCAGGTATACAACTATGTCAGTCTCTGATATAGCACCTTCCTTCCTAATTTTGCTTTTTTCCGTTCTCATGAAAAGGATTTTTAAAGAGGAAAAAAAAAAGAATATTTCCATCTTGAATGCAATGAATGTTGGTAAAAGTGTTACACTAGAGTTTGTCGCTGTAGACCCAAAGAAATTAGCAAAGGAATTAGCAAAAGACAGTGCGCTGTGTGTTCATTTTTATCTGGAATTTAGATAACAGTATTCTCTCTTTAAGTAAGCAAATTGTGCATGAGCTTCTTAATAACATCTTAGAATCTTGCTAATTGTGCCTCACCAAAATATTTTCCAGTAGTTTCTTTCAGGGCAATTACACATATATTATCCTCTCCCCTAACCAGGCCTCTTAAATTCATTCCCCACCTGTTTCTTTTCTGATTAGTCATGATTGCTGATATTGTTGCTTCTATTTTGTAGGAGAAAAAGAGTTGTAAGATAAAATGCAGCATATCTGCTAGTAATAAAAATTCCAATGAAAACACAGCCCTAATATTTGGGATTGTGTGAGAACTGACAGTGCTTGGCCTCAGCAAAGCATCTCTTCAGTGCTTTCTAAATTGTTACTAACCATTGATTTCCTGCAAGTAAACGATACACATGCCAAGAAGTGACATCTTTGTTGAACTTAAATGACTTTGATGAGTAATAAAATGCCTTGCCATGCTGGGCATTTTGTTTATAAGAGATGGCATCAGGCACCAGGACTGGAGGCTAAAACATAAGGAACGGTTGCTGGAATTGGGTATCTGTATGCTTTTTTTGTAAAAGAAAAAGATGCCGGAACTCACACATGTCATACAACCCACCTTGCCTACCCTACAAGGTTCCATCCAAAAAAGGTGCCAGAACTCTGTTCTGAGCGTTCTTTTAGAAAAAAAGCCCTGAGTTTAATGAAGAGAAGGACGAGGAGTGACATGATAGCAGTATTACAATATCTCAGCGGCTGCCACAAAGTAGAGGGAGTCAAGCTGTTCTCCAAAGCGCCTGAAGGGAGGACAAGATGCAACAGATGGAAACTAATCAAAGAGAGAAGCAACGTAGAACTAAGGAGAAACTTCCTGACAGTTAGAACAAGTAACCAGCGGAACAACCTGCCTCCAGAAGCTGTGAATGCTCCAACACTGGAAATTTTTAAGAAGAGACTGGACAGACATTTTTCTGAAATGGTATAGGTTTTCCTGCCTGAGCAGTGGGTTGGGCTAGATGACCTACAAGTCTTCTTCTTCTTCTTCTTCTTCTTCTTCTTCTTCTTCTTCTTCTTCTTCTTCTTCTTCTTCTTCTTCTTCTTCTTCTTCTTCTTCTTCTTCTTATTATTATTATTATTATTATTATTATTATTATTATTATTATTATTATTATCATCATCTTCATCATCTTCTTCATCATCATCATCATCATCATCATCTAGTTGCTAATTAATAATTAATATTGAAATGATTGATTCAGTCACTGTAAGATTTTGCTTGCACAATCAGAAAAGGGAGAGTCGTTTCTGCCGAGTATCATTTTACTTGTATTGTCAGAGTCAGAAATCACAATTATTGCAGTTTATTGTAATACAACTAATGTCCTTTTTCTCTTTCCCTTTTTTCCTTGGCAAAAATATTAGCATTAGAACACTTTCTTTTATATTAAATGAATTATATTATATTAAGAGTAGGTAGGATAATATAAATGTAACTCTAAATTTTTAAGAACAAGGAAACAGCATGACAATACAGTAGTTCTCTATTCTTTATTGCACTTTTCATTTAGAAAAATAAAAGCAATATTTGTAGTAATTAACATGTGGACTAAAGAGAATGATAAGAGAGTAAAACCTGATGAAAACAAAGGTTTTTAAACAGAGCAGCTGTCAGAGGAAGACCTAGGTAAATTTGTTTTGAATTTTCACCAGAAGCACTCCCCAATGGCTACTAGCCTGGTTTCTGTGGGAAGGGTGTGGTGCCTGATACTGTAGTTCTATGGCAGAAAATACCTGTTACACTTCCAGCTTGAGGAATGTCAGACATTTCTGGGATTAGGAGGACATCTTCCCACAAACAATAAGTCAAGCTCAGCCTAGATGGAAGGGTTCCAAGCTTATATATGAATAACACCATCTTGAAAAATGA
The DNA here is from genome assembly GCF_964194415.1 of Vipera berus. NCBI lineage: Eukaryota > Metazoa > Chordata > Lepidosauria > Squamata > Viperidae > Vipera > Vipera berus. Next base: position 155,156,810 of record NC_138203.1, on the reverse strand, counting down.
CACGGCAATTCACCTGCAATATCTTCAGCCCACATGTCCTGTGTGCCGAATGAGGGGATCTGCTGAGTAATGATGCACCTCTGGCTGCAGTTTCTTTTACCTTCTCTCAAGAGACAAGCCCTACATAGAGATATTGTTCACAAGGTTTTATTGGGTTCACTGTTCCCACTTAGTTGAGTCTCCATTATGCACTAGCAGTGTCCAGTCAGAAGTGACCAGTCAGGTGCAGAATGGCTATTTTCAAAGATTTTTCTCTCTGTTTCAAAGGGAATTGAATGACTGACACTTCCTTGCAGTTTCTCCCATCCTGTGATAAAAATTGTGATTTTTCTATTTGGGCTCAATCTATTTATATAGCCATCCACCTCAACAAGATGGAATCCCTATTCATTATCAACGTATATGTGTGTACATAATTTTGGATAGAGTATCTTTCTACAATAAGCTTCTTGCAGTTTACTATGCATTTCTAAATTTCTGTTCAGCTCCAATGACTACGTCAGGAAATTCTCTTTTTATTATTTTATTCCATGCAATAAGTGCCCAGCAATCTGGAGCTCTGTTAGATCCACTACCGAGTTGCACTGTATGGTTTCCATTGTGAATGAACTGCAGTGGCACTTCAGCTGTTGCTTTACTTTTTCCTGTTTTCCCTCTTCACATTTCAGAAGAGGATTTTGCAAGGTTTTGTTTTAAAACAAACTGCAATCCCCATGACATTCAATCTTAAAGAATTGTTGTTTGTTCTTGGCTTCTTCTCACATGTGAAATAGATTTGCTCTGCTTAAATGGTGGTGGACTACTTTTCTTTCGTATCCAGGCACAATAGTCCTTGGTTAAGATGAGAACAGTTTTCTGATCTGAAATGTCAGATGGTTTAGCAGAAGAAGTTTCTGATCTTTTTTATGATATGCAAGAAAAATGGAGAAAAGAAGAAGGAACACATCAGTTTGCTGAGGCTTATTTGCAAACTCATCAGTCCTCATTAGATATGAACTGGGTTTCTGCTTCTGCTTCTTCTGAGCAGAACTGTGAATTGGACTGAGAAGCCAACATAGTGGCTGAGGAAAAAAGAGAATCTGCCTTATAAGTGAAACAGTGACTGATTCGAAAATTGACAGTTTTATTTTAATTCTTATTTGCTGTTCTCTAATAGAGGATACACAGGGACGCAGTGGCTCAGTGGGTTGGGACGCTGAGCTTTTCGATCAGAAGGTCGGCAGTTTGGCGGGTCAAATCCCGAGTGCTGCGTAACAGAGTGAGCGCCTGTTACTCGTCCCAGCTTCTGCCAACCTAGCAGTTCGAAAGCACGTAAAAATGCAAGTAGAAAAATAGGGACCACTACGGTGGGAAGGTAACAGCGTTCCGTGCGCCTTTGGCGTGTAGTCATGCCGGCCACATGACCACGGAGACATCCTCGGACAAGCGCTGGCTCTTCGGCTTTGAAACGGAGATGAGCACCGGCCCCTAGAGTCGGAAACGACTAGCACGCATGTGCGGGGGAACCTTTACCTTTACCTTAATAGAGGATAAGACCAGCCATAGTGCTCTCAAGTGTTGACAGTTTGACATATTGCCTTTCAGATATGATATAGTCTGGGTTAAATGAGCCAACCAGAACATTAAATATAAAGTGAACATTTTAGGTAGAGACAGTAGATTTCGTGCATTTCTGAACATGCAAACTTTCTCAGAAATACAGCGGGCAAATTCCAAGTTGGACATCCTATGAGGAATAAAAAATAAACTCTTAGGACTATAATATACAAAACTGAGGAGTGAGTACACTGGGAATACTTTTTCCGGTGCTAGGCATCCCGCCTCAAAATGGAAATTATAGAATTGGAAGAGATTCTGAAAACAGGACCTTTAAAGGTGCAGGTGAAATATAATATTTGGGACTTAGTCATGGGGAGGAGCAAATTGAATTGAGGGATAATTAAGTACAAATAAAGTAAAGCAAGATAAGAAGAAAGTGGGAAGTGTGAAATCTTCCCTTGCTGAAAATGTTCAAACCTGTAAGTCATCCAATGAATGATGAATGAAGGCGATCAGAAAATGAGAATGTCCAGACAAGCAAGAAGGCTTTGCTTCATGTGATGAATTTCCCTGAGTACAGTATAACTGTAAAAAATAACCAAAGCAGGAAAATAAATCAGCCGAGAAATGGCTATTGGTATACCGTAAATAAAACTTGAATTCTTGAGTAAATAGTCTTTACTCCAGCTATTTACATTTGTATTTGAGAGAGAATTTGCCTCACATGGAGGTGATGAGGGTTTAATATTAATGTTATTAATATCGATAATGTTTAATTATTTTAATTTCAGAATTAGAATTTTAGGAAATATTAATATTAATGTTTAATAATAGTACATTTTTCTTTACAAATGGACACTTTTTATTGATACCAGCCAAAAGGTGAAGGCTCTGGTGGACTGGTGCAATAAAAGTAACCTGGTTGTAAATGTTGATAAAACAAAGGAGATCATTGTAGGTTTTAGAAAGAGCCAGCATAGTCATACTCCACTCAGTATCAAGGATGCAGCTGTGAGGTAGTCAGCAGTATTAAGTATCTGGGGGTGCAGATAACTAACAATCTGAATTGGTCTCTCCACACCTCATCCTTAGTGAAGCATGCAAACCAGTGTCTGCATTTCCTGCACTGGATGAGGAGACCACATCTCTGTCCTGTCCTGGCCACTTTTTTCAGAGGCACGATTGAGAACATTTTAACAAACTGCATCATTGTCTGGTTTGGTGGCAGCTGTGCCTCAGATAGAAAGTCCATACAGAGATTGGTAAGGACAGGCGAGAAGATGATAAGAATCTCGCTTCCTGATATTCAGGATGCTGCTTATAGGAGCTATGTGCTTAGAGCTCAAAGCATTGTTAGAGACCCCACACACCCACTTTACGGTATGTTTCTGTTGCTCCCCTGTGGGAGGAGGTTTCAAAGTATTTGTAGCAGGACTACCCGATTCTGTAATAGCTTTGTTCAATATGCCATTCGTTTTTCTCGCCATGCACATGTATACATAATCTGAACTTGACTGGGTTGTTTCTTTGTGTCATATAATATATGTGGGTATATGCATAATTCTGTATTTATTTTTGTCATATTTATGTAGTGTATATTGGAAGCGGTGACCCTTTGAGAGCTGTATGCAACAAATTTTCATTTTAATGTATGCCAATTAGTGTACATTCAAAGTGACAATAAAGTTATTATTATTCTATTCTATTCATGAGTGACCAGTTCTTCTACAAAGACAGAACTCTCCATGTTGAGGGAGTGTGTTCATTCTCCCTCAGCTCGTTGATTTACCTCTGTGGGCTGACAGTGCATAGACATAAATTATTTACTCAACTGACAGCCATCTTATAACATCTCTTTGGGTTCCCAAAACACAGTTCCAACTCACCATTTTCCCTACCATTGGAGCATTAAAAAAAGAAACTTACCATATGGCATGACTGAGATTAGTGTAGTGTATGGGTGTGAACGATGTCTCCATTTTTAATGGCCCTGCTAATTTACATACCGTGAGCTTTGATTTGTTAGCGTTTTGTCTCTAGTGCATTCATGGAACGTCTTTTTTTAAATAATGTTTCATTGAGGCTTATTATATAACATAAAAGACAATGAAAATGAATATTTTAAGAAAGGGGAAGTGCAAGATTTTTAAAAAAAAGGAAAAGGAAAAAAGAACATTGATTTTCCACTCTTTTCAACAGAGTAAAACACTAATGTGCCAGAATAACAGCCAGCCATTTTTATTGGAAGCCCTCTCATATACTGAACTTCTGATGCATTCTAGTTTTATGTTTTTATTTATGTGATGAACCTTCCAAGATGATATTTGAAATAATTACCTTCCCTTTATATTTGTTTTTAAGTGAAAGGTCAGTATGGTATAATAACAATAAATAAAGTTATGGTTAATCAAGCCTTGGGATTATCATTACTAAGCTCAGAGAGGAAGAGTGCAGAAAGAAAAGGCTAGTAACTTGAATGCAGATGATTTTATGTGTATATTTTGTGCTACAGATTACTGTCCCCTGCCAGTTTTAGCTTTTGGTGATTTACTAATTAAGAATAGATTTTCCTATTGAACTGTTGTCATACCTACTGCTGTAGGAGTAAAAGTGTTCTCAATTAGAAAACTGGAGGTGTTTGCCTGGAGAAAGGAAAAATTTGGAAGCTAAAGATGAGATAAATTATTCAGGGCTGGAACCCTTTTGTTTTTTTTTTGTGGCGGAATGATTATAAAAGATTTGCTGAAAAATGGCAAAGTTTGAATTTCAAATAGAAACTAGTTTAATGAATGAAACCATTTTAATTAAACTGTGGATGCTGGTCTAGGAAGCAGGTGCCATAGCGTGCACTGTACTCCAAGATGTTGGTTTTGCCCCAACTTGATTTTAAATAATAAAATTTAAAGAATAATTTTAAATAATAAATTTTAAATAATAAAAACAACAACAACAACATGATGGCAGGTGCCATAGTGTGCACTGTACTCCAAGATGTTGGTTTTACCCCCTTGATTTTTAACAACAACAACAACAATAATATAATTGTTATTAGAGCAAATATGGGTCTTTGGTGCTGCCAGTGCAACCACCTGTTAATTAATGCCTCTGTTCCTCCCAGTTGGTGAAACCTCTAAGACTGTAACAGCCAGATTTTTTTTTAATTTAATTTAATAATATTTATATACCGCCCTTCTCCCTAAGGACTCAGGGCGGTTCACAGGGCAAAAGTCAAATACAAAGTACAAACATTAAAAAAAAGATTAAATAATTGCCCAAGTTAAAACAATTAATACAATAATAAAACCCCAAAAATAAAATTAAAAATAAAAATAAAAATAAAAACCCCACCAATCCCCATCAGGCTAGGCCGGCTTGTACAAACAAAAACGTCTTGAGATCGCGACGAAAGGAGCGAAGATCGGGCGCCATCCGGAGCTCTACCGGCAACTGATTCCACAGCTCCGGAGCGCCCACAGAGAAGGATCTCCCCCTGGGCGCCACCAATCGACATTCTCTGATCGGTGGCACCCTGAGGAGGCCCTCTCTGTGGGAACGCACAGGGCGCAGGGAGCTTGATGCCGGCAGCAGATGTTCCCTAAGGTACTCCGGCCCCATGCCATGAAGGGCTTTGAACACCATTACCAGTACCTTGAATCTCACCCGGAAGGCAACTGGCAACCAATGCAGCTCACGGAGCAAAGGTGTAACGTGGGAGTATCGGGAGACTCCCAGCACAACTCTCGCGGCTGCATTCTGTACCAGTTGGAGCTTCCGGGTGGTCCTCAAGGGCAGCCCCATGTAGAGAGCGTTGCAGTAGTCCAGACGAGAGGCCACGAGCGCATGAGTGACCGTGCATAAATCATCCCGGCTAAGATAGGGCCGCAACTGGCGCACCAGGCGAACCTGGGCGAAAGCCCCCCTAGTCACAGCTCCTATATGGTCTTCCAAGGTGAGCCGTGAATCTAGGAGGACTCCCAAGTTGCGAGCCCTATCTACGGGGGGTAATAGTTCACCCCCCATAGCAAGAGGTGGAATGTCCGAATAGACCCGGGATGAAGGAATGCAAAGCCACTCAGTCTTGTCGGGGTTGAGTTGAAGTCTGTTCCTCCCCATCCAGACCCGAACCGCCTCCAGGCAACGGGACATCACGTTGAGGGCATCACTGGGGTGGCTTGGGGTCGAAAAGAAAAGTTGGGTATCATCCGCATACTGATGATACCCAACTCCAAAACCACGAATGATCTCACCCAGCGGTTTCATGTAGATGTTGAACAGGAGAGGCGAGAGGACCGACCCCTGAGGAACTCCACAAACGAGAGACCTCGCGGTCGACCTCTGCCCTCCTGCCAACACCGACTGCGAACGTCCCTGGAGATAGGAGGAGAACCACTGTAAAACTGTGCCTCCCACTCCCAGTCCCCTGAGACGCCGCAGCAAGATACCATGGTCGATGGTATCGAAAGCCGCCGAGAGGTCTAATAGGACTAGAACAGAGGAATATCCCCTGTCCCGAGCCCTCCAGAGATCATTCACCAGCGCGACCAATGCCGTCTCCGTGCTGTGCCCGGGCCTGAAGCCCGATTGGTACGGGTCTAGATAATCCGCTTCATCCAGGACCAGAGGGAGCTGATGCGCCACCACACTCTCAACAACCTTCGCAAGAAAGCGAAGGTTGGAGACAGGACGAAAGTTGTTCAATACAGCTGGGTCCAAGGCAGGCTTCTTGAGGAGAGGCCTCACCACCGCCTCTTTCAAGACGGCGGGGAAGCTACCCTCACCCAAAGAAGCCGATATAACTGCCTGGAACCAGCTGCGTGTCCTCTCCCGGGCTGCATAGACCAGCCAGGAAGGGCACGGGTCCAGTAAACATGTGGTGGTGCTCAGCCTCCCCATGATCCTGTCCACTTCCTCCGGAGTCACAGAATCAAACTCATCCCAGGTAGTATCGACAAGACCGCCCGTGTCCTGATCGCCAGACTCTGCCCAGTCAGAGTCCAGACCGGTCCGAATCCGAGCGATTTTGTCCGACAGATGCTGGTTAAACTCCTCAGCACGACCCTGCAAGGGATCCTCCCTCACCTCCTGATTTAGGAGGGAGCGAGTCACACTGAACAGGGCGGCCGGGCGATTATCTGCGGACGCGATAAGGGTGGCGAAGTGGTTAGACCTCGCCTCCCTTATCGCAGCGAGATAAGACCTAATGTGGGCTCTTAGTCGCAATCGGTCGGATTCGGATCGGCTGGATCTCCAACCGCTCTCTAGGCCCCGTCTCCGACGCTTCATCTCCCGGAGCTCCGCAGAGAACCATGGAGCTCGACGGGATCTGCACCGGGTCAGGGGCCGCAGGGGTACAACTCGGTCAAGAGCCTCAGTGGCCGTCCTTTCCCAGGCTTCCACTAAGGCATCTGCCGAGCTGTGAGCAAGGGAGGCAGGTGGGGACCCCAGCACTGCCTGGAACCTCTGGGGATCCATTAAGCATCTGGGGCGGTACCATTTAATTGGTTCCATACACCCACGGCGGGGGGTGGCAAAACGGAAGACCAGGCGCAGGAGATGATGATCGGTCCATGACAGGGGCATAATAATTGGAGAGCCCCCACCAAGATCATCTAACCACCGTCCAGATAAGAAAACTAAGTCAAGGGTGTGGCCTCCCTCATGAGTCGGTCCCAAAATTACTTGCGTCAGGTCCATGGCCGTCATGGAAGCCATGAACTCCCGAGCCAACTCAGATGATCCTCCCAGCGATGGTAGATTGAAGTCCCCCAAAACTATAAGTTTCGGGAACTCAATCACCAGCCCAGAGAGGACATCGAGCAGCTCAGGCAGGGCTGCTGCTGCGTGACTAGGCGAAAGGTACACCAGCAGCAAGCCCAACTGCGCACCAGGGCCGCATCTCAGAAAGAGAGACTCACACCCGACTATCTGGGGAACGGTGGCCTCCCGCGGACATAAGGTCTCCCTCATAACAACAGCCACACCCCCACCCCTACCCTGAGCCCGAGGCCGGTGCAGCACCCGAAAACCTGGTGGGCAAAGATCAACCAGAGGAATCCCGCCCTCTGGGCCCAACCAAGTCTCCGTGATGCAAGCCAGGTCCGCCTGCTCACCCTCGACCAAATCACAGACGAGAGGAGCCTTATTAGAGACAGACCTGGCATTCAAATACACCAGCCGGAGCTCAGGAGGCTGCACACCCTCACTCCCGGGACCTTGGGAGAGAGCCAGAGGGTCGGAGTGCCCCACCGCTTGTAACCAGCGGAGAGGCCTTCCCTGAGATCGATACGGCCCTCTGCTCCTACATCTGCTGCCATTCCCTGACGTCGTGGGGATAGGTCGCCCCACGACCAGCCCTGGAGCCCCGGAGGTAACCGACCCCCGCTCCTCCCCCCTGCGATCTGCATCGGCCCTAGCCAGAACAGAGGTTGTTGGATCGCCCCCCTTATCCAAACAACCAAAAGAACCCTCCCGCCTCCCTAACCCTCTAAAAAATTTAGACAGAAAAATAATCAGGGGCCTCTTATTAGGTCTACGTCGGAGGCCCCTACCCGTGCCCAGCCAACTCTCAGGGTCCCAATAAATGGGCCCTTCCTTGAGGTTATAATCGGCTAGAGAGGCGGGTCGCACCCAGGAAGGGGGAGCACCCCTGAGGGCGAACAAGTCCGTGGAAGAATATTTAAAGGAAGGCATAAAAAGCAGTCCGGATCGCAGGCAGTCCATGAGGAGGATCTGTTCAGAGGATAGATAGGTGTCCCAGACCTCCGTCCAGCCGCTGCCACTCAGCTGGATAAATCCCCCGGACAGGCCTACCACCGTCCTCTCACGACAGCCGCAGAACCAATTCTCAGGGGGATGGTAGTCTGGAACAACCGCTCTGGGTATAGCATGCCCCATAGAGCTCTCACCTCTAGGGGCAGCAGATGTAAGTTCAAGCCATCCTCTCACGATGGCTAATACCCAGAGTTCTCTGAATCCTTTGGGGGTTCAGGCAGTGATAAATTCCTCACTGCAGGAGGTATTAGGGGTCACTGAGCTCATCACTCAAGCTGAAGTCATCTCATGGTTGGATTACTACAATGTGCTCTACATGGAGCTACCCTTGAAGAGCATCTGGAAGCTTCAGCTGGTGGAGAAAACAGATTCACAGACAGTTCTTGGGCCCCTAGGGTGGTCCCCTGCTGTGCCTCACGCTGCACTGGCTGCCAGTTTGCATCTGGGTCCAATTCAAGGTGTTGGTTATCAGCTTTAAAGCCCTGCATGTCTGTAAGCCACCTGGAGTTGACTCTGGAAAGAAGGGTGGCATACAAATTTAATGAATGAATGAGTGAATGAATGAACAAAGAGACAAATAATTATAGTAAAAAGATATATTTTCTAATTTTGCATGTGCACTCTGGGCCTTGCTTTTGCTACTCATTTATTTTATTTATTTGTCATATTTAAGAACTTGGGATACAAATCTTACTGCAGCAGTTTAATTTTGTGATTCCCTCTTATAATATGGGTATTATTAAATGGATGTGCAGCCTTCTCAAACCTGATGCCTAACAGATGCATATGACTCTATTGCTCACAATTCCATGCCTATCCTTCCTTTGATCAGACTGATTGACTGATCAAATTCTTAGAGAAATTGTCCAAGACATGGCTGTGTGTGTGTGTGCACACACTTCTCTGCAGGCACAATGTTTAAGAGTTCTCAGGTGCTTAAGAGTTCAGATTAACAGTTTTTTTAAAAATTTAGTTATGTTAGTGGTATTTTTATGCCACCTCATTCATGTTTGACTCCAAGTAGTTTTTTGGAGTCTGCTATTTTATTTGCTATTTAGCTTTCTCTTGTAGTTGCAGAAGTAAATATTCTACAGAAAGAACAATGAAAATTCCTGTGATAGTTGCTTACTTTGCTTTTGAAACAGTTCAACATTCCACACCTTGTGAATAAATATATGCAGAGCAAGCATTAAAACTTAATATTGTGACTGGCGTGTTAAAAAGAGGGAACAGGATATTTCAGTTACCTGTATTGAAATGTATACGGTTGTAAAGATAAGATATGCAGACCATTTCTAATTGGTCAATATTTCCAGGGACCTCCAACAGCAGGTTCCAGGTAGCAAAGATGACCCAAATGAGAGGGGCAGCAAGGTGGCCCTTGTTCCCTGCTTCAAGTTGGCAGTGCAGCAGAGGAGAGGACTCCCAACTGCTAACCCCCATAGGTAATGGGGAGAGCAACACCGGTCTCTGACTGCCTCTGTCACCCAAGCTTCTGTCATGTCATAAGCTGAGCAACCTCCAGTTTCCAGTCTCTGGTGGTGAAGGGATATGAAGCTTTGCTTTTATTCATTTTAGTATTGCTGGTTTTACCAATAAAGAGCCCCGATACCGCAGTGGTTACAATGCAGCATTGCAGGCTAATTCTGCAGACTGCCGATTGTCAGCAGTTTGGCAGTTCGATTCTTACCAGCAAAAGGTTGACTCAGCCTTCCATCCTTCCGAGGTGGGTAAAATGAGGAGCCAGGTTGTTGCAGGCAATAGGCTGACACTCTAAACCGCTTAGAGAGGACTTTAAAGCACCAGGAAGCAATATATAAATCTTAAGTGCTATTGCTATTGCTTTTGCTAAAGGAGAATTTTTGTAGTTCACGGTTGAAATAAGGGTCCTTGGTCGTCTCTGATCTTGGTTGTTTTCTTACAGAAGTTTCATTACCCAAACTAGGTAACCTCATAACAACAGTGCTGATGATGTTACCTACTTTGGGTAACAAAACATCTGCAAGAAAACAACCAAGCTCAAAGAGCACCAAGGACCCCTCATTGCTGGTTTTATTGTGATCATTTTATTTAATGTATATTTGACCCCTTTTGTCCTATAAAGCAGGTGACACTGGTCTGTGGTGCACCAGAAACTGATCCATGTAAATGAGCGAAACCCCATCTGCACATGTGCAGGATGCAGGCAGGTGCACAAAACTATACCTCCTCTAGTCCACGGAAAAGCCTTTCCGTGGAACCAGTCCCTGGTGCCCAAAAGGTTGGAGGGGGCACTTCTATAAAGTATATTTTATGAAGTAAAATAACCCCACAATCCATTACAGAAATGGTACATTTGGCACTGATATGAGCACCGGCCCCTAGAGTTGGAAACGACTAGTACGCATGTGCGGGGGAACCTTTACCTTTACCTATTCTCACATGAGGGACGCGGTGGCTCAGTGGGGTAGGACGCTGAGCTTGTCGATCGGAAGGTCGGCAGTTTGGCGGGTCGAATCCCGAGTGCCGCGTAACAGAGTGAGCGCCTGTTACTCGTCCCAGCTTCTGCCAACCTAGCAGTTCGAAAGCACGTAAAAATGCAAGTAGAAAAATAGGGACCACTCCGGTGGGAAGGTAACAGCGTTCCGTGCGCCTTTGGCGTCTAGTCATGCCGGCCACATGACCACGGAGACGTCCTCGGACAAGCGCTGGCTCTTCGGCTTTGAAACGGAGATGAGCACCGGCCCCTAGAGTCGGAAACGACTAGCACGCATGTGCGGGGGAACCTTTACCTTTACCTTTACCTTTTATTCTCACATGAAATAAGAGGATATGTACAGGTGAAACTCGAAAAATTAGAATATCGTGCAAAAGTTCATTTATTTCAGTAATGCAACTTAAAAGGGGAAACTAGACTCATTACATGCAAAGCAAGATAGTTCAAGCCGTGATTTGTCATAATTGTGATGATTATGGCGTACAGCTCATGAAAACCCCAAATCCACAATCTCAGAAAATTAGAATGCAATCAATAAAACAAGGAGTGTACATAGAACAATATCGGACCTCTGAAAAGTATAAGCATGCATATGTACTCAGTACTTGGTATGGGCCCCTTTTTCAGCAATTACTGCCTCAATGCGGCGTGGCATGGAAGCTATCAGCCTGTGGCACTGCTGAGGTGTTATGGAAGACCAGGATGCTTCAGTAGCGGCCTTCAGCTCTTCTGCATTGTTCGGTCTCATGTCTCTCATCTTTCTCTTGGCAATGCCCCATAGATTCTCTATGGGGTTCAGGTCAGGCGAGTTTGCTGGCCAATCAAGCACAGTAATCCCATGGTCATTGAACCAGGATTTGGTGCTTTTGGCAGTGTGGGCAGGTGCCAAGTCCTGCTGGAAAATGAAGTCAGCATCCCCATAAAGCTCGTCTGCGGAAGGAAGCATGAAGTGTTCCAAAATCTCCTGGTAGATGGCTGCGTTGACCCTGGACTTAATGAAGCACAGTGGACCAACACCAGCAGATGACATGGCTCCCCAAATCAACACAGACTGTGGAAACTTCACACTGTACTTCAAGCATCTTGCAGTGTGTGCCTCTCCATTCTTCCTCCAGACTCTGGGTCCTTGGTTTCCAAATGAGATGCAAAAGTTGCTCTCATCAGAAAAGGGGACTTTGGACCACTGAGCAACAGACCAGGTCTGTTTTTCTTTAGCCCAGGTAAGACGCTTCTGACGTTGTTTGTTGTTCAGGAGCGGCTTGACAAAAGGAATACGACATTTGAAGCCCATGTCCAGGATCAGTCTCTGTGTGGTAGCTTTTGATGCACTGACTCCAGCCTCAGTCCACTCCTTGTGAAAGTCCCCAACACTTTTGAATGGCCTTTTCCTGACAATCCTCTCCAGGCTGCGGTCATCCCTGCTGCTTGTGCACCTTTTTCTTCCACACTTTTCCCTTTCACATAACTTTCTATTAATGTGCTTTGATACAGCACTTTAGGAACATCCAACTTCTTTTGCAATTACCTTTTGAGGCTTTCCCTCCTTATGGAGGGTGTCAATGATGGTTTTCTGCACAACTGTCAGGTCAGCAGTCTTCCCCATGATTGTGATTCCTACTGAACCAGACTGAGAGACCATTTAAAGGCTCAGGAACCCTTTGCAGGTGTTATGGCTTAATTGGCTGATTAGAGTGGGACACTTTGAGCCTAGAATATTGCACCTTTTCACAATATTCTAATTTTCTGAGATTGTGGATTTGGGGTTTTCATGAGCTGTACGCCATAATCATCACAATTATGACAAATCACGGCTTGAACTATCTTCCTTTGCATGTAATGAGTCTGTCTCATATATTAGTTTCCCCTTTTAAGTTGCATTATTGAAATAAATGAACTTTTGCACGATATTCTAATTTTTCGAGTTTCACCTGTAATTCATGCTTTGCAAAGAAAAAATGTAAATGATTGCCTCTCGGTAGATTCAGTACTCCATTCCTTTGATGGATTCCTACATATATTTGTGTTTTTGTTGGCTCAGGAAAATTATTCTATGGAAAATGGTTACTCGGAACAGACTGATAAATGAATAATTTCTTGGAAGTTTTGAGGAGTAGCTTTAATACCAGATGAACAGAGCTGTTATTGTTCTTATTATCCAAATAGAAAGGATCTATTATCTAAAAAATAAACCAGATGCTTGGGGGCGAGGGGCTAAAATCACTCAATGAACTAATCTGTCTTGTGTTGCATAAACCAATTATTGGAAGATTAATTTAGTTTATGACCTACCAAGGCCTTATGAAAATAGGAATAGGTAGTGCTATCAGTCTCTTACAGTATTTGTTATATACTGCTCCAAAAAAATAAAGGGAACACTTAAACAACACAATGTACTCTATTTAATAGTAGGATGTCTTATTTTGTGTTCCCTTTATTTTTTTGAGCAGTATATTTATCCAAATAGAAGATTGTTCCCCGCTCCCAAAAATGTGAAGAGAGACAGAAATTCTGCAGTGCTAATCTTCTTCATCAATTTAGGGGACCTGACTACAGATCAAACAAATCCAGAAAAGTGGGACAGAAAAAAAAGTAATTGATTACTTGTAAAATAAAAGTACCTCTGTTATAAAACTCATTCATAGGCACCTGCACATGCAATCATTCTTATTTAGTTACCCAGACTACTCTCACAAATAAAATCACACAAGTATATCTGCCTTTTTCCCCCTGCTTGCAGCAAATGTTACAAAAACAAAGGGGAAGTTATCATGATGGATGGATGAATAGATGGGAGGGAGAGGGAGGGAAGGAAATCTGTGTAGGCATTGCAGAAAAGCTTACAATTTCACCCCCATCAAAGAAATGGCTTATCTTTGAAGATATCCATACTTTTCGACAGAAATATCCACTGTACCTCCCTTATGTTTGTTTATTTAATTTTACTTGTTGGGTATAATATGATCTTCAAACCAACTGATAAAAAGTTATTTGAGGCTGAAACAGCCAGTCATCTTACCAGATAAATGTAGTAATTTATAATCCCAAGAAATGGATATCCTTGAATATACCGATCTCATTTCCCAAAGTAATTTTGGGGAAAATACTTTCTGATTTTATTATTTGTATTATTTGTAGTTGTATTATCATTTAACTCTAAAAGTAAAAGTGTTAGCTTTTTGCCTGTGAGGACAAAAATTAGATAATTATCTAAGCATGAAAATAACCTTCAAAGAAATGAGTTGATAAGAGCAGAAAAACATTGGATAAGAGATAAGGAAAAACAATTATGGATGGATTGATGGAAGGAAGGAAGGAAAGAAAGAAAAACAGAATCTGTAAATAATATAGAGAATCAAAACCCAGAACAATTCTCAAGTCTTCAAGGACAGATTTCAGCAGAAATATTTATAGTCTTGTGGTCCTCCATTTCGTCTAGATACGCTATGCTTCTCTGTAAAAATATATCATCAGCCCCAACCTTATATTCCTGTTTGGGGTTAAAAATCAAACTGTTTGGGTGAATGAAGTTCAGAATGGAGGAAAAGAGGCCAGCTGTCAATCTCATTCTTTCTTTCTTTAAATGTATGTTATATATTGTTATTGCATTAAATAAAGAGAACTTTGTGCCTTGTGGGTTATCAGAGTTGAGGCATAATTTATCTGTGTTTTTGTTTGCTGTGCACACACAGAGCTGTATGTGTTACTTTTAGCCTTCCAGCAATAGCTCTGCAACCTTCCCATGCAATGTTTTGAGCATGAGAACTATTTAAGCCTGTGACCTTTCTTGACTCTATCTTGGCTATTTAGAAGTGCCAGCTGCTGCTGGTGCTGGTGCATAATCAAGTCTGTGAAGGAGACTCTATTGCCCTGAGAGATGGTTAATATGTGGATAATATGTGTTGTAGCTAAATATCTTCAGTTTTAGTTTTGGTTTGGGGGATAGTTTTATTTTTTTTTATTTGCATAGTTTTAATATTTTATTATTTTTCTATTTTTTTTAATCATCTGTAAGCCACCCAGAATCACCTTATCGGGGAGAAGGCTAGCATAAAAATTTAATGCATAAATAAATACCTTACATGTCAAGCAGAAATGTGTATTACAACCATTGCATTTAAAAAAAGTGGGGCTTGACTGTCCTTCCTTCACCAGGTAAAGAAAATCAAGAAGTCAGGAGAGCAGTGCTACTAAGGTTGCTATTATTTTACAAGTATGTACTGTATGTCTCCCTTTTTTAGTGTTTCACTAAGCTTTTCACATACTACAGCAGCCAAAGCTAGGAAACAAACCTAATGCACAAATGACAGAAAATGTCTAGGAATGTATTATTTCATTTTGCAAAAGACCTTGCAATAAAATGCTGTGTTATAAATATATTCATCTCATATAATCTTGGAGAATGACTAACAAATGGACGGACCCCTAACCTAGCAAAATACTATTATTTTGACTTTTCTTTTTTCATACTAAGCAGACAGAAATGTAACAGCTGTCCTGAGGGGAAGAGTGCAGGCAGTTCTGGCTGTACTGTAAATGAGATGCATTCTTCCTGATAATGTGGAGTTTCCTGACCTTCTGACATTCAGGTCCTGTTGAACCGGAGTTCTTGTGTGGCCATTTCCTTCTGCAAGGTAGCCAAATATTCACAACCATCCAGCTGTGTTTGAGGGGAGCAAACCTCACATCAGACACTTACAGTTTTTTTCACTGAGCTCAGATAGTTCCTAGAAATTTTTGATCAATTTTCAACATGCATTTTGGTGGCCACCTTCTTTTAACAGATAGAAAAAGATGAAGAATTCAAAGACGTGCGATGGTGTCTTTCAAAGTGAGACTGGGGAAAAAAAGAGTTCTAATGATATACAAACAGTCTGAACAAAAGGTAACAGAACTCTTCATAGACTATTAGAAGACAAAACCACAGATATTCTGGCACCTAAGTACAGCTTCCTTTTTAAAATTAAATAATAGAGAAGAATTGGACATGCTTCTTTGGTTCTAATAAGAAACTGAGTTATATTTTCATATAATTAATCCTCATTTAGTGACTGCAATTGTTCTAATGATTCAGTCGTTAAATGAAATGGTTGCTAAGTGAGTACATGCCTGAGAAAGAAGCTAGAAAGATTACTGGTTGCTGCCATCTCATTCTGTCATAGTATCCTTGCTTGACCAGTTTTCTTTTCAGGGTTTTGGGGTTTTTTGCCCCCTCACAGAGGGTATGCTCAAACATGTTATCTCTTCCCCAACTGCTTTTCACCACAGTGCAGGGATTCCCTAAAGTGTGCCAATTGTAAGTTAACAAGTTTAGGTTTATGACCTTAATTAGTTGATTAGAGCCCTCCCAGACTTCAACAGCTGCCTGAAACTGACAAGACGTTAATCAGTTTCAAGTTGAAGACTTTCTTGCCCTTAAATGCCAGACTGTTTATTACCCTTTTATTTCTGAATAGTGCTACTTTAGGCAGTTGCCAAATGAGAAGTGCCTTTCAGGTATGAATTGTCAACCTATTCGATGCATTTCCTTTAGCATTAACACAATTAGCTCATTTATTGCCAAAGATGTGTTTTATAGAATTTCATTTTTATTTCTTCCCATAAATCAGAGAACCCTTTGAATCTTCAAGAATTCTGAGTCAGAAAAGATGGATAAAAATCCAGAGGAATTGTAATAGCAATAGCGCTTAGACTTAACTGTATATATAAGGGGTTTACAGAGTCAGCCTATTGACCCCAACAATCTGGCTCCTCAATTTACTGACCTCAGAAGGATGGGTCAACCTTGAGCCGGTGAGACTTGAACTGCTGAACTGCTGGCAGTCAGCAGAATTAGCCTGCAATTCTGTATTCTAACCATCCTGCCACCACGGTTCTTCTACAAGGAGCAGGATGCAAAAAAGACATGTTTAGTTTGATCAGTACCAAGTGTTTAACTACTTAACCTTAAAAGCCAATTGAGGATCTCTGTCCAGGGACAATCCAACACTAGGTTATACTCCTTAATGGGCTTTGAAGAACTTTGTATGGAAATGGAATTAGGTTGCACTGTAGTTATTCCCCGTGCATAGATTAAAGCAGTAGCTCTGTTGCATTTTATATACCGGTACATTTTATATTGTTAGAAATACAAGATTCAGCAGTTAATGGCAAAAGAATTTCCTTTCTGTCATTTTTCCTCTTGTTATATTCTCTTACTTGGTATCTATTTAATCATCTTCTGAGCCATTTATTGATTCCTTTCCTAGTGTACACATATGTGTCATGAGAAAAGAATTAATATCTTTTCCTTTTATGGGTCATGCACAGGTCATATCAAGTAAAATTATGTGGAACTACAAATAGGTAAGGAATAGTTTTCGTGTAAGTGACAGCCAATCACACTTCTCTGTCTCTCAAAGCATTTGCTGAGTACCAGACGGAGTCAGCTATCCGTTCCTTACAAAGTATGCCTACAGCATTTGAAAGAATCAGGGCACACTAAGTACTTTTCATTCAAGGCCAACAATCCTAGCTGGTTTGCTACAGTCCCAAGGATTATTTCAGCATATGAAATAATCCTACCTTCTTGGAACTGGTATGGTGTTTTTTTTCCCTTCACTACACCATCCATAATGAAATAAGTAGAGAAAATAATATTACATTAGTTGAGAATACAGTGAAAAGAAAATGTGTATGGAGAGTTCAGGTGGTCTCAGTCTTTCGGAAGCTATTGAGATCAAAATTAAGAACCAGTTGGGCTTCTGGAAAGAACTTTATTTCTAAATTTTATTTTATTTTATTTTATCCTGCCCTTGATACTTTAACTCAAGATGACAAACTATCTTCTAATACTCTTTTCTCCTATTTTGCCCACATCGGTAATACCTGGTAATATAACAATCTTGAGAGCCTGTGAAATATATTCTCTTGCTCAACTTACGGGTAGTGCAATTAAAGAAATTACAGAATGTCTTTCTTATGTTTCTCCCCGCCCTGGACTCAAAAATTCTTCCTGCAATGGCCTTCTTTCATCTCTTTAAGTGCCTCCTTTGTCTTCCTGGGGTCTTTTTGGCCTATGCCATCACTCTGGGTGGGGTTTTGTTTGTTTCTTTGTTTGTTTTTGCCTGCCTGATGATGCTCAGAATTTTAAACCCTCTTACCACAGTGGTGATCTGTATCCATGCCTCTTAGAAGGAGAGGAAATTTTTCCATTCCCTCTCCAATGTCTGAAGGGGAATGGGAACTTGTTGACCATCAACAGAAATCTGTTTGAGAACCTCTGGTTGTATGAAGCTAATAATGTTTATTATTTGTTTCAATGGCCACTGTTTTGTTTTGCTGGTGTTTTTTTTTTGCTGTCCATTAGATTATTTTAATCTGTGTGATTGAAAGTTTTTAGCTGTTTTTATGTTTTCCCCAGTCTTGTATACCGCTTGGAGTCCACTGGAGCTGGGAGGCCAATAAATATAAATAACAACAATAGCTTTGAAACACTATTAGCCAGTCTACTACAATACACACACACAAATCATCTGATTGTTTTTTGAACTGTTTAATTGAAGAAATTATACTTAATTAAATATGCTATGGAACCCAGCCATGAACATATTAAAAATTGGTCAAATTAGGGAAGTATTAATTTCTCTTTGAGTGTGACTCTGTTTTGGATACTCGGTTTTGTTGTTACTACAAGCAAACACAATAAGTCAGATAAATTCTGCATTACCGTACATTATTTCCTTTCTGGTTCCATGTTGCTCTTTTTTAGTTCTCAGGCTTACCTGCTCCATTTTTTTTCTCCTTCAAGTCCTTCACTCTGCTAGTTCAAGAAAATGGCCTGTTTTACATTTACAAATTCTGTCTAAATCTGCAGCCCAAACAAATAGCTCAGTGTAGATCCCATTAGCATTAGTAAGAACTGAAACAACTTTGTGAATTGAATACCTTAATGAACCCTGCCTTCTCCATATTGTTGCCCTGGTTTGCTGTTGCCTTTTTTGTGACTTTCCAGCATAGCTTACAGCCTTGATATGTTTTGTGACTCTACCATTCAAGTACCAGTCTGGCCCAACCCTGTTTAGTTTCTGAGCCCAGACAAAGGTGAGCATTTGCTACCACTGTGAAAATTTGCAAATGAATGATTAGGACAGCAGCAGCTTAAAGGTTGGGAAGGCTGACTTGGGCCCCTATTTGCCAACAACTTACTTTATAAAGTCCCTGTGAACATGAATGAATACAGTTTCAGCTAGAGCAGCGTGTGTTGGATTGCTTGCTTCTGATGTTCATAAAAAGAACACAAGGTCTGGAAAGTAGTACAGTAAATACTTTGTGTTTACTAAATCTGTTGATTAAATAAAATGCTTTGATATTAAACAGATTGTGTTTTCAAATTAGAATTAGAGAGATCTGATCTAAAAACTTGTCTATTTTGAGTAATGAATAGTTCAAGGCAAATAGTTATTTCTATGTGTAATTTCAAAATACACAACAGTTGGTTATTCCTATAAGCTCAAAGCTTCTTTCTTCTACCTGCTTAATCCTGGTTTAATTATGTGTGGCTTGTTTATTTATTTAAATTATGTATGTAGTCACCCGTCTCACAGCAGTTACTCTGGGCAGCTTACAAGAAATTTGAACTAAAATCAAAATACAGGTGTAACCCTAAAATAATAGTAATAATAATAAGAGAAGGAACTGGAGCAGATAACAAAAAAACCCCCACAGAAGTAGAAGTAGAAATAGAAGTAGAACGACTATGGAAAAAGTAAGCAAACGAAGTACCAATAGTAATAGGTGCCTTGGGGGCAATCACAAAACAAATGGAGCACCACTTGAACATCACCAGCATTGACAAATGTGCCATCGGTCAATTGCAAAAGGCATCTTTACAAGAACAATTTAAATCCTGCGACAATACCTCCAACACCATCAAACATCCACATCTGCCTATCATAGATCCTTGGGAGGGACTTCATGGACAAAAATGCCAAATCCAGTCTGAATATCAGGCTGGCTATGCGATTAGCCACATATACAATATATCTGGATCTAAAAATAATCCAATTTTGAGCAGCAGAAATAACCTGCTGGGCACCCAAATGCCTGAGGGAATATTTGGGTCTTTAATGCCTTAGGAAAGCCCAAAGATTGGGGCCATCCAGACCTGTGGGGGGATGCTGTCCATAATGCAACCTTTTCTCTATACCTTAAGAAGGGAAGTGAGTTTGACAGCATAGCACCTTTCATTGTTTTGGAAATGGTGACTTATTCTTTCCCATAGATTCTGTACCCCGAGTTTAAACTTCTTTACTCAGCATAGCATTAATTAATTCAATGGATTTAAGCCCAACTTAACAAGCATACAATGACATTCTTAAGCTGTTTTTGTTAGTCCTAGAAATTGTTTGCTTTTCTCATCTTGAATTAAGACTTTCTTGGCTAATGAAATGACTGTGTGTGTGTGTGTGTGTGTGTGTGTGTTTTCTTTTTAACTTTTCCTCCCCCTGCCACCTTCCCTCTGATGACTGCACTTGTTTCTGGTTTTGTTTTGCTTTCAAAATCTGGCCAGCATAAGCTCATTTTAGCAGCTCTTTTCATAGGGCTGCTCTAGATCCCATCAATTGATCAGTGTCATCTTATGGGAACCAGGAGGCATACTTTCTGTGACACAATGCCCACCATAGGGACAAGTCTTCCCCCACTTCACAAAAATGCGGTTGGATTTGAAGCTCGGGTTTTGAAGTCTGACAGCCACCTTTCCCCACGGTCATATGATTGCATTTTGGGAGTTTGGTAACTAGTCTGCATTTACAGCTGTTTGCAGCATCTTGCAGTCCTATGGCCATGATTTATGACATTATTTTTTTTTACCAGAACTGGCATTTACTCTGGTTTCTGACAAAAAAAAACCCATTGCAGACAATGGATTCACTTAAAGATTGTGGCATTTGCTTAACGACCACTACAAAAAAAGTCATAAAATAGAGTCAGTCGTATGGGTACTTTATCTTATGACCACCAAGATATGTGATAGAAAATCTGGGCTCCATTACAGTCATAAATCAAAGACTTCCTGTAGGGGTGTTTAAAATTCCTTCTTCAATTTTTGAGCTACAGTCATTGCTAGATGGAATGGGACAATTCACCTCTGTGCCCCCTTCACCCCATGCCTTCCAGCCATAGCTAATTTGCAGCTGGCATTCAGACTTAGCTGGCACTCTTCATTGCTCTGCTGCCGCCAATGGACCCCCAGCTCTCCATTCTCCCCGTGGCGGGTGATTCACAGAGGGATAATTGTACTTAAGCGATTTGCCCCAAGGGACAAGTAGCCGCTCCTTCCAACAGCCAACCTGGGCTCCCAGTGGTGGGTATGTTCATTTTATATTTTATCTTGTTCAGCCCTTCTGTTTTAGATCTTACGGGTATAAGCAGCATGCACTAGTGCAGTTATATGAATATAGTGAAGAGGCTAGCTCTGTTATGCAAATATATGGAGAAGAATTTGTGATCTTACTTCAGTCATACTCTTTCTAGTATAATACAGGATTATGGCCCCCAAAACCTGAAACTCTTCTTTGGAAAAAAAATCAGATTAACTTACTTACATAAATATGATGCACTGGTTTAAGCAAGTCATTTGCTAGCCAGACTTGTTCTTTCCACCTTAAATAAAGGTTTACTTCCTTGTTGGATTAAACTTCTTAGTTTTTATTAAGCATGCAAGATTAAATCTGTTGGCAGCTAAAACTGTACACAGGTTTAGTATAGTTTGTATTTAAGTATTTGAAATGTCAGTGATACAAAACTCTTTTTTGCATTAATGAAATAAATGTATGTTTTCACTGTGATTATATCCATCTCATAATATAAAAGTGAATCTTTAGATATGATGTATGAGGGTTTTTTTCTTTTCTGTGTAAACAATATATTTTTTATAATATAAATGTTTCTGAAAAGAAGGGAGAATGCATTTTGATAGTGAATGAAGTCTGTACGTAATTTTAATTGATGGATCTTTTCAAAGTAAGACATCTGGGAATAATATTATGGATTGAAATCAATCAAGTGCTCGGTGTGCATTAAATTCAAAAATTATTGGGTAAAAATATTGTTCAATATACTTTGATCAATCAAGATAATGCTTTAGCAGTCCGTGTTACATCTTGAATTTACAGAATCAAATGCTATTGCTTTGAAGAGGTTCAGTGTTGGGTTAGGAATGACTTTTTACAAATTAGTTCAAAAGGTTTTTTTTCTTCCATCCTGATTTGCCTCTATAGGGATTATTGGCTAAGACCTAGAAAATTATGTATGTAAGAAAGTTATGAATATGAGAAAAATTGCAAATGGGCAACTGTTACTTTATTTTCTTTTTCCATTCAATCATGTCTGATTCTCAAAAGATTGGATAAGTCCCTGCAGTTTTCCTGGCAAGGTTTTCAAAAGTAATTTCCCCTTGCCTCCTTCTTAGGGTTGAGAGAAAGCGACTGGCCCAAAGTCACCCAGCTGGCTTTTTGCCCAAAGCAGGATTAGAACTCACAGTCTCCTGGTTTCTAACCTGATGCCTTAACTACTAGACCAAACTTGCTTTCAAGCAGTAATATAGACTTGCACAAATGATTTTCTACCGGGACAATTTGCCTCATAAGCTTGTATTGAGGATAAAATATATAACTAAATGCAATTCCATATTCAAGCAAAACTTGGCTATTATGTGTGCATGCTCAATTAATCCAAAGAAGCTGCTCTGAAAATGTTAACAAGTTCATTACTATTTTGCGGCTAATTTGTGCATAGATCTTTAGTGATTGGCCCCAGCTTTCCACTACTTGATATTCTTCAGATGTATTAGGTTGTAAACACTTGTCATTTCCAATAGCCAGTAATGAAGATGGTTGGGTATTATGACAGATGTAGCTTAGTAGACTTGGACTCTACCAGAATGAAGAAATTTAATTAACTATTCTTACGTTTCCTCTTAACTGAACAAAATTATAGCCACTAATGGGGGAAAGAGGATGGTTACATAGTAGTTTTGAAGCATATTGATAATCAGGTTCAAATATTGATTGAAAAATCTGTGTTGAAGGGCTTGTGTGGAGATGGGGGGATGGGGGTGGATGCAGATAAGAGAGCCAGTTGGTTTAGTGGTTAAGGCACTAGGCTAGAAACTAGATTTTGAGTTCTAGTCCCGGCTCAGGTATGAAAGGCAGCTGGGTGACCTTGAGTCAGACACATTCTCTCAGCCCAACCCACCTCACCGGGTTGTTGTTGTGGGGAAAAGAGGAAGGAGTTTTATGTAAGTTTATGACCTTGAGTTATTTATAAAGTAAAATAGGTGGGATAAAAAAATCTAATAATAATAAAATATGTATATTACTGAACTGCTTAAAAACACACATGCATTAAAGGTAAACATAATATCCCATTGCCTAAGGCTCTTGGCTCAATAGAAAAGGTAACACATCACACATCTAAATTAGAGAAGCTTTCATGTATACCTTGCATGTACATTGTTTTCTGGATGAATAAGGACCCTGTGTTACCAGGGTCGAGGCTTAGGTATGTGGAAGCCATCTCAGTTCCATAATTGCAGACTTCACTATGAATGTGCAAGTAATTGTCACAAGTGATGACTTTTTAGTGCATTAATTGGATGGAAGATTCTGTTCTTTCCTTAGCTGGTACAGCCTCTCTCTATAATATTACATGCCACTTTTGATAAGCATGGTATAGGATTCAGGTAAATTTAAATTAATTCAGAAGTTAGCAAAAAATGCCCTATCTGTCCTCTTCCACATAGGGAGGGCGGGGGTGGAGTGGGGGGTGAGGTGGGGGTCTGTTATTACTCAATCAGCCACCTCCATTGTACTGTTCCCTCACTGGGGCATCAAGCCAACTGGCAAAGCCACGTCTTTAGGACCTTACAAAAAGATAGGGTTGGGGCCATCCTCAGATTGGGAGGCAAGATGTTCCAGAGGGTAGGAGCAACAGCAGAGAAGGCCCTCCTCCTGGATCCCGCCAGCCAGAATACTTGGGACCCACAACATGCCTCCTGTGCCAGCACAAATGCTACACTCCAACCCCAGTGAGGGTGAGACGGTCCCTCAAGTAACCTGGATCCATGCCATGAAGGGCTTTAAAGGTGATAATACCTTGAATTGCACCCAGAAGCAGACTGGCAACCAGTGCAGCTCACATAGCAGTGGTGTTACAGGGGTCATTCTTGGGGGACCCAAAACTATCCATCCTGCCTCACTCTGCACCAGCTATAACTTCTAAATGCTCTTCAAGGGTAGCCCCATGTAGACCATACTACAGTAGTCCATCCGTGAGATGACTAGGGACTGAGTGCAGGGAATCCTTGTCCAGGAAAGGCCACAACTGACGCACAACACAAAGTTGTGCAAAGGTTCTCCTAGCTGCTTTTACCTCAGGAGTTGTGAGTGCAATAGAACTCCCCATGTTGTAGACTGGGTCTTTCTGGGGCAGTGCCACCCATCCAGAGTCAAAGATGACAAAGTCCCAGATCCCGGATCCCCACATATCAAAAGCCATTTGATCTCACCAGGGTTCAGTTGAAGCCTGTTGTTCCCCCATCAAGGCCCGCACAGCCTCCAGGTGCCACAAAAGGGCAGACACAGCATCACTTGGGGCATCAAGAGTGGAAATATAGAGTAGGGTGTCATAATCAAGAAAATCATTAGACTTGGAGAGGATGAGAAATCATTTCCCCTCCTCACTGAGTAATACTTCATTCCACAGTGAGTAGGAATGCAATGAGTAGAAACAAACGAGTCCTTTAATTTGGAATCTCGGAGTTTAAGGCTAGAATGCGAACTAGAGAGAACAGTGCTATTGTTTTCATTCCCAGTTGTTTATTTCTGGAATGGCTTTATTGTGGAGAGTAATAAAACTCAAGCACATAAGCAAGCTTCCAAACATTCGCATGGGATAAATAAAGTGGAAATATTTTACCAAAGGATGAGCAAAATTAGTAAAGAAAACAATTCATATAGTATGTTCATCATGAGGTGTTGATCTGTTCTGTCAGCTTGGCTTTCCACTTACAATAAAAAAGAATTGTCCTGTGGTGAACATTATCTCACTTTTTCAAGCAAAACAAAACTCCTCATCCCATGCTTAAAGAAACTGAAATAAAATTGAATATATTCATATTATGCAAGATTGCTTCTAAGTGAAAAACATACAAATGGCAACTAGGAGAAGGATGTGTAAAATAGTCACCCAAGAGATTTTGTTGTTGATCTAGCATCCAGCTACTCTTAGAATAGTATTCCTTATAATACATACTTCTTTGCTATAGTAATTCCAATAGTAATTTTTAATTATGTAGTGACTTTGAATGTAGAAATGATTCACATATCATAATCATAATAGTAAAGTTGGAAGGGACCTTGGAGGTCATCTAGTCCAACCCCCTGCTCAGGCAGGAAACCCTGTACCATTTCAGACAAATGGCTGTCCAGTCTCTTCTTAAAAACTTCCAGTGTTGGAGCATTCACAGCTTATGGAGGCAGGTTGTTCCACTGGTTAATTGTTCTAACTGTCAGGAAGTTTCTCCTTAGTTCTAGGTTGCTTCTCTCCTTGACTAGTTTCCATCCGTTGCTTCTTGTCCTGCTTTCAGGTGCTTTGGAGAATAGCCTGACTCCCTCTTCTTTGTGGCAGCCCCTGAGATATTGAAACACTGCTATCATGTCACCCCTCACCCTTCTCTTCATTAAACTAGACATACCCAATTCCAGCAACCGTTCCTTATATGTTTTAGCCTCCAGACCTCTAATCATCTTTGTTGCTTGTTGTTGTAAGTCCTCAACTTACAACAATTTGTTTTGTGACTGTTCAAAGTTACAACGGCATTGAAAAAAGTGATTCATTATTGTTTTTTCACACTTATGACCATTACAACATCCCTATGGTCATGTGATCAAAATTCAAACACTTGGCAACTGACTCATATTTATGACGGTTGCAATGTCCTGGGGTCAAGTGATCAGCTCTTGCTGAAGTTTTTTTTTCTTTTCTTTTTTTTTTTGAAATTAATATGAATAAGGACTGGGATTAAGAAAATTTATTTTGAGTAAAGATCTTTTTCTGTTTTCCTCTTTTTCTTTTCTACTTTATTTGTAATATTAATATTGTTTGTACTCATTTTATATGAGCTAGAGAGAGATAGAATTTATAGTTTATTGTTGATAACATAGGGGTGTTTATGTTTGTTTTTTGATTTTATGCCCTGTATTTAGCTCTGGGAAGTCGGGGGGGGGAGGAGGGAGTGGGGGAGAGGGAGAGGGGTGGGGGAGGGGGGGATTAAAGTCAAAATGTATTGTAAAACTTTTTAAATAAAAAAAAAAGTGATCAGCTCTTGCAACTTTCTGACAAGCAAAGTCAATGGGGAAGCCAGATTCACTTAACAACCATGTTATTAACTTATCAGTTGCAGCAATTTGCTTAACAACTGTGGCAAGAAAGGTCATAAAATGGGGCAAAATTCACTGAACAGAAATTTTAGACTCAGTTGCGGTCATAAGTTGAGGATTACCTGTATGCTATTAGACTAGTTCTTTAATGATGAGCAGCCAGTAGCCTAGTTAAAATTCCCAAAGGCAAAAAATAGAAGGTGAATTCCAGTGTGGCCTAGATGGACTACAACAACTACTACTACTACTACTACCTCCTCAACATTTCCACTCACATCAGAGGAGTTTTGGGGGATGCTGTGGAAGCTACACATGAGGAGAATTGCAGTCTACCAAGTCTGTTCCAAGAGCATGAGAACACATGTGGGCTCCACTTAATTATACCATAATCATGTAAGATTGCTGATTAGTTTCATACTCCTTTCTGTTGAACCATCTGAAGAAGCTAAGTAAGAGCTACAGAATCCATGAGCATTTGGTATATTATCCCCATATGGCATCTATTGGCATATGGGATAAGGAAATAGTGTCTTGTAAACTGTTACATGGGTAGAAAAGGAGATGGTGAAGATTGGCGCATGATTTGAATGCTTGTCAAAGAATTTCACAGGGCATATTACTGTGTCACTCTAACTTCCATGCATATAAACTACTGTAACTATAGATTTGTTGACATGGTTAAAGAAATTTATATTTCTTCTCTTTTTAGTTTGCTGTTTTGTGGTTCACAAGAGGTGCCATGAATTCGTTACTTTTTCTTGTCCTGGAGCTGACAAGGGACCTGACACTGATGTAAGTACATTGGATTTCATTCATTTTGCTGTATTAATTATTCTGAAAAGTCCTTGGAACATTAGAATATCTTAATCTTCTCTTTTCTGCATTGTGCCTTATACATATGTTTTCTTTGGCACTGGATAACTATGCGAATTAGAGACATGCACAAGCAGGTAATGATAGAAATAAATAGACAAAAATAAAGATACGGAATGTAGAAAAGAGAATGCACAAAGATTCTTCCTGGGATTTTCCTCGAAAGAGCTTCTAACAGACGTAGATCTTATCAGCAACAGCATGTTTTATTTTAATTACAACTTTTCTTTCTATTTAATTACCTGTAGAAACTACCTTATATTTTTGGTTCTGGAATGCCTGATATATTGTGTATAGAGGCGGTTTTGTCTAGTACAGCGAGTAAGTTACTCTATGACAATATTTATTTATTTATTTATTTATTGATGGGATTTATATCCCGCCCTATCTCCCGAAGGACTCAGGGCGGCTAACAACAAAACATATAATAAGTACAGAAATCAAGATAAAAATAAAATTGAGAACATCAGTGCAATAAATTAAAATTAGAGAATTTAAAAAATAAATTAAAAATACTAAATATAAATTAATTAAAATGCCTGTCAGTCTAGGTCAGCCTGGTGGAACAGGAGTGTTTTGAGGCCGCGGCGAAAGGATTGGAGGTTTTGGGCCATCCGAAGCTCAGGGGGCAGCTGATTCCATAGGGCTGGCACTCCCACAGAGAAGGCCCTCCCCCTGGGGGTCGCCAGCCGACATTGCCTAGCTGACGGTACCCTGAGGAGGCCTTCTCTGTGTGAGCGTACTGGACGATGGGAATTTGTTCCCGGCAGCAGATGGTCCTGCAAGTATCCCGGACCTAAGCCATGTAGGGCTTTAAAGGTAAGTACCAGCACCTTAAATCTCACCCGGAGGGCAACTGGTAGCCAATGCAGCTCACGCAGGAGGGGTGTAATATGGGAGTATCGGGGAGCTCCCATCACAACCCGTGCAGCTGCATTCTGCACCAGCTGAAGCCTCCGGGTGGTCTTCAAGGGCAGCCCCATGTAGAGAGCATTACAGTAATCAATACGGGAGGTAACGAGTGCGTGGGTGACTGTACGTAGGGCATCTTGGTCCAAAAAGGGGCGCAATTGGTATATAAGACGAATCTGTGCAAATGCCCCCCTAGCCACGGCTCCAATATGATCTTCAAAACTGAGTCGTGAATCTAGGAGGACGCCCAGATTGCGTGCTCTATCAATGGGAGGTAACATCTCTCCTCCTATACTCAGAGATGGAACCTCTTGGACTAAACGAGATGACGGTATGTACAGCCACTCAGTCTTGGCCGGGTTGAGTCGGAGCCTGTTTTCTCCCATCCAGATCTGTACCGCTTCCAGGCAACGGGACATCACATCGAGGGCATCACTGGGTTGGTTCGGGGTGGAGATGAATAGCTGGGTATCATCAGCATATTGATGATATTTCACCCCGAAGCTACGGATGATCTCTCCCAGCGGCTTCATATAGATGTTGAACAGGAGGGGCGAGAGCACCGAACCCTGAGGCACTCCACAATTAAGAGGCCTAGGGCTTGACCTCTGCCCTCCTGCCAACACCGTCTGCGAACGGTCCGAGAGGTAGGAGGAGAACCACCGCAGAACGGTGCCTCCCACTCCCAGCCCCTCAAGACGACGCAGTAAGATACCATGGTCGATGGTATCAAAAGCCGCTGATAGATCTAATAGGACCAGGACAGAGGAATAACCTCTATCTCGGGCCCGCCAGAGATCATTCACCAGTGCGACCAATGCCGTCTCCGTGCTGTGCCCGGGTCTGAAACCCGATTGGTACGGATCTAGATATTCAGCTTCCTCCAGGTTCAAAGGGAGCTGTCGTGCTCTTTACTAAATGTGTAAGAACTAGTTAGTCACATCACATGAAGTTGTCATATGGCATCCTTTGGTTTGGGTTAGCATGAAACATTAACCTATGCATTATTTTGTGTAAATTATAATTTGCAGTAAAAAAGACCATTTGATTTCCCAGAGATACATTAAGTATCCAAACTCCATTATTTTGTAGCCTTTTCAAGCATAATTGTAAAACAATTCTTAGTATGATTTCCCATTACAGTACTGTTTTTTAATTGAAGCTAATAATAATATAAAATACAAATAAAAACTTCAAATATAAGGGAATAGGGAAGGGAAAAATAATGGGAAGGAAATGCAAGATAAAGAGGAAGGGGGGAAGGATCGACTTCCAACTCTTTTTGATGCAGTAAAATACAAAATACAGTTACAACCTTGACTTTTTTGCTTATACATTGAGTATATATTTACCATCTCTATAGCAACAAACTAATCTAATCATCAAAACCCCAAATCAAAGTTTTATTTTTTTCCTGTTTCAAGCATAAAGTCCAGAAGCCGTTTCCAATAGAAACAAAATTAGATACACTCTTCTCTTTGCCATCTCTTCCAGCTGCAACACTTTTTCCATCCATTCTTCCATTGTGGAGATTAATTGTAGCATTGTGAGGGTAGAAACTCACGCAGAGTGAAATTCAAGTCCTAGGCTAGGATGGACAGAAACATAACAAAGAAGTGAAACTCTTTCCCAAGACAATAGTATATGTGTGCATAGGCTTTCCCTGTATGTCACAAGTTATCCATTATTTCCCTACGTCCTGCAAATTTCAACATTCCCAAAAATGGAAAGCATGGTCTGTGATATGTAAAAGAATAGTTTATGCTTTATAATGTGGAATCTAGGATTTACTGGCAATCATGGTTTTGTGAAGTGCTTATAATCTTTGTGTGAGTCAGAAAATCTAGTTCAGTGTTGGCTGTACAAAGTTATAAAATAGTGAGTGAGTGGCTGAGTGAGTCACTTAGAATAGTGAGATGATTGGCATATAAATTTAATAAATATATTAAGTTAGTAATGAAAGCCTTGGAGAAACTATTCAGATGCTCTGGAATGTTTACAGTTACAAGTTGATAGTCTATAGCAGGGGTAGGCAACCTTGGCTCTTTTATGACTTGTGGACTTCAACTCCCAGAATTCCTGAGCCAGACGAAAAAAGAGCCAAGGTTGCCTACCCCGGTCTATAGTTTATAGAGAACCTAGGGAATGGCCTTGAAGGTAGGGAACAGCTGTTACCAAGGTGATAATCAGAACAGTCAGACTTGAGTCCTTCCAAGAAACAAACTTAAGAAAACATCTCAGACAGGGCCCTCGTTAATTTACATAAAGATAAATGAGGGAAGGGGAAAGCACATTCAGTCTTGCAACGTTCTGCAACTATAGCTGTTCCAATAAAAGTTTCAGGCCTATATGGCATTGTTTTCTTGATTTCTTCTACCTTGTACAAAGGTAGAAAGACTGGAATCATTGTAGGCAATAGAGTTCTGTTATATTCTGTGGAAGTGAACATTAGTCTTCGAAGAAGTTACATAGAAAGAATAGTAACACTTTTGAACTTTAGGCATATGGTGTTAGCCTACAATGTTGGGTTGAAAATATATTAACCATAATGCTATGTCTTTAAGTTGTTAATTGGCCAATGGGTGTGTAAGTGTTCTCATGGCCATAAGAGGGAGCTAAGAAGTAGCTTCTTTCTCTCTCTGAATTCACTGATCTCTACTATTACTGTTTTTGCTCTGCTGTTGGTTTACTACTGTTGTAACCTGAACTGTGTATTGACCTCTGGACCGGTAAGAAGACTTTGTAGTTTGGATTACTCTTTGGACTGTTGCTATTGTGTATGACTTGGACTGTTTATTTTTGACTGTGCATTTTTTGTTTTTACACCACCTCAAAGTAAAATACTTTTTGCTTTTACAACTCAGTGTACTCCTGTGTGTAACTCTTACTGCTCTCAGTACCCTTCCTTGTCTGTGCAACTCTTTGGTAGCACAAGGAGACCTCTGCACAACAAATTCTTTAGCACTGGTTATGGGCCCAGGCCTGTACTGAGAGTTAGTACACACAGTATTCTAGCTGAGTTTGTGTTAGCTATTTGGTGTAAAATGGCACAGGAACTGTTGTCAGGCATCTCCTGGATAACCCGGTTGGATGGGACAAACTATGTTTCCTGGTCCACAAAATGTTGCTTGCTTTTGCGCAAGGAAGGACTATGGACTGTTGTAAATAACCCACCAGATACTACTGCTTGGCATCCAGATGACGAAGAGGATGCAAAGAAAATAGACGACTTTAAACGAAGCAATGAGAAAGCTCTTTGCATTATTGGACTAACACTGAATGACCAGCAGCTTGTCCATATTCGTGGTGAGGAGTCTGCTGCTAGGTGTTGGGGCGTTTTGCGAAGGCTTTATGTTCGAGACAGTGTGGGTGCACATATACACCTTACACGTAAGCTGTTTAGGGCTCGTCTGCAGAAGAATGGAGATATGCTGACCCATTTAAACTACATGAAAGCAACTTTCCAAGAGCTTCATGAAAAGGAGCTGATTTTTTCAGAGTTGCATCAGGTCTACATTATTCTGTCATCTTTGGATGAGAGTTATGATGGGTATGTTTCTTCTTTGGAAGTCCTGACCAGAGAGGAACTGACATTGACTAACATTACTGGGAGACTGCTGGAAGAGTCCAGAAGAAGGCGTGACAGAGACCAGCTGAGAGAGACACAACCACGAGAGGAGCAGCCATTTACCACTGCTTACAACGTCAAGAAATGTTTTTCTTGTGGGGCTAGAGGGCATATAGCCAAATTCTGTAGAAAGGGTAAAAAACAGAATGTAAATAGCAGTGGGAAGGCTAAGAAGAGCATTGGTTTGGCTGTTTCTGGTGAACCAACATCCAGAAACAATGAATTGTGGGTTGTTGATAGTGGGGCTTCACAATGCATTACCAAAGTGAAAAAGAGGTTTATTAATATGAAAAACAGCAACCAATATGTTTCACTGGCAAACGGTTGGAGGATGAAGGCCTCTGGTGAAGGTAATTCCTATTGTCCATGCATTGATGAACAGTTACCTATGTTATATATACCTAAGCTAAGATTCAACCTATTATCTGTAAGGGAATTGGTTAAAGTTGGGTTTGTGGTAACATTCAGAGAGGAGCAATGCACTATTGAGAGGAATGGAACCTGTGTAACTGCTAATTTGAAAAATGGTTTATTCGTTCTCACAAGTAACCAGGTTAGTACAGTAAAAGCTAACTCAATATGTGAGAACAAGAAGCCACATGATGAATGTATACATTTATTGCATAGGCAGCTAGGGCATGTGAACTTTAACTCACTACGTAAAACAGTTGAGTTAGTAGAAGGAATTAAACTAAAGCCATGTAGTAAGTATTTGAATTGCAATGCCTGTAATCAGGAAAAGAGTAAGGCAACTCCTGCAAACAGGTTAAACAGTTTCAAAACAACTGTTCCTTTGGAAGTTGTGTTTGCTGATTTAATTGGACCCATGAAACCAAGTTTAGGAGGGTCATGTTATGTTTTAAGTATATTGGACCACTACTCTCGATATGGATTTTGTTATCTGCTTAAGTCAAAGGCAGACACTTTCCAACAATTTGCAAACTGGCTGAAGTTTGTGGAGAGAAAAACAAAGAGAAAGGTTCAGTGCATAATTACTGATAATGGTACTGAATTTACAAATAAGCGCTTTGTTGATATGTTAGTATCTGCTGGCATTGAGCATAAACGTTCAGCCCCTTTTAGGCCTCAACATAATGCATTTGTTGAGAGACGTGGGCAAACGTTACAAGCCATGATGAGAACCATGTTAAAAGATTCTGGCTTAACAGATAGACTGTGGGGGGAGGCAGCAAAATGTGCAAACCATGTTCTGAATATAGTTGTTAATACTTCTACTGGTAAAATACCATATACAATATGGCATGGTAAAAAACCAAACCTTGATTACCTGCACACATTTGGCACCCCAGCTTGGGTCCACATTCCTGCACAACTCAGGAGTAAAGGCCAACATAGGGCTAGGCAATTATACTTTGTAGGTTACGAAGCTAACCACAGATCCTATCGTTTCTGGGAACGAGGCACAACTAATGTATATAATAGTTCTAGTGCAAAATTCCTTGAGCACGTTGGTTGGGATAGGTTAGAGCAAGAAACTGTTAATACTGATCCTCTAGTGTTTGAGCACTCTTCTGATAACGTAACTAGTAATGATAATACATCTCCTGTAAATATAAAAGATGAAGAGGAGATAGGGGAGATAAAAGATGAATCAGAGGAAGGAAAGGAGTCAGAAATTCAAAGCCCTGTAATTCCTTGGCGTTCAATGCGCATCAGACATCCACCTGATCGCTATGAAGCTAGTATAGTATGTCAAGTTAGTTCAGTACCATCTAACTATGATGAGATCAGGATGTATCCTGAAAAGGAACAGGCATCATGGAAAGCTGCAATGAACAGGGAGTTGAAGTCTTTGCAGGATCTTAAGGTCTATGAGAAAGCAAAACTGCCACCTGGTGAGCAAGCTATAGGTTGTAAATGGATATATAAGATAAAGAAAGGAGTAGATGGAACTATAACCCATAAGGCACGTTTGGTTGCACAAGGTTTTGCCCAAACTACTGAGGATTATGACGAGGTGTTTGCACCCAGTCTGAGGGCAACTACTTTAAGAGCAGCTTTAGTATGGGCGGCTAAAAACCAATATATGGTTAACCATGTAGATGTTGAAACTGCATATTTACATGCTCCATTGCAACATACTATTTATTTAAGAATACCACCAGGATTGACCAATGATAGAGACCATGATTGTTGGGAATTAAAGAAAAGCCTCTATGGATTGAAACAATCAGGCTATGAGTGGAATAAATGTATAGTTAATGAGTTAAGTGCAATAGGTTTTGTTGCCAGTAATGCTGATCCTTGTTTGTTTAGAAGAGAACACAACGGAGCATTATCTTTTCTTTTATTATTCACAGATGATATTGCAATAATAACAAAAACTGAGTTAGAAGCACAAACTATCATTTCAAGATTGCAAAATAAATTCACAATTAGGAATCTTGGAGAAATAAGCCACTATTTGGGGTTAGATATTGTGAAAACGAATAGGGGTTTTAAGGTGTCGCAAGCCAGTAAAATATCTCAGTTATTAAAGAGATACAATATGGAAATGTGTAAACCAGCAAAAACTCCGATGGCTATGGATTTTAAGGACACTAATGTTGAGAGTCCTGTATTTGATAAGACTATGTACCAATCTTTGATAGGAAGTCTTATGTATCTGAGTAATTGGACTAGACCTGATATTTCTTACTGTATAAACCAATTAGCTAGGTACAACAATAATCCAACTGTTAGACACTGGCAATCAGCTAAACAAGTATTAAGGTATCTGAAGCAGACTATTCACTACTCGTTATATCTAGAGCCAAATCGTGAGTTAATCCTTACTGCGTATGCAGATGCGAGTTTTGCCTCTGATACAAGCACTCGTAAATCTACCTCAGGGTTGGCTATAATGTTGGGAGATTCTTTAATTGGATGGAAGTCTATTAGACAAAAACACATAAGCCTATCTACAATGGAGGCTGAATTTTCATGTCTATCAGTGTTATGTACAGAACTGCTAGTGTACAAACAATTATTGTTAGATATGGGTTTAAATGTAAATGATCCATTCATTGTATATGAGGACAATCAAGCTGCAATAAAGATGGCTAACAATGCTGCAGTAAGAACAAGATCTAAACATACTGATCTTCGTTATTTAAATGTCAGACAATGTATCAAGGATAAATTAATACAGCTAGAGTATTGTTCATCTGATGTAAATATTGCAGACCATTTTACGAAGGTACAAAGTGCTGTGAAACACAATACTAATTGTGAAAGAATGTGCATAAGATTGTAAGGGTTATATATTATTCTACCCAAAGGGGAGAATGTTAGGCATATGGTGTTAGCCTACAATGTTGGGTTGAAAATATATTAACCATAATGCTATGTCTTTAAGTTGTTAATTGGCCAATGGGTGTGTAAGTGTTCTCATGGCCATAAGAGGGAGCTAGGAAGTAGCTTCTTTCTCTCTCTGAATTCACTGATCTCTACTATTACTGTTTTTGCTGTGCTGTTGGTTTACTACTGTTGTAACCTGAACTGTGTATTGACCTCTGGACCGGTAAAAAGACTTTGTAGTTTGGATTACTCTTTGGACTGTTGCTATTGTGTATGACTTGGACTGTTTATTTTTGACTGTGCATTTTTTGTTTTTACACCACCTCAAAGTAAAATACTTTTTGCTTTTACAACTCAGTGTACTCCTGTGTGTAACTCTTACTGCTCTCAGTACCCTTCCTTGTCTGTGCAACTCTTTGGTAGTACAAGGAGACCTCTGCACAACAAATTCCTTAACAGTAGGCAATAGAGTTCTGTTTATTTATTTATTTATTTATTTGTTTGTTTTTATAAACCGCCCTTCTCCCGAGGGACTCGGGGCGGTGTACAGAGTAGGACAGGCAACAAAGTGAAACAGTATTGAAAAACAATAATCAAAGCAAAACAAACTGGGACCCCAATTAAAGCTGTCAGAGCTATCAGGCCAGGCCGGACTGTTGGAATAGGTAAGTCTTTAAGTCGCGTCGGAAGGTGCGGAGGTCGGGGGCCATCCGGATTTCAGTTGGTAAGCAGTTCCAGAGGGCTGGCGCACCCACTGAGAATGCCCTCCCCCTGGGCGCCACCAGTCGACATTCCTTGAGCGGTGGTACCCTGAGGAGGCCCTCTCTGTGGGAGTGCACAGGGCGGTGGGGTGTTGACATTGGCAGAAGGTGCTCCCGTAGGTAGTCCGGACCCATGCCATGTAGGGCTTTGTATGTCATTGTTAGCACCTTGAACTTCACACGGAAGGCAACTGGAAGCCAGTGCAGCGCACGGAGGAGAGGTGTGATATGGGAGTATCGGGAGGCTCCCAAGAGTGTCCGTGCCGCTGCACTTTGCACCAGTTGAAGCTTCCGAGTGGATTTCAAGGGCAGCCCCATGTAGAGAGCGTTACAGTAGTCTAGGCGAGAGGTCACAAGGGCATGGGTGACTGTACGTAAGGCATCCAGGTCCAGATAAGGCCGTAGTTGGCGAACTAGTCGAACCCGGGAGAAGGCCCCCTTGGTCACAGCTCCTATGTGATCTTCCAGGGAGAGCTGCGAGTCTAGGAGGACACCCAGGTTGCGGGCCCTATCAACAGGTGGTAGTAATTTGTCCCCGATGTTAAGGGATGGGATGTTCTGAGTATCCTGGCTTGCCGGTACGTACAGCCATTCAGTCTTGTCCGGGTTCAGTTGAAGCCTGTTCCTCCCCATCCATTCCCGGACCGCTTTCAGGCAGCGGGACATCACGTCGAGGGCATCACTGATGTTGTTTGGAGTTGAGATGAAAAGCTGGGTGTCATCAGCATACTGATGGTACCCTACTCCAAAGCTGCGAATGATCTCACCCAGCGGTTTCATGTAGATGTTGAACAGGAGAGGCGAGAGGACCGACCCCTGAGGGACTCCGCAAACGAGAGGCCTCGGGGTCGACCTCTGTCCCCCTGCCAGCACCGACTGCGAGCGACCCTGGAGAAAGGAGGAGAACCAACGCAGAACCGTGCCTCCCACTCCCAGCCCCCTGAGGCGTCGCAGCAAGATACCATGGTCGATGGTATCGAAAGCCGCCGAGAGATCTAATAAGACTAGGACAGAGGAATGGCCCCTGTCCCGGGCTCTCCAGAGATCATTCATCAGAGCGACCAATGCCGTCTCCATGCTGTAGCCCGGCCTGAAGCCCGATTGGTACGGGTCTAGATAAACCGCTTCATCCAGGATCTGAGGAAGTTGGTGCGCCACCACGCTCTCAACAACCTTCGCAAGGAAGCGAAGATTGGAGACTGGACGAAAGTTATTCAATGAGGATGGGTCCAAGGTGGGCTTCTTGAGGAGAGGTCTCACCACCGCCTCCTTCAAGGCGGTGGGGAAGTGACCCTCACTCAGAGAAGCAGAGATGACCGCCAGGAACCAGCCTCGTGTCCCCTCTCGAGCTGCATAAGCCAGCCAGGAAGGGCACGGGTCCAGTAAGCATGTGGAGGAGCTCAACCTCCTCATAATCCCGTCCACTTCCTTAGGAGTCACAGGATCAAATTCCTCCCAGATGACGTCGGCAAGACTGTCCATGTCTTGTTCTTCCAACTCAGCCCAGTTGGAGTCCAGGCCGGTTCGAATCCGAGCAATTTTATCCAGCAGATATTGACCGAATTCCTCGGCTCGACCCTGCAAGGGTTCCTCCCTCACCTCTTGGTTCAGTAGGGAGCGAGTCACCCTGAACACGGCAGCCGGGCGATTATCTGCGGACGCGATGAGGGTGGAAAAGTAGTTGGATTTTGCCACCCTTATCGCAGCGAGATAAGACCTGGTGAGGGTTCTTAATCGCAATCGGTCGGATTCGGATCGACTGGATCTCCAACGGCTCTCTAGGCCCCGTCTCCGACGCTTCATCTCCCGGAGCTCCGTGGTGAACCATGGGGCTCGCTGGGATCTGCGCCGGGTCAGAGGCTGCAAGGGTACAACTCGGTCCAGAGCCTCCGTGGCTGCCTTTTCCCAGGCTTCCACTAAGGCATCCGCCGAGTTGTGAGCAGGGAGTGCATGTGCGTCCCCAAGCGCTGCCTGGAACCTATCAGGGTCCATTAGGCGCCTAGGGCGGTACCATCTGGTTGGCACCGCGCACCCACGGCGGGGGGTGGCAAAGGGGAAGTCTAGCCGCAGGAGGTGATGATCGGTCCATGACAGGGGCGTAACAGTTGTGGCACCCCCACCGATATCATCGCGCCACCGTCCAGACAAGAACACCAAGTCTGGGGTGTGGCCTCTCTCATGAGTCGGTCCAGAAATTATTTGCGACAGGTCCATGGCTGCCATGGAAGCCATGAACTCCCGAGCCAGTTCGGACGATCCTCCCAGGGACGGTAGATTAAAGTCGCCCAAGACCATGAGTTTTGGGAATTCAACCACCAACCCTGAGAGGACATCGAGTAGCTCGGGCAGGGCTGCCGCTGCACGATTAGGTGGTAGGTATGCCAGCAGCAGGCCCAACTGCGCCCCCGGGCCGTATCTCAGTAGGAGAGACTCACACCCGACCATCTGAGGGACGGTGGTCTCTCGCGGGCTAAGGGATTCCCTGATGATAACTGCCACTCCCCCGCCCCTCCCATGGGTCCGAGGCTGGTGCAGCACCTGGAAACCTGGCGGGCAGAGGTCAACCAGAGGGACACCACCCTCTGGGCCCAGCCAGGTTTCCGTGATGCAAGCCAGGTCCGCGTGCTCGCTCTCCACTAGGTCACGAACAAGGTGAGCCTTGTTAGCTACGG
This sequence comes from Vipera berus, assembly GCF_964194415.1. Taxonomy (NCBI): domain Eukaryota; kingdom Metazoa; phylum Chordata; class Lepidosauria; order Squamata; family Viperidae; genus Vipera; species Vipera berus. The sequence continues at coordinate 155,118,459 of NC_138203.1, read as the reverse complement.
ACCTGGCATTCAGGTAGACCAGCCTTAGCATAGGAGGCTGCACACCTTCGCTCCCGGGTCCTCCGGGGAAGTACAGAGGGTCGGAGCGTCTCACCGCTTGTACAGAGCGGAGATGACACTCCCGGTGACGATACGGCCCTCTGTTTGTGCACCTTCTGCCGTTCCCCACCATCCTGGGAATAGGATGTTCGTCAGTACGCCACTGGGTATTGTCGGCGACTGGTCCTCGTTTCTCACCATCGCGACTGGTCGTAGGCCTGGCCTGCGTTATGGTAGCCGGAAGGCCTGCCTTTCCCGAGCAGCCATATTCTTTTCCCGCCCCCCTCCCTAACCCGACAAAAAACTTGACAAGAAACTTAACCAGGGGCCTCTTGTTGGTCTTGTGATGAAGGCCCCTGACCCTGCCTGGCCATCTCTCAGAGGCCCAATGGTCGGGCCCGTCATCGAGGTTTGATGTATTGAAGGCAGGACGAACCCAGGAGAGGGGGGAACTCCTGAGGGCGAGTAGATCTATGCTAGAATATTGGAGAAGCATAGGGAGCATTGGGGAGCATTGGGAAGGCGGTCCCCTGGGTGGAGCATTGGAAGGAGGGTCTAGTCGGGTAGGTGGGTATCTGGACCGTCATCCAACCACTGCCACTTGGCTGGGTGAACCCCAGAAGCAGGCCACTCCCCATCCTCTCACGATGGGTTGTGATTCTGCTTCTGGGGGTGGTCCAGGACCCACTCTGGGTGAAGCATACCCCATAGAGCTCTCACCTCTATGGGGCTGCAGATGTAGGACAGGCCACTCTGCCACCGTGGCTTACACCCAGGCCCATCATGTCCTGTGGGGCGAGGGAGGGCAGGGGGTTCGGAGCTGGTGGAGGCAAGATGCTGATGGCCTCGGTGGTCTAGTCGCCGTCATCTCCACTGGTTAGCTGCATCGTGGCGACATTAGGTTGTTGATCGGCACGGAGACACCGTCGGCACCCAGGGTGCGGGCCGGAGACGCCACGCCGCGTCTAGTAGTGCTGCCGTCGAGGGTTTTTGGTGAGGTTGGTCGACCAGGGCCTGGAGAAGCTTAGCGCCGTTGTCAAGGCCCCTCGGTGGTGGTCGATACGGGTCCGCATAGCCGGTCTGCGGCGTCTCCTTGATCCCATGGAGACGCCACCGTTGTTCAGGAGCAGGCCAGGAGGTCGAGGCAGAGTAACGACTCCGGTCCTGCTCAGGGTGGTTGCTGCGGTTGCCTCGGTGTTCAGGCCCGTGGGGATACGACAGACTAGGGCCCCGCGGGGTTCTTGCCGTCGCCGTTGCCGACGATGTCGCTGCCTCCGCCACCCAGCTGGTCCGCGGCACCTCCGTTGATCGATTGGAGACGCCACCGCAGCCTGGGAGTCGAACAGGGGGGTCGGGGCAGGGCAGAGATGTTGGCCCCTCTTGGATGGCAGCAATGGTTGTGGTGGCTTGGGGCGGGCCGGTGATGCCCCGTCGCCACTGCCACCGTCGCTTTTCGGCTCCTGGGACAGACGGTCAGCTTGGGGGCTGGAGAGCTGTCGCTGCTGCTGCTGTTGGTTTCGTTGCCGGCGCCTCCGCCGCACAGCTGATCTGCGGAGACGCCGCCCTGTTATATTCTGTGGAAGTGAACATTAGTCTTCGAAGAAGTTACATGGAAAGAATAGTAACACTTTTGAACTTTGGTATTGGAGAAGGCTTCCGATAACTGCCTCCACCATGGATAACCAAGAAAGCAAACAAATATATCATAGAACCAATAAATCCAGAGTTCTCATGTGATCCTATTGTTGCATGCTTTATGGAGCTATGTGACCCTCTGCATTTAATAAATAAATAATAATTATTTGAACCTGGTCATTTGATAGGAACTTGATGATACATAATCAGTGAATCAGTGGATTGTACTAATTGCAAATGGCTGTCCAGAATTTAACCAGAAATCTTTTTTCACCTAGATACCACAAATTACATCTGTGATATTTTGTATATAGAGCAGATGCTTTGACATAGAATAATGGCTTTTCATTTCAATGCATGCATAATTAACTTTCCTAAAACAAGAAATAGCAGTAAGCCATTCCCAGGAAACAACCCAAATAGCAAAGTGAAGTCCATTGACTCTAGTGGCAAAGCACAGATTCCATTAAAAAAATCCCTTTCTAGCCAGTGTATATGGTGAATTCTCTAAGAATACACCTTTTGAACACAATATGAAATTAGGAAAGGGAATAGAATTCTAAGTTACCCTAAATTTGACTTCTGTTGCTTTTCTTCCCAGTTCAAGCCATTAATGATAGATTACTGGATCATGCATAATTCCACTTGTAGGAATGCATGCCCATTGTTTCAAAGAATCCACAAAGTGCCTAGGTTCAAAACCTGAGGATGCAATTTCTTTTAGAATTTAAGAAACTTTCAGTTTTTCTGATGTGTTCAAAGAAAATATAGAAACGTAGCTAGATACAGCCTAAGTCTACCACTATAAAGATGAGTCAGCCACAATAAACCATCAAATTCATACAACAAGACTTTTCTAGACTTTATTACTAGAATTTTAAAAGCTGTGGACACTCAGAACTCAGAAAGCAGCTTTGCGTCACATGGAGACTTCTGTTCACGAGGGAGTCAGAAATACTGTGCTTTTCTGGATCTTCACTTATTTCTGAAGAGGCTTTCAGTATTTCAACACAATAGTATAAATCTTTATTTTCCATCAATCCCAGGATCATTTCTTTTAAACGTCAAGTGAATTCAAAAAGTATTTATGTTGATGGTATCACAATAAGTCGGTCAAAAATTAAGCAGATTTTGTTTTTCAGTGTTGAATATTGTTCTCTGGCAGGTGACTTTATTACAGAAAACTCTTTCCAGAAGATACAGAAATATAATCTTAGAGAATTTGTTTTAAAATTTCAAGAGCCATAGTGGAAGAGAATGGAAAAAAAATAGTTTGGTTATAAGTTGCAATGCATAAGAGGAGCTCCGATAGAATTTTCTTTTTGCTTATTTTTTGAGAGAGCCCAAAGCTTTCATGGCTAAGGCGGGACTAATACTCACAGTCTCCTGCTTATGCTTATATGCCTATGCCTATGTTTCAGTTAATAGGATACCTCCAATTCATCAGCAGTTAATCATTTCTGAATTGGGTCAACTGCTTGCTTCCCATTATAAGACAAGCTATTTTGTGCACAATGTTCTCTTAGAAAATGGTATTTATAACTAAATCACATTTAAAATTGATCTTTTCAGTCCACTCCAAGATTCCCATTGAACAAGAAGAATTCTTAGTCTTTGAAAAATATTTGATTTAGTTATTTCTCATATTTCTAGAGCAGGGGTGTCAAACTGCCGGCCCATGGGCCGGTTGCATCATGCGGAGGCCGCACCCACCCCAGCTCTGGCAATTTGAAAAAAGTTGCCATACGTTGCGACACATCACATGATGTGGAGAGTTTGACACCCGTGTTCTAGAGCAACTATTTGTGGTTCGTTTGTTTGTTTGTCAGATTTGTATGGCTGCCCATCTCATTAAAAAATTACTCTGGGCGGCATATTACAACAATCCATATATATAAAACAATCAGCATGTAATACAGTATAAGAATTGGTATTAAAAGAGAAATAATACAAAAACAAAATATATAAACCCTAGACAAAGAGAGAATAAGAGTAGCCTAGAGCCATCTAGGCATATCTCCAGTAGCCAGGGAGCCTCAGGCCTGATGACATAACCTGATGAGGTTATGATGAGGCCTGATGAGATCTTGAGAGACTTCTGGAATATCAAAAGGGATGGAGACGATCTAATTTCAGGGGGAAGAGTACTCCATTAGGGTCATTGTACCATGGCAGAGAACTCATATCTCCTGGGACCCATGTAGATGTAGATCCTTAGCTGATGGTATCTGCAGCATGCCATCTCTTCTTGCAGGGAATTTGAGGGTCTGCAAGTATTTTTGCAGGATTGTATTGTTTATTTATTTGTCAGCTTGGAGCTTAATTACAAAGTGTCCCTTTTGATAAGAAGTATATTCTCCAGGTTGGCTGAGCTTTCCTTTGTTCCTTGCATAATCTGATGTAAAAAGCTGCCTTGAACTATGAGTTATGTGGCTAATTAAAATTTATATATTATTTATACATTTAACAAATTTATATGGCTGCCCACATCATGTTTAGATGACTTCAGGCGGCGTACAACGTCTAAAACTCCATAACATAAAAACCCATAAATGTTCCACCTCATCCCATCCTCTATGGCAGCAACAACACAATCAAATCAACTATTTCATCGGTTGCATCTCCATTCGGGGTCCCTAGGCCCGCTGACAAAACCATATTTTTAAGGTCTTTCGGGGGGGAAAGCAACAGGGTAGGAGCTGACCATACCTCAGTGGGAGTGGTATTCCACAGAGTAAGGACCACCAAGATTAAATTTAAATTAAAAATAAAGTTTTCTTTTTTTACTAAACAGTTACTATATTGTAAGTGGCTTTTAACTATTTTATGACTGTTCGCTGCTCAGAGTCCCTTGTCTGAAAAGGACAGCTAAAGAAATTGACTGAATCAATAAAAAAAATGGTAAAAATTAATTCCATTATTTTAGAATGCTACTGTACCTCTGTTTGTTTGATATCACATGGTTTCATTTCAGATACCATGTTTCTCCAAAAATGAGCCCTAATGGGACCAAAAGACCCATTAGGGCTTATTTTGGGGGGGGGGATATCTTATTTTGCGGCCACTTGCCGACTCTATCCCACCATCTGGTTGCTCGCAGCTGCAGTGGGGAAGGAGAGAGCACATTGCATCAGTGCCACTGCCATGAGGTGAGGTGAAGCAGATTGGGGTGGAGCTGCCCCACGTACCCCACACCCACTTACCTCAGGGCCCCCGCAGCCAGGCCACCCATGCCCCGCCACCTGTCTCACCTCATGGCGGCATCACCGGCAGCAGCAGCCCCAACCAACAGGAGCCTACATGGCCCCTGGCCCACTTGTCTGGCTGCTAACAGTTGCAATGGGGCAGGAGAACACACGTCACACTGGTGCCACCCCCATGAGGTGAGGCGAGGCAGGTGGGAGGATGGAGTTGCTCCATGTGCCCCACACCCGCTTACCTCAGGGCTCCAGCAGCCAGGCCACTCCCTGCTTGGCGACCTCCCCCAACTCGTTCTATGACCCGGCTGCCGGCCCACCTCTTCCTTTTCACTCCTCTCTCAAGCCAGACTGCCACAGTCCCCCTCCCCCATTTCTGAGCCAGGTGCGGTGATGGTCAAAGGCCTCTGCCACCACTGCACATCAGCCATGTCCGCACTGAAAGGGCTTTCTTTGGTCCCTGTTGGTGCTGCCCCATGCCGCAGATCACCTGCCTGGCGGCGGCCTCCTCCTCCACCTACCACTTGGCTCCTGCAGTACTGGGTTGCTCTGCCTACTCCCCGTTCACTACCTGTATTGTACGGTTTCAGTGGTGGCAGTTCTGGAAGCCAATGGTAGGCTCTCTGCATCGTCCCTGGGCTGCCTTCGCGGCTCTGCCCACACAGCCATGGGAGAGTTGATGGCTGGAATCACGGCAGTGTGGTCTTCGGAGCACCCCCACTGCCAACCCTGGTATCTCTCCCGGGGCTATGTGGGCAGAACCGCAAAGGGGGCCAGCCCAGGGACGACGCAGAGAGCCTACCACTGGCCTCCAGAGCTGCTGCCATTGAAACCATACAATACAGGCAGCAAATGGGGAGCAAGCAGTGCAACCCAGCGCCGCAGGAGCCAAGCGGCAGGAGGATGAGGATGCAGTGGCTGTTGCCAGGCAGGTGATCTGCAGAGTGGAGCGTGGATGGCAGAGACCAAAGAAAGCCCCTCCAGCGGCAGAAGTGGCCGGTGCGCAGTGGCGGTGAGGGCCTTTCATTGTCATTACCTCCTAGCTCCAAAACAACAGAGGGGGACTGGATAAGGAGACCAAGCATCTCCCACTCATCCTCTGAGGCATGCCCCATTGTGCCAAAAATCAACCAGACGATGGGATGGAATGGGCGGGCTCTTAACTAGGGCTTCTTTTGGGGGTAGGGCTTATATTAGGTGCATGCTAAAAATCATGCTAACACTTATTTGCTGGGTGGATCTTATTTTTGGGGAAACATGGTAGCTATTTTCATTTAAAAATGAGCCTTATTAGAACTTCTGTCTTGATCCAATTCATGATATATTAGCTTTAGCATGAAATTATATATGCCTATTTCCCTCTTAACATTTTTAAATTAGTATTTTGTGCAAGATGTATAGGATATTAAAGAAGAATGTTTCAAGTAATATTAAAGAAGATTTTGTTGCTGAGGAAATTGAGGAAGAATGGGTCATTCTGATATATGTCATGCACTGTTAAATTACACTGTGGAGGTGAATATTTAAAATCTACTTCATGTGACAAGAAACCTTGAAATTATCTCCAGATGAACTATCTTTCCAATACTTTGCAGTTTTACCCTGAGTTTTTAGAACATTATTCCCTGAAGTTAAATGATGTAAATGGAATATTGTCTTTGCTAATAAAATCTTCTTCAATCTGGTGTCCTCCAGACACCCTGAAATGAAACTCTCAGGGTTGTAATAGTTAGAGGGGATCAGATTGAAAAAAGATTGTTTTGTGGGTATTGTGGCTTATACTTTAGTGCACTTCTCAAAGCATTCTTTTTTCAACCTCTAAAGATCTTTCCCTCCCCTGGCCTAGACAATTTGAATTTACAGCTTTAAAAATTACAAATGCATATCTTTCATTAAAATAAACGGATATATATGTGATTGATTATTTCAGGATAATTCCAGTATCAAAAAAGAACATGTTCCTCAAGCATGTGCTTATAGGTAGTCCTCATTCAGTGACTGCCTCTTTTAGTGACTATTTAAGTTATGACAGTGATGAAAAAGGAATTTTGTGACCCATCCTCACATTATGATTGATCGGGCTTGTAAAACAAAGGAAGTAAGATCATAAACACAGTTGTGGTTTCACTTAACTACCACTTTGCTTAACCGGGTTGCTAGTCCCAGTTGTGGTTGTTAAGCAAGGACTAACTGTATTTCCTTTAAAAGTCAGCACTGAAACATATCAACCACTAGGTTTGTCTACATGAGGGATTTGTTGTTGTTCAAGTATATGTAAATCCTTCAAGGAATATGAAATTACACATAAGATTCACAGTTGCTATTATTTGGTAGTACCATTTGGGATATAAATTGGAGCAAAGAGAGTAGGTAAACTGTCTGAAACACTAGACAACAACTCCTCTTAACCAATAAACCTCAAATGATTATTTCATACTTAATCCTGAAATAGGAAAAGAAGTGACTGCACATTTGGCAAAATGCATTTCCTTCATTTTTATACAACAAAATGTCTACCCATCTCCTAATTTGAAAGTGGTTTCTAGTGAATAAAACTCATTCCAAACAAAACTGGGCAATAATATTTACCCATAAAAATCTCATCTCTGAGATTTTCAATGTCATCTCTAGCAGATTACTCAAATCAATAGTCAATTTGAAGGAATTATACATTTCCTAAGGCAATTTGACCCCCACCCTTCCCAAAGAATCGCTCATCCTCAGCACCAATAATGTATATAATATTAAAGTTAGAAAGCTTTCCTGATAATCAAACAATGTGAATTCTATGCAGTGACCCACTTTATCTATGTTCACAAGATTTTCATTGCATTTTTCTTTATATTAAGTTTTCCTTAATATAAGGAGGTCATATCTGTGTTACTTGTGAGAATTATATGTGAAAATTCCTATAGTGGGGATCCCCAACGCCAGGGCCACGCCCACTACCGGGCCATGGCCTATTCAGGAATTAGGCCGCAGTCAAGCTGCGGGTCCATGCACGCTGGCCTACCGCTTGTGTTAATTGAGCTGCACATGGGCGCTGGCCTTCTGTTCACACAGCCTGTTTCTTCTCTTTCACCCACAGCCAAGCTGCTCAAGGTTAGGGACCACTGTCCTATAGCATGAAGAAGCCTCATTTAAAGCTGTTATTTGATACAGATAGTCTTTGATTTACAGTCAGTTGTTTAGTGACCAAAATTACACCGAGCACTGAAAAAGTGACTTGTGGCTGGTTTTCGCACCACCATTGCACATTCCCATGGTCACGTGATCAGGTTTCAGATGCTTGGCAAACAAGCATGTATTGATGACAGCTGCCCTGTCCCAGCATCATGTGATCACCATTTGTAACCTTCCCAGCTGGCTTCTCACAAGCAAAGTCAAGCGGGGGTACCCTGATTTGCTTAAAGACAGCATGGTTCATTTAACAACTGCAGTGATTTCTTAACAATTTTGGCAAATGGGGCAAAATTCACTTAACAACTGCCTTCTTGGCAATGAAATGTTGGGCTCAATTGTGATTGTAAGTTGAGGATTACCTGTATATTCTTTAAAATAAAAACAAACTTAATATATATTTTTCCCAGTATTTTGCTCATCTTTCCTATCCAAATCTTAAATGCTTCTTCCCTGCTCAATACGGAAACAATTTAGTCTGCTTATATATGTGAGAAGCAGAAACATTTAAGGAGCAGTATGATTGTATGGTAAATATGGGCAATAGTAATTACAAGTAAGACTCACAAATGCTTTTTTAAAGGTTTTTGATAAAATTTATTAGCGCCATTTTACTCTAAAAATGGTAGAGATTAATTGCTCATCAGAGCTTTGGAACTGTTATTCTTAAGCAATACACCTAATAGTGGTACCAAAAAAAAGGGCAAAAATTCTGAAAGCAATCTGAGCATCTGTTGGGCGAGGATGATGATTAGCTGTTCAGTTAGCTGATTATGGACTTTTTTCTTGATTGCACTTTGTATGTTATGGCTGTCCCACACTCTTACAGAAAGTGGTGAAGTAACTGAAATAATTCTCCTGGGCTGAAATTCCTGAAGTAAATCTATGTATATTTTTGAAAGTAGGCAATTCTTTTTGAATGACTCATGCACTGCTATATACATGATGAAACCTTATGAGTTTTAAGGCACTGAAAATTATTAGGACAAACAAGCCAGCTTCCTGCCCTAGAATTCTTCTGTTAAATCAAGATTTTTATATAGATTATGGCTTCAACTTAGGTAGCTATACCCTTTTCCTGTTGTGTGTCAGAACTATATGCTTCAAATAATGATAATTTAATTTCAACCTTTTTTTTCAGTAAGCAGATGTAATTTGGGATAATCCCAGATTTAAATGGGATTGAGTTGTAAACTCTTGAGCCAGTGCTTTTTAAATTTTTTAACATGTCTCATAATAATTAACTTCTGCAGAAGTTATAGTTGGTACTTCATCTGTCTCTTCTGCTTGACCTGCACATTGAGACAGTAGATATGTGAGGGCATCTCGTGATCAATTCAGAGGTTAAGTGAATTAATGAAAGAGCAATAGTACTGAATTGAATAGCTTTGCTCCTTGGTGTAAGTAGGGTAAAATTGAGCATCCATATGACAGCAGACCCAGGTGCAATAAGAACTGCAGTACTATCAGTGTTCACTAATCCAAGAAGTTCATTTCTCTTCCCCTTAATGTTTTTACTATGTGGGAGAGAGAAAGAGACTCATGAGAACATGAAATATATTGCATAGCAGGGTGTGCATTTTTTGGCCCACAAACTTCATTTGGGCCTCTATATTTTTGCCATTGAATTGAGAAGATCACATTGCAGAAATTCAGTGGCAAAATTTGATGTAGGAGGAGATATCTAAAAGAATGGAAGAAGTTTGCTTCCCAGAGTGTTATCTTAGAAGAATTATGGAGGGCATATCAGATGAGATCTGAGTATCCCACCCTCCATTTTTTTACTAGAATATCAAAAGCAAATTTACCAAAAATGATTGAAGGCTCCCTGAGAAGTTTTAATGAGGTTGTCAACTCTACAACGAACCTGGCTGCAGCCATCTTGCTCGTTCTACATTGCCACAAAGATGGGAGGGGGTGCGGAGGATTTCTGCTGGTCTAAACAGTTCAATGTCCCGTGGGAACCAAGGTCATTGGTTAGATTGGGAGGGTGGGGAGCATTCGGGTAGAAAGCCCGTCAAACCATTCTGTTGGGAAATGTAGTTGATTTCAGACTCGGTTTCACTTTTGACCGCGCTAATACTTCGTAACCAATAAACATGTGCTTTGAGGAAACCTCGAGCCTTGGAGTTCTGATTTAATTGGCCTCATCTATTGAAACCTTGACATAGGTGTCAGAAATTAATTTGTCACAAATCTCTCATAGGACTTTTGTTTTTAACCTGGGAGGAAGCAGATGGAGGAAACAGTTACAGCTGAAAAAACTTAAGAGAGAGTGAGAACTAGGATGGGAACTAGTTATTTGTCCCTTCTGATCTGTCCAAAACCAAGTAAAGAAGAAAAGGATGCCAAGGTCTCTAGTGTCAACATGAATCCAAATAAATAAACGCCATGGCAAAACATAATTGCATGGAGCTTGCTAGGATAAGCCACTGATGTCAGGAATTCTAGAGGAATCAGGTGGAATATATCCTCACAAGAATGTTCTCTAAGTAAAATACAAGGGATCTGTGAGATCGTGGCTCGTTGAATACCGTAAATTTGCTTTGCTAAGCCTTCCTCTGGCCGCCACTGGGGTCATATGATCCACTTTTGCGACCTTTTGACAAGCAAAATCAATGGGGAAGCAAGAATCACATAACAAACATGTTACTAACTTAACAACCGTAGTGTTGGCTGTACAACTGTGGCAAGAAAGGTCACAAAATGGGGCAAAACTGATTTAATAATCATCTTGTTTAGCAATGGAAATTTTGGGTTTAATTGTGGTTATACGTTGAGGACTATCTAAGAATAATTGTTATTCATTATTTCTAGAATATAGATATATGCCAATCCGTAGCCAGTGTTTTTCTAACATAAGATAAACATCAGGCATCCATGAAACACCATATAAACTTAGTAAAATAAATAAATAAATCATCCATTAAATGGGATAACTGTTCAAGTCTGTATTAATAAGTTCTACTTTTATCAGACAGCATAGGTTAGAAAAAGGTGAAGGCATTTTTAATTTAATGTTTGCACATCTGAGTTTTTAAAAAAATCAAAAGCCTTTTAATGTTAAAAGTAGGGAAAGCTGCATCTTTTTTCTGCTCGTCATAAAGAGTACCATAATCTCTTCCCTGAATCTTTGTCTGTATCAAGTGTAGTTACCAAGGAAACTGATCACTGACACACTTTGTTGAACAGCTTACAGAAGGCTCCCTAAAATCTTTCTGATCCTTAATATTTCCCATAGCTTTAAGTCCCTTGTTCTCCTAAACAAACCTTCCAATCTTTTTGCTTAACCATTTCTATTAGCAAACTCTACACCACATTGGCATATTTTATTTTGTATAATTTCCTTTCTGCACAAAAAACCTACACACAAGATACACCCAGGTAGGATAATTAGCTTACTTGGATAATGGAAGATAGTCTTAGTAAACCCCTAAATTTTATCTGCCAAGGGAGCCAGTGTGTACAATATGCTACTTTCTATGCATCACAAATGTTGGTGTCCTTCAGTTGTGTTGAATTTTAGGTAATTATAACCATACATTTTTCTTATAATTACAAGTATAGTATGGTGATCTACAGCTATATAGACAAATATATCGTATAAATATAAAATGGTTAGAAAAGATAAGATAACCTTTATTGTCATTTTTTTACTGTGGGCAAAATGACACACATTAAAAATGAAATTCTGTTGCTGCTCTCAAAAGTGTACACATACATAACACACATATAAACATGCTATATACAACATATGTATATATCTACACCCTTACATATTAATACATATAAATATTAATCACTGTCCATCTTGAATACATAATGGAAGAAGGAAACTTGAGAGTTCACAAGGTTAATACAGTATGGAACAAAACTGACTGAATCTGGATGTTCTGCTTTGGATACCACCAAACCTCCTCCCAGAAGGTAACAAGGAAAATAGGTCATGAAGAGGATGTGTAGACAATCCTGCGGACCCTGCTCAAACAATGCTTATATGCTATGTCCTGGATGGAAGGGAGGGAACTGCCAATAATCATTTCTGCCATCCTCACCACTCTCTGCAGCACCTTCCTGCAGTCTGAAGCAGTGATGCTTCTAAATCAGACTGTAATGCAGTATGACAGGATGCTCTTGATCCTTCCTCTGTAGAAAGTGGTAAGGACAGGGGAAGGAAGATGTGCTTTTCTCATTCAACACAGAAAATGCAGGCGCTGCTATGGCCGCTTCATCAGTGTCTCACTGTTGAGCAACCAAGCCAGCCTACTCGTTAACTGCACACCCAGAAATTTGATGCTGGTAACCTTCTCCACAGGTGAATCATAGCAAGCTAATCCTAATCTATACTTTTTAAATTGACATGTTTGGACATTCAACTTGCTTCATAATTTTGGTTTTCTGTCCAAGAATATCATTTCTAAAGGCAAAACTAGCTTTGAGTTCTTTAGGATGAGGGAAATGATATCCTGTATTAAAACAATGAAATGTACATAGTCATCTCAAGACATTTCACCAATGATTTTTACAATGCATTGTAAAAATATCTATGTTATTATAGATAGTTGAAGCAACTCCCTATAATTACACTTGCTGAGAAATATCGTAGACGTCCAGGCTTCAGGAAGGCTGAGGTAAAACTCCTGTTCATTAGAGAGTAACAGATGAAGACTTTTGACTGGCTTTTTAAACCTGTCGCTTTGCTTCAGAAGCAATAAAATGTTTTTATAGTCCCGTCCTTGTATGATAAATGAACACAGTCAGTTTTTCTAAATGAGTTGGTAACAAACATAGGATAGCAGAATAGAGATGAACTGAATTTTCAATAGACAGAATGAAAGCTGATGATTGCCAAGTTTCAAAGAAGCCTGAACAGGGTTTTATCTCTGGGGAAATTATACAAAATTTGGAATTGGCATGGTATCTCTATAAAGATGATTAAAGAGAGCCAGCTTTGGAAAGATTAAGCATTTAGAAAAGTTAGGACTTTCACTGGGTGAATTTGGTGGTATTTTTCTTAGTGCATTATGCATATGGAAGTTGAATCAAAGGGAAAGTTCTCATTTTTTTGGCCATAGGAGAAGCCTTATTCATGGAGTGCTGAGTTCACATAAAAGTGAAAAAGCAAAAGTAAGTGAGGAGGGAGGAGGTAAGATTTAAGGGACAGAAAGAAATTTGTTATACTTATTCTTAGGCTATTTATTTTGAGGGGAATGATAAAGTTGCTCTGCCTTTCCATATTGATAAGGCTTTGCTTTTCCAGAAACAGATGGGAGATAAAATAAAATGGCAATTCAAATATTATTTAATATATTAATAAATTGTACACCCACGTCTTTCAGATAGAGAGCCAATTTAGTGTAGATGTTAGGCAGGGGTCTTCAAACTTGGCCGTTTTATGACTTGTGGACTTCAACTCCCAGAATTCCTCAGCCAACATCCACAAGTCATAAAAGGGCCAGGTTTGAAGATCCCTCGGTTAAGGCATCAGTCTAGAAACCAGGAGAATATGAGTTCTAATACTGCCTTGGATATGAAGCCAACTGGGTGACTTTGGGCCCACCCACTTTCTCTCAGCCTTGGTAAGGAAGTAATGGCAAACGACTTCTGAAAAACCTTGCCAAGAAAACTACAGGGACTTATCCAGGCAGTCTGTAAGATTCAGACCTGATTGAGCAGAAGAGAAAAATTAATCTTTCAGATGACCATAATCTTTCTGTAATTCTGTAATTCATGCATACATATCCCTACTGAGAAAAGTTCCTTTTTAATCTTAATTAAATATTTTCTTGTAACTAGTTCTTCCCCTTATTACCTCTTGCTGAAGGCAGTAGCTGATTTTGATAGACTGAAATAAAATAGTGATGAAAGTCAAACATAGAAGCCCAAACTGAGAACATTAATCATAGAAACCCAAAAGTAATTGAGAGGCTTATCTTTAATCCTTTTCCGTGCTCAAGAGATTTAGTAAAGGTTTTATAGAAAGCCTTGAAAGGACTAAGTGGTGATAAGATAGACTGATAAGACCCATCTGTTCTCCAAAGAGTTCTCTCTGGCTGTTTAAATTGGGGAAGAGATACATTGTTGGTTTTTCACTGATTCTGATTACAATGGGCTTTACTGTTTATCTGTGTGCCAGTGGTATCATTAGGACTATTCCAACATCAGTTTTTGTATCCTGTGGATCAGTTTAAGGTGCTATTGGTTGGGAACTCCATATTTAAACACAATTACTACACTTTTGAAAGAGTATTATTTCAATTATTTAGGGGGGGGGAAGGCAAGAGAGGCAGCTGTGAAAACACTTCAGGGTCATTTGGGGATTTAGTTAAGAATGAAGCTTGTATCACTGCCAAAAATAATTCTTAAAGTTAAAGGCAAGCCAAGATAATATCTATTTGCTTAGTATTTATATTAAATATAATTTCCTGGACTCTGATAAACTTTGTGTATATCTTAAAATTGTCATTATAGTCTATGGGTTGTTTCCAAAGAAATTCTGTTTATTCATATTTAAACAGAAATATTTCATCTTGTGGCAACTTAAAGGCCAACAATCTCATTAGAAATTTCTCAGTAGAAATACTGTGTGTTGTCTTGAGATGAGAGCTTATGTGTGTGCATTCATAGTTTTGGTTTGGGTGGGTAAAGGAAGTACCAACCAGAGACTTAACCATCTTTCCAGAAGGCATTTTAAACTGTAAGGTGAATTCATGATCACATTCAGCACCATAAGAACCATTGGTTTCCCTTTAATCTAGACCAACAATCTAGACCAACAATCTAGACCAGTTCTTCAAGGGTAGAATAAGAAAATATCAAAAGTCTGTCAGAGTTTCTCTCTAATCCATTGTATATTAAAGAAAACTGAGAGAGGGTTCTTTTTCTTTACTATATCCTCCTTCTCAAAATTGAAAATCCTTTCTGAAACTTTCACCTCTGTCCACCCCCAAAAGCTTGCTCATTCCTTCCCCATTTCCAAAGACTGGTTTTAATTCACTCACACACTGCTACCTTGAAGATTAGTTAAATATTAGAACAAGTAAGTGTGTGTGTGTGTGTGTGTGTGTGTGTGTGTGTGTAGAGAATGGTTGGCTGACTTGATAATTATGGAATTCAAAATTAAGTCTACTACTGTTAGAAACACATGAAATGGGGAAAGGAGATTGAGCGGTTAAATAGGGAAAGTAAGAATTTACCTTGCTTGTGGAGCTTAGAGCCAAATGGAAGGGTCTGTTTCTTCCTATTTACACAAAACATTATTTTTTTCTGAGCCAGTTCTAGGAATGATAATCATCTCCTCCTCCTCCTCCTCCCATTTATCTTATGTTCTGAGGATTTTCAATTGCCATATGGAGATAGTATAATCAGGGATATGGGGAGAAGTTAAGAACTAAAGAGCAAATTGTGTTAATATTGCAGACATAAACAAGAGCCATGATTAATCTTGCAACTTCACAGATGACTTTCAATGGTGACTTTCCCAATCTTTAAAAATCTTCAGCTTTCACCTAACTTTGTGACTACAGTGTAATTAAATTAAAGAGCATAGCTCTCAGTCTTGCCACAGGAGAATGCATTTGAATTGCAACTGAAATGACTATCAAGCAAGGACACTATTTATATTATCCGTCTATTTTATGCTAGGTTTGCAGTATTTCTGAAGAGCTAGAAAGAAAATCAGCACAATGTTCCTGAAGGCTGAACCCTTCAGAAACACCACTTTCGCTAGCTGTCTGTCTGTACCTTGTGTCAGCTTGGCCTGCCTGTCAGCAGCTGCACAAAAAGACAAAGGTAATTTGACTCAGGCGTTGTGGGACAGGGAGAGGGCCCAGGCCTTCCGTGTGTGGAGCAGCAGTGAGAAGTAGGCAGAAAGCAGGCTGAGGCCTCCAGGGCCTCAACCACTTTGCACATGCTGTTAGGTCAGGTGGGCAAATGAGTTGGGAAGGGAAGAGATAGGCAGCTGGTAGGAGTTTTAGCCCCCCCCCCCAGTTGTAAGAATGCACATGCTGCCAAGCACCTGAATTTTGATCACATGACAACAACAATTACAATTGTGACTTAGGACAATAGTTGCAATTCCCTTTGCTCAGTGCTATTGCAATTTCAAACAGTTGCTGAATGAACATATAGTGAAGCAGTAAATTGAGGACTACCTGGATAATACCTAATCAAAATAGTTAAGCAACAAACTTTGACCTATATAGATTTCTTACAGAATGTTTTGCTGAACTTCCAAGATAATACCTGCGTTGGAAATTGCATAGTTAGCATGTCATTTGCGGACAGTGTTATCAATCTTCAGCTATAAAGAAGTGTTACCATTTCTGAATAGCTATGTTTAATCTGGCTGTGACATAAACCACTTAACAATGGTCTCAAATGTCAATTTTCTGTTTTCCCCTTGATTCTGTTTCATATTTCTGACACTTCCATTTTCACCAAAACAGGCTACTGGTTCTAAGGTAATCATGTGAAACAGAGAAGAAACATGCTGAGAAAGAAACAGATTTAGAGAAAGAATAATTATTATTATGTAATTATTACTCCACCACTGTTAGCTACTTTGATTTCTGGTTTTTATTAAGATATTCACAAAAAGATACAAACAATTTGTAGTTGAAGTTGCTAGCAGGAGATGGAGAAATATAACATTATCTTGCTGTCAAGCTGGTCTTTCTCAGCATGATCTCCATCCATCATTGTGGCACTGCCACTTTGAGGATGTTATTTTTCAACCAACTCTATGTCCATGTATTTCCTAAGCTTTGCCATTCATCCATCCATTCATTTATGTGCTACTCATTTCATTTAGAGCAGGGGTGTCAAACTCAATTTCATTGACGGCCTCATCAGCATTGCGGTTGCCCTCAGGGGGCCGGGTGGGTATGGCCAGGGTGGGCGTGGCCTACTGGGTGGGCGTGGCTAGAGTGCATATGGCCTACTGGGTGGGCATGGCCAGCTCTACATCGTTCGTATCAAGGGTGCCTATGGGGGCCTGGGCAGGAGTGGGACAGATCTGAGGGTCTCTGGCAGAAGGAGGCTCTCTGGGCCAGGGCCAAGGCAGTGGGGGCCGTTCCCTCACTGTTTCCAGGATGGCTTCACGGGCCGCATGAAACCATTTCGCGGGCCGGATCTGGCCCCCGGGCCTTGTGTTTGACATGTCTGATTTAGAGGCATTCTTCTACTTTGTTCCTTTAAAACAGTGATCCCTAACCTTTATGGCTTGGGGGCGGGGAGGAGAGGGGAACCAGCCTGCTGCTCACACAAATAGAGCTAAGCATGTGCATGCACACTGGCCCACTGCTCATGAAAGTTGTACTCAGCACGCATGCACACAATCCCACTGCTTGCCCAGGTCGAGCTCCACATGTGCACCGACCTGCTGCTTGTGCAAGTTGAGCTTGACACACGCATGCGCCAGCCAGCCGAACAGGCCACAGTCCAGTAGTGGTCCTTGACCCAGGAGTTCAGGACCCCTGCCTTAAAAGTTTCTCATATTGTTTTGTACTCCAGCAAATGTCGGGTTCTATGGGAATCAGTGGGTTGGATTCATGCATTGTGCTAAACCATAGCTTCTTTCACTGTAGTTTAGATAAGCCACCATTGGCTAAATTTGCACAATGCACTAAACCATATACCATGATTTAGAAATCATAAATCACAATGGCTGGCTGAATTCCTATAATATTCTAAAGCAAAACAAACAGAACAGCCACAGTATTGCATAGCACAATATTACAGCCCTCCCTCCTTCTGGCAGAGAAAGTTCTGGAAAATTTTCTTTTGCATAGTTACAGATGTAACCACATTAAAAGAAAAATGAGTTGTGGATATTTTAAAAAATTCATTGCAGAATTCAGTGAACTTTTAAAATATGTATTATTTTCCACTTTTGTTTAAACTAATTCCTTTCAAAGATAAGGATTTCTCAATGTGTTCTAAAACTGAAGAGCTGTGTTATGTACTGACATTGTATCTCTGCTGATAGATGATCCTGTGAAATTCCCCTTAACAAAATAATTATTTGTCTATTTGCCTTGACCTAAAGAGGAAAAAGCTTTCTTGTTCATTTATTATTTTTCAGCTTAAAATAAATATGTACACCTCACTTCCATCCCCGACGCAATGATATTCAGCTAGAAAAGAGAGTGCAGAGGTTCACAGTAGCGCTGTTACAAATGTGGATGTTGTTTTTTCTGGTTTCTTTAAAAATAGATTAGCCTCCACGTAAGCCTCATTCGTTCCACATAAAGTATATGGTTTTACATTATTAGAATGAACATTACCACTTCAGTATAATGCATCACTAACTAATCTGGTTTAGAAAATAAGCAGGAACAGATCTGGTTACTATTCAGATGGGGACCTCCTAGAAATGCCAAGACTGCAGGAGTTGAATTTTCTTATTGCCTTTCTTTCTACATTTTCTCAAGAATTTCTCATAAATAATCAATTTAATTGGATGTATTAAACCATTCAGCTAACAACAAACAATAGTGAAATGAACTTCTAGTAATAATAATTTCTACATTTCTAATTTAATTATCATTTCACTATTCCACTATGGTGCAAAGCTCTTAACATGCTACTGTTTCCATTAGAAGTATTTTACTAAATTGGACCCTGTGGGAGACAGATTGAAAGCTAGACTTTCCCAGAGCAGGAGAGCCATTTATATCAATAATCAAGTACAGCCTAACTAACCAAGATGTCTATTAAGCCACAAAAAGTGTGGGATTTAAATGACAAAGGTATAGATTTAGCCCTCCTGTTTACAGAAACCATATAATTGTTTTAAGTTACTTCACCTCAGCCAGCAATAACCATTGAACTTGGCCATGTCAATTACCATGTGTAGAGTTTCTTTTTTCTAATGTAATTTCTATTAAAAATTACAATTATAAAGATAAAAACTAACTAAGAAAAATAAAAGAATGAAAAGAAAAAATGCAGGAAATAAAAATAGAAAAATAAGAATATAGTAATGAAAAGAACCACTATGGTGGGAAGTTAACAGCGTTCCGTGCGCCTTTGGCATCTAGTCATGCTGGCCACATGACCACGGAGACGTTGGACTAGCGCTGGCTCTTCGGCTTTGAAACGGAGATGAGCACTGGCCCCTAGAGTCGCAAACGACTAGGGGGAACGGGGGAACCTTTACCTTTACCTTTAATGAAAAGAAATATATAAAGAAATAACTTCTCCTTTCATGTCAGGTATAAATTATTTTATACTTGTCTTACAATACAACAAACGATTTCTTCTTCTCATATCTCATCTTTTATCTATAAGCAAAACCTCAAACGGACTTCCAGTGGCGACGCAACGCTGAAGACAGCCATCTCCGGGCTGTCCGCTCCGCAGCTTTGTTGAATCACCGAAAACAGCGTCGATCAGCTGTTTAGGTGATTCGGAAGCCCCCTCCCCGGGAGAAGAGGAGGGGGTGAGGCCCCAGGTAGGGGTTGAGCTCTCCGGGGCCGCCTGAGCTTTAAGTTTGGGCGGCTGAAGGATTGAGCCCCCCCGAAGCCTGGGTTTGCTCCGGGCTGCGCAGCGTCTCTCCTCTGTGATTTTTGGAGCAGAGCCAAGCGTTAGCAACCACTCCTGCCAGAAGGAAGGACTCTTGAGTATTAAGACGCAGGCAGAGCGGTACAGGAGGTCAAGGTGAAGTGGACTTTTATCTTTACTCTCTAGCTCAACGGATTTTATGGCTTTAAAGTGAAAGTGCGCAACAAGTGAAAGTGGGGGAAGATGGCGACGAAAGCCTCTAAAGTTCTTCGGAGTGCGGGGGCTTCCCCGGTGCAACAGACTTCGTTGCAAGCTTTGCTCCCTCCCGCACCTGCTCCGGCACTGACTCTTAAGGATTTACAGGATGCTTTTGAAAAGCAAACACAATTAATGTCAGATATGATGGAAAAGCTGGAGGAGAAACTGGAGGAGAAAATGGAAGAGAAGTTGGAAGAGAAGTTTAGAGCAATGAGGGCAGACATCTTGTCTACAATTGAAAGTGTGGTTGTATGTGTGCAAAGTTTGGATGAAAAAGTGGAGGATCTTAGTCAAAAGAACTCTGTATTAGAAGTAAAAGTATTAGAGAATGAAAATATAAGGGATAAAATGGATGGAGACTTGAGTCTGGTCCAGTACCATCAGATGGAGTTCGCTATCAGAATCAGGGGCTTAAAAGAGAATCCTAAAGAAGATTTAAAGCAGCTGATCTCCGAGGCTTTGGAAGTGGTACTGGGCCAATCAGCAGCTGAAATTGAGGGAAGTATAGATAAAATCTTTCGTGTGAACTCATGGATTGCAAGGCAGAGGAAGTTACCTAGAGATGTGGTGGTTTACTTTACAAAGAGAGCAATTAGGGATGAAGTTATTCAAGTTGCTTATGACACTAAGTTTGTGGTTGCTGAGCAAGAAGTTCTGGTTTTAAAAGAGATTCCTCCAAAGATTTTAAGGAGAAGGAAAGATTTTGCCTTCCTAGCACAGGAACTTAAGAAATGTGACATTAAGTTTAGATGGGAGATCCCAGTGGGCATGGTGGTGATGCACGAAGGTAAAAGACACCGTCTGGTTACAGTGACTCAGGCACGTGATTTTTACAGCAAAGTTTTAAAAGCAACCCCTCTATCACTTCTGGAAGCTGTAAAGGGATATGGCGAGGGAAAGCCTCAAGATGCTGATGGAACACAGACAGACGAGAATGGTGCTGGAGGGGATCAAATTACAGTTTCATCGGCAGCTGCTGGAGAGCAGAGGATGACGCATGCCGCTTCAAGACGAGTGAGACAAGAGCAAGAACAAGATTAGCAGAAAGTTATGGAACCTCCAAAGCGTACTTACAGTGAAGCTGTGGGAGGGGCGCGGCCTAAGGAAGTTAAAGGGGTCCTGGCAGATGTGCTCCAGAAGCTTCGGGACGCCAAGAATGGCGACTAAGTTCCTAACTTGGAATGTTAATGGATTAAATTCACCACAGAAGAGAAAGAAAGTTTTTCAATATTTAAAACAATTTAAGACTGATGTTATCTGTTTGCAAGAAACGCATATTAGGGTTATGGACCAAAAGTATTTGTTGAACTCAAGGCTGGGCACGCAATTTATTGCTTCTGCAATTAATAAGAAAAATGGAGTGGTTATCTATGTCAAGAGTACTCTGACAGCGGAACTAATTGAAGTAGATAAACAAGGAAGATATGTTATGATAGATTTGCTGTTAGAAGACAAAAAAACGCTTTTAGTTGGACTGTATGCTCCTAATCAACAACAAACTGATTTTTTTAGTTTACTACATACAAAGATTACCCAGTTGGATTATAAATCTTTTATTTTTATGGGAGATTGGAATGGTGTCCTTGATGTACAGCTGGATAAATCTGGTTTCTTTAAGCGTGCCCCGAGTCATGCTAAACTGCCTAAATCTTTTTTTGAAATGAAGGATGACCTGGAATTGCGAGACATTTGGCAAGATACACACGTACATGAAAAGGATTATACTTTTTTTTCTGATAGACATCAATCTTTTTCTAGGATTGATTTTATATTACTGACTAATGACTTCTTTTCTAGGACTAAGAAGGTAAAGATTTGTGCAAGAACTATATCTGACCATAGTCCAGTTTGGTTGGAGATCAATAAGGACAATAGAGATAGGCGCTCCTGGCGCGTAAATGAGAATTTGTTTAGAAACCAGAGAAATGTGGAAGAATGTAAAAAGCAGATGAAGGATTTTTTTGAAATTAATATGAACAAGGATACCTCTATGGACATGGTTTGGGATGCTAGCAAAGCTTATATGAGAGGGGTGTTAATATATATGAACAATAAATATAGACGTAGTTTGGAAGTTAGAAGGAAAGAACTGGAGAATGAAATTAGGGAAAAAGAAAAGGCCCTAATTTTGAATCCATCGGATGCGAAGATTAAGGAGGTCATTAAACTGCTAAGAGGACAATTTGATAAGTTGATGGCTGATCAGGTGGCAACCAACTTATGGTTTGCTAGGCATAATACTTTTTGCAATGCCAATAAACCAGGTAGGTGGCTAGCCTACAGGTTAAGGAAAAAACAAAGGGCTTCTAATATAGATAAAATTGAATATAAAGGAAAGGTTGTGTTTCAACAGGATCTTATTAAGGAAGCCTTTGTGGATTTTTATTCTAAACTATATGTTAAGGAGAAGATTAATGAAACAGATATTGATGTATACTTGAAGAATGCTAGCATCCCGGTTCTTACACAAGAACAAAAGGAGGAGATTAATCAATTGATAACAGAAGAAGAAATTTTTATAGCAATTAAGGAATTGAAGTTGGATAAAGCGCCAGGTACGGATGGTCTGACTGCGATCTACTACAAACATTTACAATTGGAGCTGATAAAGCCATTAAGGGAATTGTTTCAGACAATTCAGAGGGGGGGAAAGGTGCCTCCGTCTTGGAGAACTGCTTTTATTTCTTTGATTCCGAAGGAAGACCAAGATGCTACTCAAGTTAAAAACTACAGACCAATATCACTTTTAAATACAGACTACAAGATATTTGCTAAGGTGTTAGCTAATAGACTGATGAGGGTTTTGCAACAGATGATTCATGGGGATCAAACCGGGTTTATTAGTGGTAGACAAATGAAAAATAATGTGAGGCATATAGTTGATGTGGTGGAGTTTTTGGAAAGGAACAACCAGATCCCTGCGGCGCTAATTTTTTTAGATGCTGAAAAAGCTTTTGATCAATTGAATTGGCAATTTTTGATGAAAGTTTTAGATAAAATGAATTTTGGGGATAAATTTCTACAACCAATTAGGGCATTATATCAAAAACAAACTGCCCGAATAATAGTTAACAATAGTCTGACTGAAGTATGCAATATTGAGAAGGGCACAAGACAAGGGTGTCCGTTATCACCTTTATTATTTGTTTTAACATTGGAGATATTATTGATAAAAATACGGAAATCGGAAAAAATTAAGGGTATTCAAATTAGAGATCAGGATTATAGACTGAGGGTGTTTGCAGATGATCTGGTTGTTACGGTGACTCAGCCAGAAAACTCTGTTGTGGACCTGATGGAGATAATAATGCAATATGGGAAGGTTTCTGGATTTAAGGTTAATGTACAAAAAACAAAAATTTTGGCCAAAAACATGACAACACCGCAAAAGGCCCTTTTAGAAGGATTAACTGGATTTGAGATTGTTAAAAGGGTCAAATATTTGGGGGTGTATTTGTCACCCTGAAATGCAAAGTTATATAAAAATAATTATGAAAAGTTATGGGGAAAAATTCAAAAAGAATTGGAGAGTTGGGAAAAATTGCAATTGTCTTTACTGGGAAGAATTGCAGCAGTGAAAATGAATGTCCTGCCTAAATTTTTATTTTTATTCCAAATGATACCGATTCTTAAAAAAGACTCTAATTTGGAAGAATGGCAACGGGGTATCAATAAATTTGTGTGGGCAGGGAAAAGGCCACGAGTTAAACTTAAGATTATGCAGGACACTCGTGAAAGAGGTGGTCTTAAAATGCCTAATCTTAAATTATATTATGAAGCTGCTGCGTTGTCAGGAATAAGTGATTGGATTAATTTGACACAAGGGAGATTATTAAATCTTGAGGGCCACGACTTATTTGGCTGGCATGCATATTTGTTGTATGATAAGAAGGTAGATAATGTATTTAAAGTGCATATTTTAAGACAGGCATTGTTGAGAGTTTGGAAGAAGTATAGACATAAGTTAGACTACAAGATGCCGTTGTGGGCAATCCCGAAACATGCAATTGAAAACATAAATGTTGGCTTCAAACATGATGTGACTACGTATAAGGAGATCTTAAGCTTGGAAAGGAACCTCTGGTGTTTGAAGCCGTACAATCTCTTGCGAGATGAGAAGATCGTTCAAACTTGGTTTCAATATACTCAATTACGTGCCAGGTGGAAAGAAGATCAGAAAATTGGTTTCTCAATGACTGATGAAAATTTGATAAAGCAAATTAGAAACCAGGGTCCAGCACATATCAAACGGATTTATCTTGCATTGATAGATATTGACTCAGAAACAGAACTTGTTAAAGACTGTATGATAAAATGGGCCCAGAATATTCAAGAAGTTATTACAATGGACACGTGGGAAAAGATCTGGGTGAGGAACGTAAAATTTACGCAAGCCAAAACCTAAGAGAGAACTTTTATAAAATGTTTTATAGATGGCATTTAGATCCTAAAAAGCTTGCAAGTATGTATCCGAATTATCAACCTAAATGCTGGAGGTGTGGTGGCGAAGATGCAACGTATTTTCATATATGGTGGACCTGCAAAAAGGTTAAGGCTTTTTGGATAAAAATTTGGTGGAATATGCAGAAGATCTTCAAGCAAAGGATAAAGTTTTGTCCGCAATTGTTTTTATTGGGCATAATTACAGATGCTACTGTTGTGGACATTAAGTTGATGTTGAACTTAATCACAGCAGCAAGACTCTTTGTTAGGCATATGGTGTTAGCCTACAATGTTGGGTTGAAAATATATTAACCATAATGCTATGTCTTTAAGAAGTTAATTGGCCAATGGGTGTGTAAGTGTTCTCATGGCCATAAGAGGAAGCTAGGAACTTAGCTTCTTTCTCTCTCTGAATTCACTGCTTTCTACTATTACTGTTTTTGCTCTGCTGTTGGTTTACTACTGTTGTAAGCTGAACTGTGTATTGACCTCTGGACCGGTAAGAAGACTTTGTATTTTGGATTGCTACTTGGACTGTTTATTTTTTGACTGTGCATTTTTGTTTTTACACCACCTCAAAGTAAAATATTTTTTGCTTTTAGAACTCAGTGTATTTCTGTGTGTGACTTTTACTGCTCTCAGTGCCCTTCCTTGTCTGTGCAACTCTTTGGTAGCACAAGGAGACCTCTGCACAATAAATTCCTTATCACTGGTTATGGGCCCAGGCCTGTACTGAGAGTTAGTACACACAGTATTGCTAGCTGAGTTTGTATTTGGTGTAAAATGGCACAGGAACTGTTGTCAGGCATCTCCTGGATAACCCGGTTGGATGGGACAAACTATGTTTCCTGGTCCACAAAATGCTGCTTGCTTTTGCGCAAGGAAGGACTATGGGCTGTTGTAAATAACCCACCAGATACTACTGCTTGGGATCCAGATGACGAAGAGGATGTAAAGAACTTAGACAACTTTAAACGTAGCAACGAGAAAGCTCTTTGCATTATTGGACTAACACTGAATGACCAGCAGCTTGTCCATATTCGTGGTGAGGAGTCTGCTGCTAGGTGTTGGGATGTTTTGCGAAGGCTTTATGTTCGTGACAGTGTGGGTGCACATATACACCTTACACGTAAGCTGTTTAGGGCTCGTCTGCAGAAGAATGGAGATATGCTGACCCATTTAAATTACATGAAGGCAACTTTTCAAGAGCTTCATGAAAAGGAGCTGATTTTTTCAGAGTTGCATCAGGTCTACATTATTCTGTCATCTTTGGATGAGAGTTATGATGGGTATGTTTCTTCTTTGGAAGTCCTGACCAGAGAGGAACTGACATTGACTAACATTACTGGGAGACTGCTGGAAGAGTCCAGAAGGAGGCGTGACAGAGACCAGCTGAGAGAGACACAGCCACGAGAGAAGCAGCAATTCACCACTGCTTACAACGTCAAGAAATGTTATTCTTGTGGGGCTACAGGGCATATAGCCAAATTCTGTAGAAAGGGTAAAAAACAGAATGTGAATAGCAGTGGGAAGGCTCAGAAGGGCATTGGTTTGGCTATTTCTGGTGAACCAACATCCAGAAACAATGAATTGTGGGTTGTTGATAGTGGGGCTTCACAATGCATTACTAAAGTGAAAGAGAGGTTTGTTAATATGAAAAACAGCAACCAATATGTTTCACTGGCCAATGGTTGGAGGATGAAGGCCTCTGGTGAAGGTAATTCCTATTGTCCATGCATTGATGAACAGTTACCTATGTTATATATACCTAAGCTAAGATTCAACCTGTTATCTGTAAGGGAATTGGTTAAGGTTGGGTTTGTGGTAACATTCAGAGGGGAGCAATGCACTATTGAGAGGAATGGAACCTGTGTAACTGCTAATTTGAAAAATGGTTTATTCGTTCTCACAAGTAACCAGGTTAGTACAGTTAAAGCTAACTCAATATGTGAGAACAAGAAGCCACATGATGAATGTATACATTTATTGCATAGGCGGTTAGGGCATGTAAACTTTAACTCACTACGTAAAACAGTGGAATTAGTAGAAGGAGTTAAACTGAAGCCATGTAGTAAGTATTTGAATTGCAATGCCTGTAATCAGGAAAAGAGCAAGGCAACTCCTGCAAACAGGATAAACGGCTTCAAAACAACTGTTCCTTTGGAAGTTGTGTTTGCTGATTTAATTGGACCCATGAAGCCAAGTTTAGGAGGATCATGTTATATTTTAAGTATCCTGGACCACTACTCTCGTTATGGTTTTTGTTATCTGCTTAAGTCAAAGGCAGACACTTTCCAACAATTTGCAAACTGGCTGAAGTTTGTGGAGAGAAAAACAAAGAGAAAGGTTCAGTGCATAATTACTGATAATGGTACTGAATTTACAAACAACCGTTTTGTTGATATGCTACAATCAGCTGGCATTGAGCATAAACATTCAGCCCCTTATAGGCCTCAACATAATGCATTTGTTGAGAGACGTGGGCAAACATTACAAGCCATGATGAGAACTATGTTAAGAGATTCTGGCTTAACAGATAGACTGTGGGGGGAGGCAGCAAAATGTGCAAACCATGTTCTGAATATAGTTGTTAATACTTCTACTGGTAAAATACCATATACTATATGGCATGGTAAAAAACCAAACCTTGATTACCTGCACACATTTGGCACCCCAGCTTGGGTCCACATTCCTGCACAACTCAGGAGTAAAGGCCAACATAGGGCTAGGCAATTATACTTCGTAGGTTACGAAGCTAACCACAGATCCTATCGTTTCTGGGAACGAGGCACAACTAATGTATATAACAGTGCTAGTGCAAAGTTCCTTGAGCACGTTGGTTGGGATAGGTTAGAGCAAGTAACTGTTAATACTGATCCTCTAGTGTTTGAGGACTCCTCTGATAACGTAACTAGTAATGATAATACATCTCCTGTAAATATAAAAGATGAAGAGGAGATAGGGGAGATAAAAGAGGAATCAGAGGAAGGAAAGGAGTCAGAAACTCAAAGCCCTGTAATTCCTTGGCGTTCAATGCGTATCAGACATCCACCTGATCGCTATGAAGCTAGTATAGTATGTCAAGTTAGTGTAGAGCCATCTAACTATGATAAGATCAGGATGTATCCTGAAAAGGAACAGGCATCATGGAAAGCTGCAATGAACAGGGAGTTGAAGTCTTTGCAGAATCTTAACGTTTATGAGAAAGCAAAACTGCCACCTGGTGAGCAAGCTATAGGTTGTAAATGGATATATAAGTTAAAGAAAGGTGTAGACGGGACTGTAACCCATAAGGCACGTTTGGTTGCACAAGGTTTTGCCCAAACTACTGAGGATTATGACGAAGTGTTTGCACCCAGTCTAAGGGCAACTACTTTAAGAGCAGCTTTAGTATGGGCGGCTAAAAACCAATATATGGTTAATCATGTAGATGTTGAAACTGCATATCTACATGCTCCATTGCAACATACTATTTATTTAAGAATACCACCAGGATTGACCAGTGATAGAGACCATGATTGTTGGGAGTTAAAGAAAAGCCTCTATGGATTGAAACAATCAGGCTATGAGTGGAACAAATGTATAGTAAATGAGTTAAGTGCAATAGGTTTTGTAGCCAGTAATGCTGATCCTTGTTTGTTTAGAAGAGAACACAACGGAGCATTATCTTTTCTCTTATTATTCACAGATGATATTGCAATAATAACAAAAACTGAGTTAGAAGCACAAACTATCATTTCAAGATTGCAAAATAAATTCACAATTAGAAATCTTGGAGAAATTAGCCACTATTTGGGGTTAGATATTGTGAAAACAAATAGGGGTTTTAAGGTGTCACAAGCCAGTAAAATATCTCAGTTATTAAAGAGATACAATATGGAAATGTGTAAACCAGCTAAAACTCCGATGGCTATGGATTTTAAGGACACTAATGTTGAGAGTCCTGTATTTGATAAGACTATGTACCAATCTTTGATAGGAAGTCTATTAGACAAAAACACATAAGCTTATCTACAATGGAGGCTGAATTTTCATGTCTATCAGTGTTATGTACAGAACTGCTAGTGTACAAACAATTATTGTTAGATATGGGTTTAAATGTAAATGATCCATTTATTGTGTATGAGGACAATCAAGCTGCGATAAAGATGGCTAATAATGCTGCAGTAAGAACAAGATCTAAACATACTGATCTTCGTTATTTGAATGTCAGACAATGTATCAAAGATAAATTAATACAGCTAGAGTACAGTATTGTTCATCTGATGTAAATATTGCAGACCATTTTACGAAGGTACAAAGTGCTGTGAAACACAATGCTAATTGTGAAAGAATGTGCATAAGATTGTAAGAGTTATATATTATTCTACCCAAAGGGGAGAATGTTAGGCATATGGTGTTAGCCTACAATGTTGGGTTGAAAATATATTAACCATAATGCTATGTCTTTAAGAAGTTAATTGGCCAGTGGGTGTGTAAGTGTTCTCATGGCCATAAGAGGAAGCTAGGAACGTAGCTTCTCTCTCTCTCTGAATTCACTGCTTTCTACTATTACTGTTTTTGCTCTGCTGTTGGTTTACTACTGTTGTAAACCTGAACTGTGTATTGACCTCTGGACCGGTAAGAAGACTTTGTAGTTTGGATTACTCCTTGGACTGTTGCTATTGTGTATGACTTGGACTGTTTATTTTTGACTGTGCATTTTTGTTTTTACACCACCTCAAAGTAAAATACTTTTTGCTTTTAGAACTCAGTGTATTTCTGTGTGTGACTTTTACTGCTCTCAGTGCCCTTCCTTGTCTGTGCAACTCTTTGGTAGCACAAGGAGACCTCTGCACAACAAATTCTTTAACACTCTTAATAGGTCAATATTGGAAAAAGGAGGAATTGCCGACTATAGAAGAATGGACTCTAAAAGTTTCGGACCTGGTGGAAATGGCAAAGATTTCGGCTTACTTGAAAGATCATTCGCAAGAACGTTATATTATGGAGTGGAAAAAGTGGATTAATTATATCCAGAACAAATATGGGACTAAAAAGTTTCATTTAGCATTTGAATAAGTTTTCTTCTCTTTTTTTTCTTTTTATATGTAATATTAGTATTGCTTGTAGTCATTTCATATGAGCTAGAGTGCGATAGAATTAGTAGTTTATTGTTGTTAGCATATGGATGTTTATGATTGTTCTTTGTTTTTATACCTTGTATTTAGCTCTGGGAAGTCGGGGGGGGGAATGGGGGGAGGGATAGGGAGGGTTAGGTAGGGGTGGGTGGAGGGAGGGGGGATTGTTAAAGATAAAATGTACTGTAAAACTTTTCAATTAAAAAAAAACAAAAAAACCCCTCAAACCTCATCATTCAGTCCTAATCGGCAAAAAGGGTTACCAGAGATAATTGTCAGTAAGCAAAAATCTGTGGCTGAAAATTATATGTGTGTATATATATGTATTGAAAAGGTACAGATAAATGGAAGCTAGTTTCATACTTTCAGTTTTTTAAATATTGAAATTCCAAGGACGGCACCTGGGAAGCATATTATATAAGGTCATGCCTACTTTCTAAACATTATGCATATGTACAGTACTTCACACCTTCTAGATAAATATGTGCTTCTTTCTTTTACATATTCAGTGAAAAGGGTATTATGTTTTCTGTATTTTATAATTTTATAACCTGTTCTAGATTTTAAACCAAGAAATAGGGAACAATGTATTCATGTCGTGGAATGTAAATCAGGATCTTTCTTTGTGCCTTGTATAGAACCAACACACAGAAGTCACAGAAGCTCTGAAAAATTTGTTTGACTGTTTTTAAATAGGTTTCCTTAGAAGATAAAACAGAATAGCCTTCCCTAAACTTTTTAATTTTGTGAAGTGATGAAGCTATTACTCCCAGGATCCCAGCAAGTGGTCCATTCTGGAAGTGATAGTCCTCAGATTTGGTGGACTCCAGGTTGGACAAACCAGTAAAAGCTGGCCTTCTTATACAAAGAACTATATTTAGCTTAGCAGGACTAAAGAATGTGTTGTGACTAATTCATACATCTCATTGCCACAGTTGGACAGATTCACACATCCGATCAAGTTATAAGCCAGGGTTTTTGCAGCTGAAGCCCCCTATCCTTGAGATGCCTACAAAAGCTTTGGCCCCTGGTGTTTCTAATTTTTACTATGATAGAAACAACATTGTTTTAAAAATCTGTGGAAAGTGACGATACTATTTCAACTTACTTAAATATAAGTGCAAATGGCATGAAGTCAGATGAACTTTCATCCTGGAAAAGTCCATAATATTTTTTGAAACGGCCTCCAACTATGCAAAGGCTAAATCTTGGCCTGAAAAACATTGTTCCTCTCTAATGAAAGCAGACCCAATACAGGAATCCAAAGCTAAGCAAATTACATTATGGCTTTGAATGATGCATGAACCAAATCACTATTTCATGCTACTGAGGGCAATGCCTGTTTTGAGTACGGCTGAAAAAAATGTTCAAATAATGTCTGTATGTTTTTCCAAATCCAACCTGCCTGGGCTTGCTAAGAGCATTAGCATACAACTGGGCCTGTTAACATTCTGGGTATACAGAGAGATTTTTAGTTAAACTCAGTTTTATGTGCTTAGCTGGTGAGCTGGAGCAGGAGAGGATGGTGCAATTTGGGGATGGGGGGGATGTATTTTTATGATGAAATTATGTATTGTCATGGTTTTAATTACATGTTTTTGTTGGTTTGTCACATTTATAACATTTCACTGGAAGAAATTGTGATATTAATTGAATAAGCAAATCAGCACTGCAAAGATGTGATGCCAGGTACACATCCCTTTAAATCCAGGATTCTATTTTTCAAGCTACTGCCTTTATCAGGGGTACCCTAGATGAATAATTGACCAGGTATCTTCTGTAATAAGAGCCCAGTGATGCATATTTCTACTATGCCTGTAAAGAAACCTGCACTCTTAGCATTCAATGCATAATTCTGTGTTTTGACCATATACTTATTTCAAGTCATGGGCCATCTGGAGCGCTCTGTGTAGGCTGCTTTCATCAACTGCCTCTTGCTTTTAGAGCTCTTAATGTGCCCTTTCACTGACACAGGAAATTCAAAAGAGCATCTTGAAACAGCAAGGGCTATCAGATCTGAAATGTTACTGAGATGTGCTGGTATAGCTGCAAAACGAGGAGTCATTTTTAAAAAATGCAGCTGAAATTTGTTTTCCAAGAGCTAAAGAAGTTGCTTGGGCTGAGACACAGACAAGGGAGTTCTCTGTAAACCAGGCTTCCCCAGTCTAAATGATATCAGTCTGTGGATAACTCCCATCACACCAATCCTTACATTTAGTTTTTTTAATTCTTCAGTTTACAAAACAGACTGGAAAACCAGAATATAAACTGACAAGCAAACAGCACTTCCTTACTAGCATTGATGTTGTTATCTAGTTAGGGTAATGAAACGTTTGCAAGAAAACAAGCAAGCCCAGAGAGCGAGCACCAAGGACCCCTCAGACTGGACAACCTCTGACTTGAAAACTCTGGGTGGATCCCATTGGATCTAAATGCCATTCAATTCATTGATCTTGCAGCTTCTTTGAGAATACCTTAAATGTGATGGAAAGGCAGACTTTCCTAACTTGGGAATTTCCAGGTATATGGGTTTTGATCTCAGAAACTCAGCAATGGATGTCCTGGTCATGGGATTCTGGAAATTGGGATCCGCAAGTCAGGAAAGATTGTGCTGGCTGGCTGCAAAAATCCTGAAATAGGACTAAATGTGTGCAAATCCCCGATGGTAAATCTTCTCAGTAAGAAATGTGTCCTGGATATTTAAAACTAGACTAGTATAATCTAGCGTTTTCTAGGATATTACTAGTTCTCAAAATTGTAGCCCAAACATAACTGAATAACAACAGGTTGGGAAAAAGCAGTGTTAAAATCACTGGCTCTGAGACCTGACTTGAACTCAGGCACAATTTGTAATGGCCATTCATTAGACAGCTGGCTATATTTCTGTATCATCTCTCTTTGAAAGGGGAGAAGATGGTTCATGTCTTTCTCATCACAGTTAGAATCCATCAACCTTAATTTGAATTTCCGTTGTTTGTCTAGAGTGGCCCATAGTAATTTAGCAGTCAAATTGATTTTCAGAGGAGTAAAAGATGAATAATTAACTTTCTTTCTGAACATTTCAGAATCCATTTGTAGAATAGATTCCTAGAAGATTAATTCTGCGAGGATAACCTAGCTGGGCTTTTTTTTTGGAGGGGTGTGTGTGTGTGTGTGGGGAGGGGAGATACAGCTGAAAAGAGAAAGGATTAAATAATATGTGCCAGTCAATCAGTTAACAGGCTGGAAGTTTCCTTGATCAACAGTGAGCACTTCCTTCCTTTTGTTTTAAAATAGTATGGGAAAATTATGTTCCCATAAGAGCTGAACATGTTCCTTCAGATTATAAAAAATAGGCAGAAAGAACTCTTCAATAAATGTCTTCCTTTTATTTAATAAATAGGGTCAATAGAATGTTGTCTAATGCACCCTAATATTTGCAGAACTAATGTTTAAAATGACACAATAAAGCAATATTTATGTTAGATCTTCTAAAGTTAGAAAAAATAATGTTACAGTTTTCTGTCATAAAAAAGAGAAGGACACAAGAGAGAGAGAGAATCTGTTTGGTCTGATGATTAAGGCATCAGGTTAGAAACCAGGAGACTGTGAGTTCTAGTTCCACCTTAGGCATGAAAAGCAGCTGGGTGATTTTGGGCCGATCACCTACCTCACAGGTTTGCTGTTAGGGGGAAAATATGAGGAGAAAAGGTATGTTTGCTGCAGAAAATCAGAAATATAGTAGTAATAAATGCTGTATTAAAGTAGGCATTTAAAGGCTGTTGTAGTAAAAATCTAAAAAAAAGTTTAGAGAAGAGAGTGTTGAGCATGGCATCAGCACAGAGAAAACCCAGCTGTGAGCCTTTAGCAGTAACTCTTGAAATACATACCTCAACCTCCCCTTATGAATTCTCTCAGTGATTGACTAAGATATATAACAATGAAAGAATCATGCAGATATTCAAGTCTTAAGTTATTTAAGGCTTCATAGGTCATAATCAGAATCTCGAAACATGTTTGGTAACTGATTGGTAGCCAGCCTGCAAGGTTGCATTATGTTGCAGTGAAGGCTCTCACAGGCCACACAAAGGGAAGAAACAAGTGGATGTAAAGTGTTGGTTTTTGGAAAGTTAAATTCCAGCTCTTCAACTGAAAAGTTTCCATCCTGTTACAGACCCCATGAAAATTTGAAAACATCAAAGAAATTCACAAAATAATAAAACTGAATATAATATTAGAAGTTGCACTGTTAACAAAATTAGCCAAACTTTTATCCGTTGGTGATATAATGTCCTCCTTTTCCTTTTATAAGGACGTATACTATATTCAGTATTTTCACCAATAAGCAACAGTAACTGTCTTCTCAATAAGGATTTTTTTTTACAAATTTAATGAAAGCAATTCCTTTAGGGCTACCAGAAAATAGATAAATCATTGCCTGGCTATCCCAGGCAAAATATGAGTTACCAGCTTTGATTGTGCTTGTAATATCCAAAATATCCAAAATGTTCTATATCTGATCGATACTGACCTTATTCTAAGCAGAATATGCTACAGGTGTAAGATGGATAACCTAGTCTTATTTTCCTGTACATTACTAAAAAGTAGGATGGCATCTGTTGATCCGAGTTCTCAAGCTAGACTCTAGACATGAAATGTCAACATTGACCTCAATATTCATACATTTATTTGCAGCAGAAACAAATATAAAGAAATAGTTAGCTTAGTTGCTTTATCATAAGCAAGAATGAAGCCATTACACAAATAATGTACTAGAGAAGGCAAAAATCAAGCTTTCACTCTTTGTGTTTCAGGGTTCCAATTCTAAGTATTTTTCTCTAGCTATTTTCCAACACCCTTCAGATTGGGAAGCACCTGCCTGATGGTGATACAGGCCTGGCCGCTGCTGATTCCTCCCTCACACCTTCATTCTTTACAAACTGTGACAGACCAACAGAGGCCAACCTTGTGAGGACCTTGGTTTACGGCCACCTTTCTTATCTCCTACCTTTAATTTGTTTTATTTACATTTTAATAGTCTTCAATCCTTCGCATAATGTTACTTACCCTAAAAAGAAATAGTGCAATAAGTATATGTACCGTATATAATCATTGGGTAAATACGTTCTTCGAGATTGGTTATACTTATTCCTTTTATGAAGTCTAGCATACGGTTTAGCAATGTGTTGCATAATATGTAACTTTTTATCTGTATCTTGACCCAGAATATGTTAAAAGCATGGAAAGAATTTGGGCATGAGAAATATAAAAACAGAACAAGAAACTGTGAGCCAACAGTAGATGGTTCCTTGGCACAGCTCATACACCTAAAAAGTTCTTCCTGAATGTTGTGAGAAAGAGCACATCCTGAGCAAGGTTCTGCTATGATGATTCTGCAGCTGTTTTAGGCTGAATCCACTCAAATTTTCATTCCTTTGTGCATTCATTATTTTGTATTCAGAATGACAATATTCTGACACACTATTCTATTCATCTGATAGTTAACTGAGTTAATTATTAAAAGCAGAAGCTGTAAAGATATAATGCAGGAAAAAAGAGACTGGTTAAACAGTCCCATGATGATGTATGGATTGTGATAAGTTCCAATCTATCCCAAAGATGCTGGTTTCTTTTCAATTAAATATTCCACAGGAATTAGTTTTTAGGGACTTATTGATATATTTCACTGCTCATAACAAAACTGAGGTTGCATCAGTTTTCAAGAACTTTCAAAAATAGAGCACTATTTTAGTCTAGTTCAGGGGTGTCAAACTCAATTTCATTGAGGGCCGCATCAGCATTGCAGTTGCCCTCAGGGGGCCGGGTGGATATGGCCTGAGTGTGTATGGCCTACTGGGTGGGCATGGCCAGCTCTACATCGTTCGCATCAAGGGTGCCTATAGGGGCCTGGTCAGGAGTGGGACAGATCTGGGGGTCTCTGGCAGAAGGAGGGTCTCTGGCCCAGGGCCAAGGCAGTGGGGGCCGTACCCTCACTGTTTCCAGGATGGCTTCGCGGGCTGCATGAAACCACTTCGCGGGCCGGATCTGGCCCCCGGGCCTTGTGTTTGACATGTCTGGTCTAGTTGTTAAGACATCAGGCCAGAAACTAGGAGACTGTGAATTCTAATTCTGCATTAGGCATGAAAGCTGGCTGGGTGATTTTGGGCCAGTCACTTTCTCTCTCAGTCCATCCCACCTCACAGGGTTGTTGTAGGAAAAAAATAGGAAAGAAAGAAAATTATGTTCGCCACCTTATTTATAAAAATAATAAAAACGGGATTAAAAAATGTGCATTGCTGGTATGTCAAAAAACATTGCTCACTGAGTTTGTGGTAGATTAAAAATTACTTGCAGGTATAAAAAGTATGTGAGAGCAGATATTGCACTTCTAAACCTCTTTTTTTATTGAAAAGTTTTACAAAAACAAAGTTTTACAATCACCAAATCCCCCCACCCCAAAACCACCCACTTCCCCCCCCACTTCCCAGAGCTGAATACAGGATTATAGTTATAATAATCATGCTAAGCTTGTAAGCCGCCCTGAGTCTTCGGAGAAGGGCGGGATATAAATGGAATTAAAATAAAAATAAATAAATAAATAAATATTCTAAATAAGAATTATGCAAATATACAATTAACCAAATTCATAATGTGCTTTAACTCCCCTTTAACATAACTACAATCAAAGTACCAATAACAATATCCCACTAAAATCTACTCATAAGCTAAATGGAACTTTTTAGTATTTGTTCTAAATATAATCTATCCATCTCCTCCAAACTGAAATATATCTTTCCTGTGAATGATCTTTCAAATACACAAAAAATAAACATCTCTGCAAGATTCGAAACTTAAGACACCCATTCTTCTATAATAAACAAACTATCCTTCTTATATTCAACATCAAATTAGTTTCTTTAACATCACAATCTACAATAATACCCCATTATCCAGTGAATTCAAAATAAGACTAGCATCCCAAACCTTTTCTATCAAGGTACCTATGCATATTTATAACAAAAGATTCTTTCATATATTTTCTGTAAGAACAAGTCTGTCTCTCATATTCCTTTCCCGCCATAATTCCAGATCTTCCTTCAAATCAAAAAAAGCTTTAGGCAATTTCGAATTAAAAAAGTTTTTAGAGAATCCCTTCTTGTCTTCAAACGGCACCAAAACTCCATTCCAGTCCCCCATCATAATAACAAATTTATAATCCAGTTTGATTAGTCTCTGATGTAAAAATTTAAAGAATTTTTACTATTGTTGACTTGGAGCATATAATCCAATAAAAAGAACTTAATACAATATGTGTCTCTTGTAAACAAACGTCATTTTTATGTTGTTTCAGACTTTCTTTCCTTTCTGTGGTGAATTTAAACCATTAACATTCCATGTCAGGAACTTCACCATCTCTGATGACCATGAGCCTTTGGAACATGGCCTAAAGATCAGCTATTGCTCTCTTCGGACGTACTCCCCCCACAAGCTCTGAAACAGCCGCATCTTGCGTAACTGGGCCAGTTATAGGCTTTTGTTTTTGCTCTTTTTCCATACGCTTATATGCAGCTCTTGTTATCCTCTGTTCTTTTGGGTCTTTCTTTAATGCCAAACTCTGCTCCGTAGACTCCGCCTGCCGCATCTCCTCAAGAGGCAATGACATTGCCCCTTCACTCAATTGTTTATCTTCTTGTCTTACTTCTGTTCTTTTGATTCGAGGAGACGGTGGTAAGCCTGCTTTCAGGACCTTAGTATAAAAATCTTTTGCTTTTAAAATTGTATCCAATCTGTATCTGGTCCCTGCATAATTTACCACAATTCCAATAGGTATTTCCCATCTGAACTGGATTTGTCGCTTCTTAAGCTCATCAGACAGAAAGGCAAAATCTTTCCGTTTTCTAAGAATTTTTGGAGGTATCTCCTTTAAAATCATAATATCTTGGCCTGCAATTTGAAATTTTTCCCGATAAAAAGCCTGGATAATAGAATTTCTGGTTAATCTTCTGGAAAAATAAATCACTACATCTCTAGGTAAATTTTTTTGTCTAGCAATCCAGGAGTTAACCCTAAATGTCTTATCCATTTCCTTAAGTAATTCTTTAGGTTCACATTTCAAAACAGGAGCCGCTGCTCGTGCCACTTCCCATTCCAAGTCTTCTTTAGGATTCTCTTTGAGGCCTCTGATACGCAAAGCAAACTCCATA
This sequence comes from Vipera berus, assembly GCF_964194415.1. NCBI lineage: Eukaryota > Metazoa > Chordata > Lepidosauria > Squamata > Viperidae > Vipera > Vipera berus. Next base: position 155,080,899 of record NC_138203.1, on the reverse strand, counting down.
TTCTTATATTCTAATATAGTAAGTTCATCTTCTGTTCTGTCAATCTTGGCCTCTGCTCTGTCAATCTTCTGTTCAGCATCAATGATTTTATTTTCCAAATTCTCCACATACTCCATAGCTGAGTCCACACGATCATCCAGGCGTTCTATATGTACAGCCAGACCCTGAAGTGCGAGCACTATATCTTCCCTCATCTGGTTGTTTTGGTTAACAAATTCTTCCCTTGTTTCCTTTATTTCCTGCTGCAAAACTTGTGTTAACTGCATCACAACTCGCTGAATATCTGTCAGTGTAAATGCAGGAGGTGGGGGGGGGAGGATGGTTGTACTGTAGGTTTAGAGATTGGAGGCCCTCCCCCATGTCTCGCAGCCATCTCTTAGGTTTCGATTTCCTCTTTCAAAGTTCAGGAAAAAAAAGAAAGAAAAAGGAAAAAAAAAAAAAGAAAAAGGGAAGAAAAAATAACAATTCACACAAAGTTCTTAACCTTCGATAACAGGCTTTCAAATAATCAAAATCCGATACTGGGTAAAGTCAGTTGCAAATTGTATCTCTTGCATTATAGCAAAATATAACAGTTTTCACTTCGCACAGGAAAGAAACATTCCAGCGCCATTTTTACTCCATTTCAAACTTGAAACTTGAAGAAGATAATGAAGCTGAGTTAAAGTTATAATCCAACTTAAAAATTCAGATCTTCCTGCTTTGCTCTGCCTGCTTCTCAAAGGACAAAATACTCACAGTCCCATCTAAGCAGCAGGTGCAGTTGTCGCGTCTGGTTCCGCTCGTTTTGGAGCGAAAACGTCCTGAGAGCGGAGAAAGCCTGGGCTCCGAGGGGGCTCACCCTGTTATCCCCCAAACTACTTGGGAGAATCACAGGGGAGCTCTACCTCTACCCAGGCAGGCTCGCCTCTCCCTCTTCTCCCGAGGGAGAAGCTCCAGCGCCGCGGGACACCTGATTTTTGCTGCCTCCGGGCGCTTTGACGCTTCCCAGGATCGGGCGGCTTCGGAACGCCGCCATTCGGCGCAGCAGCGCTACCAGAAGTCCTAAACCTCTTTTTTGAGTGGCTGTTTTTCAAAGGAAAAATAATCAATTCATGTTAGGCAGTATACAGGTTTCCAAATCAATATTAAGAGAAGTCTTTGCCTTCAACATAATTTGAATGAATTTCAACAAGGAATTGCAGGGATGGTTTGAATGAAATGGGTCAAGTAGGGCAGAATAGGAATAAAAGAAATATACAGTATAAGGAAGGAATGTTGCCCGTATGCCTATAGAGTTTTGAAGGTAAAGGAAGAATAAATGCAGTAACTGCAAGAAAAAGGGTATTTATATATGGTAAGAGTAAAATTTTTCCAGCAAGGGCAACTACATTCTAGAGCAATACAGTAAAGTAAGTTTTGAATTCAAAATGAAATGATGGGTCTATAGAGGGGATGATGGAGATCTATTGAGTTACGTTCATGGGTATAAATGATGCGGGTGAAGAAGGAGAGTGCAAAAGTTGGCTTGAAACTCAACATTAAGAAAACAAAGATCATGGCATCCGACCCTCTCAATTCCTGGCAAATAGATGGGGAAGAAATGGAAGTAGTGACAGATTTTATTTTCCTGGGCTCCAAGATCACCGCAAATGGGGACTGCAGCCAAGAAATTAAAAGACGCTCCTGGGGAGGAATGCTATGGCAAATCTAGATAGCACACTAAAAAGCAGAGACATCACCCTGCCAACAAAAGTGCATATAGTCAAGGCTATGGTTTTCCCAGTTGCAATGTATGGCTGTGAAAGTTGGACCATAAGAAAGGCTGAGCGTCAAAGAATTGAGGCCTTTGAACTATGGTGCTGGAAAAGATTCCTGCGAGTCCCTTAGACTACAAGGCAATCAAACCGGTCAGTCCTACAGGAGATCAACCCTGACTGCGCTTTAGAAGGCCAGATCCTGAAGTGGAAACTCAAATACTTTGGCTACCTAATGAGAAGGAAGGACTCACTGGAGAAGAGCTTAATGCTGGGAGAGGTTTGTTGTGATTCAGGGTCAGCCTGTGGGTTCGGCAGTTGGGTCGGACGACTCAGAGGAGGAGGGGGGTGTTGAAGAGCTTGCTGAGGGGGTTGGAGAGCTTGCTGAGGGGGTTGGAGAGCTTGCTGATGAGAGCCCTCAGCCAGGCCCCTCCCACCTGGTCACGACAGAGACCCAGCTGTGTGAGCCTGACAGCGTGGATGAAGATGACCCACTGCTGGCCCTGTTCAAGGACGCCCGACGCAGGAGGCAGTCAATCAGGAGTAAACAGAGGAAGGCAATGGGGCACCTCGGAAGGAGGCAGAGAGAAGCCACTCCCTGAACTGTATAAAAGGGGAATGCATGGGAGGGCTGGTTTGCTGAAGGCAACCGCTTGAATAGCTCCTGTTTCATGGTTCGTGTCTTGTTTTGCTCTGTTTTATGTTAATAAATTTGGCAGGCTTATTTATTTATTTTATTTTAATTCCATTTATATCCCGCCCTTCTCCGAAGACTCAGGGCGGCTTACAAGCTTAGCAGTAGCCTTCATTCTATGTATATGCCTGCTTATTAGGGCTTTCACACACACACCCAAGCGGCATTATTACAAAGTCAGCTTAATTGCCCCCAACAATCTGGGTCCTCATTTTACCTACCTCGGAAGGATGGAAGGCTGAGTCAACCTTGAGCCTGGTGGGATGCGAACCTGCACTAATTGCAGGCAGCTGGTGTTACTTAAGGAGGCATTAGCCCACTGCTCCACCAAGGCTACATTAGTTCCAGCCTCTTGCCTTCTTGTAAAAGGGGTTGTCCCTGCCTTTTCTGCAGGGCCAGTAGCAGGCTGGTACAGAACAAGGTTGAGGACAAGAGAAGAAGGGGACGATAGAGAATGAGGTGGCTGGATGGAGTCACTGAAGCAGTAGGCATGAGCTTAAATGGACTCCAGAAGATGGTAGAGGACAGGAAGTCCTGGAGGAACGTTGTCCATGGGGTCACGATGGATCGGACATGACTTCGCAACTAACAACACTGTGTGTTTTCAAAATACATGTTACATTAAGTATAATGTACATTATCCCCATCTTCATCTGTGGAATATGACTTCTAAGGATAAACTTTCTAGTTTTCCAGCATTCATCCTGGAAATTAGTTAGGACAAGATCATTGTTGACTATGTTGCCTTTTTTCTTTCCAACCTTTTAAGTGGGGTGGTTCTTCCAGGGTTTCCTAATTACACAAGTACCTTTTTTCCAGCAGCAGCATTTGGCACCTTAGAACTAATCTACAAATCTTTCAGGTAATTCTGAAATAAATAACTGTGGATCACTGCAGAAGTATCAACACTGACAACTTGAGGCAATACAGACCTAAGTTCCCTGGCTCACAGTAGTTTTTATTAAGAACTTAGATAGTGAAAAACCTTTAGGCTTACTAGCTCTTTTATGTATGCTGTAGGGAACTGTAGTAGGAGACATTAATTATTTTCTTTAGAAAGCAGTTTAATCCAGGCATCAAAATGAAATGAGTAAACTTTTCAACACTTCCATGCTATTAGTGAAACGGGTTTTTGGCATTACTTTATTATACTTAACCGGACTTACCAACATGTTCATATGCTGAGGACAATTTGTAAAAAGAAGTTACTGGTAGAAATGCATTGCCACATATCTCTGGTGTGTTTCCCAGTAATATTTCAAAATCATAATTTCTGAACAGCTATTTCTAATTTATCTGTCTGCAAAGTGACCACAATGCAGAAGACAGTCAGTTACTGGCCTGACTATTGCAGGTTTTCCAGCTGTAGAAGTTAATACATCATTTCTCAGAAGGCTAAGGTGATAATGTTAGTAAGTCATAAGTGTTGGTGTAGAGTTGGAGATTAATTGCCTATTGTCAAAACAAGTGGAAAGACAAGGAATTCATGTAGCTTTTGAGAAGAAATGCTGATTCCCCCCCCCCACACTTAGAATGCAATTGACTTTGGATTTGGAGAGATAAAGTGCTTATAAAGGAATTTCAGAAATGTAAATAATTGTATGGCAATGGTTTTTTAGCTTGTGTAATTCTTCCTTTTTCCAATTCCTTTTTCCAATTCCTGCTTCCAAAAGAAGTTGAAAGAAGATAGATATGAGAGCGAGAGAGACAGACAGACCGACAGACAGGATCGCAAATGCTAATCAAAGATCAGTAGCCTTTTAAAAATTTTATAGTGCCATACTTTTACTTCTGAGAGTTTTCAATGAGCTCTCAGCTTGAAACTATACATCATAGTCATTGACATCTTGTTGACATATAAGAAGTCTGAAATAGAGTTTATTGATCTTAACAGTTGTTTGTGATAGGCCTAAAGGTAGCAGATAATTCCATTTAATATATTTTGTACAAATTATTGAATTATTAATATCTTATCATTGAGTTGCACATTGTATAATTTTTAGGTGAATGTGCATCACATTTTTTAAAGTCACACAGTGAAGATTAATGAAAGCTTTGCCTCTGGAGTGCAGCTGAGCTTTCTGAACAAGGTGTCTAACATTTTTTTTATTAGATATTTTTATATGTCATTCTGCCTCCCCCTAGAGGGGCATTTTATATTCTTTTCCATTGTGGATATTTTTTATCTTTTATTTTTCATAAAATAATTTGGCATGAATAATGCACACAAGAATCTATCCAAAGAGTATCTATTCATGAAACTGAACACTTGTATTTCAATGTAGAATTTTTGGCAAGAACTAAAAAATTGCACTTTATTCATTAAACCGCTTCAGTCTTTCTGGATCTTTTGCTAGTGTAGATTTAAAAAAAATCTCTTTTAGAACCTCATTTATCTACAGATGTGTGCGTACATCAATAGACTGAAAAGATAACTTTGTATCTAACAAAAGCTCTAAACTTGATGCAGAAAATTGTTTGGATACAGATATGAGATTATCTTTTTGCTTGTATAATCTTGTATTGAAACATATTCTAATTGGTGTTGTTGTTCCTGCATTTTATAAGCTGGCAAGATTTTCTGATATTTGTGACTTGCATTAACTCTTTGATTTGTTTAATAGCTAAAAAATATACTGTACTTCCATGTAAATATTTGTAAAGGATTTTCTGTCTTGACCCAGAGAAAATGGACAATTTCTTTCCCAAACTCTATAAAAAAGGAATAAGGAGCATTATTATAGGAACATTGGAAGCTGCCTTAAAGTAAGGCACAGTATTTGACCTTCTCACATAGTCTTAAAGTATAAAAGGGTCTTTTTTTCATTGTGTGTAACTGTGTATTGGAAATGTCAACTATTAAACCTGCAGTTTAAACCAAGCACCTACCATCTCTTCTCTGTAAAATGGTTGTGTCTTAAGTTTAAGGCGGGGGTCTTCAAACTTGGCCCTTTTATGACTGGCTGAGGAATTCTGGGAATTGAAGTACACAAGCCATAAAAGGGCCATGTTTGAAGACCCCTGGTCTAAGTGATCTCACAGGCTACTCCAATTTTTGCCATCTGCAGGAGCTGCCTAAATTCTTGAGGAATCCCCTTGTAGGGCTGACAAGCTCTTGCTTTCTTGCTTTCCATTTTAGGGAATTATGGAGCAGTATATGGTTTTGTGGTCTGGGAGTATTTTTCTGGGACAAAACCAGATCCTGAGCAAAAAGCTAGAAGCTACAATTACAGTATTTTCTGATTAAAAACACAGAGCTTTGGCAACTGCTGCTTTCTTTCAGAGTCAGTCAGAAAACATCATCATCTCTGAAAGCATCACTTGAAGGAATGAGAATTCCTTGGGAGTAGTTTTAAGTTGTTGGTAAGAATGAAGAATAAGTTTTTCATACTATTTCAGCCAGTTCAATTTTCTTTATATCTTTATAAGATATAAAGTGTGTGTGTAATAAGATATTATTACACACACACTCAAGTCAAATGACTCTAATTTTGTTATATTACAGGGTTTTATTTATTTAAGGAACACACAATTATTGACGATGGAGATATGTATTCTGCAAGGAGTTGTACATGGATTTTAATTCAGAAACTTACATGTAATGTTTGACATTAATGTCTTCAATTTCATTGATTAACAAGTAACATGACACTGTCATTTCTCTTCTTTTTAGGATCCCAGAAGCAAGCATAAGTTCAAAATCCACACGTATGGGAGCCCAACATTTTGTGACCATTGTGGTTCATTACTTTATGGACTTCTGCACCAAGGGATGAAATGTGACAGTAAGATATATATTTCATGCAGTTGTTTTAAAAAAAATCAATGAAGCCATTAGAATTTTGCCTAACTACTTTCCAGTAAAATTTATTGTAGTTCTTGTTAATTACAAGTGTAGCAGTCCATTTGAAATGAATATTTCAACACATCTAGCAAAAGACTGTAAATGAGAAGAGCTTTTTCTCATGTTGATTTTTCTATAGTCATATATTAATGGAAACTTACCGGAAGAAAGAAGCATTATATTCAATCAGCAGTTGACCTGCAATATTATGATAAAAGCATAAGCATTAAAAAATTAAGGATAGTTTGTGGCTTCATAATAATGCTTCATAATGCTTGTTCGCTATCCTTTTGTTTTGTTTTTTGTTTTGGTTGATTCACCCTTGCAAATTGCCACCACTTTTGTTCTGAGGAATTGACTTCCCCCTAAATAAAGCATTACGGTCATGTCCAAAAAGTGTGTGACATTTTGACTATTGCCACATGATTTCCACTGGAGCAACCCAGTGGAGCTGGCAACAGAAACCATTGCATCCAAGTCTCATACAAAAGATCCACGGGAGAATTCTCTTGCTATGTCATTCCCAGGGATTAGTTGAAATAGGGAAAACTAGAAGGATGTTGTTGTTGTTAGCTGCGAAGTCGTGTCCGACCCATCGCGACCCTATGGACAACATTCCTCCAGGCCTTCCTGTCCTCTACCATCTTCTGGAGTCCATTTAAGCTCACGCCTACTGCTTCAGTGACTCCATCTAGCCACCTCATTCTCTGTCGTCCCCTTCTTCTATTGCCCTCGATCTTTCCCAGCATTAGGCTCTTCTCCAGTGAGTCCTTCCTTCTCATTAGGTGGCCAAAGTATTTGAGTTTTAAGAAGGATGTAGATTAGTATAAATATCCAATACTATAAAAACCAGGACTCTCACACCAGGGTATCTGAACTTACTGATCATTAGTTTTGTTTTTATTTATTTAGAAAATTTATTTTGCTGCCTAATCACACATGGCGACTGAAGGCGGCTTACCAGATAGATAAATGCAAATACCACATATCCCTTCCCATTACAATTTTATCAAAAGGCTCTTTTTTAAAAGAAAAAAGAAAAATCAAAATGAACTTATGCTACATCAAGTGGAAGGAGAGAAGTTGAAAAAATGGAGAGGGGATAGTGCCTCATGAACAATTTCACAACATAACCTATGGCAGTTTGTCAAATTCTAAGTATAAGGTATCCTGCTACTAGGAATGCAACAGTAGCTGCAACAAAGAGATGAATAAAAACAGCTGTTGTCAGAAAATACACAAACTGCTGTTTCTCCTCATGTGATTTGAATAGAACTCCTCTTCAATAGCTATAAAAATAGCAAGCTGTCACCTATGACTAATTAAGTGGCTTGGAAGCTATTTTGGGGATTCCTTAGAAACCTGCTCCTATGGAGTCCTTGGTGCTGTCTGAGCTTGGTTGTTTGCTTGCAGATATTTCATTACCTATCTATGTAACAACATCAGTGCAAGTAAATATGGGCTTCGCTTTCTGTTTATATACAGTAACTTGCCCTGCCAGTGTTACTCCTTGGCGGTTCCTTGATTGGGTATTGTTTCTATTCCATCACTTCCCCACTGAAGCCCACTCCACATTACAATTCCCCACTACATTGCAAATATATTATCAGTTCTCCACTACGATGCCTCCAGAAAATTAAAGGTCTAAAAATAGAAGATGAAATTATGGTTTCATTCAGCGTCACAGCACTCTTCACATACATAGATCCACAACTCATCTGTCCTAGGTAAATACTCTTTAAGATCAAAATACCCAGAAACATGGACCCCCATCAACCTCTGCCTCAATACCTACGTGCACTTTGATTGACAGAAATATGAACAAATCAGAAGAACATCCATAGGATCACCACTCTCAGGACTTAGAGAGTGTAATGCAGAAGCATCTGGAAGAAACAGCACTCCCACACAAACATCCAAAAATATGAATCCGATATGTAAATGACACCTTTATCATAATAAAAAAGGAACAATGAGAGAAGACACAAAAAACAATCCACAACATCTTCAAAGGAATAAAGTTCAACAGAGAAGAAGAAAGCAACAACTTGTATTCTTTCTGGATATCTTCATCAGCAGAGGAAACAACTGCAAAAAAAAAAAAATTAGAAACACATGTCTGTTGAAAAATAACCCACACTAAACAAATCCTCCCACAAGAGGAACTGTGTAAGAAAATTATTCAAATGAGCACAAACTGCAGCTACCCAGAACACTAGAAAAAGGAAATGGATCGCCTATACAACATCTTCCAATAAAATGGATACCCTTGTAACTTTATCAAAAAATGCCTGACTGTTCAACCCACAACAGCACAACCACGAGGTATGAAAAGGATAACACTGACCATACATAAAAAACATCTCAGAAACAACAGACTATTACAGCCACATGGCATCATTGTAGCATACAAACCAATTAAAGCCATCAAAAACATTTTAAGTAAACCAAAAGACCCAGAAGCCCAAGAAGAAAAAACATAGTCATTTACAACAGAGTGTAAAGAAAGTTATAACTACTATGTGGGACACAAAGGTAGAAGGTTAGCAGAATGCATCTATGGACACCAACTAGCAGTCAGAAGACATGATGAAAATGCCATCTGTTGTGAGATGGACAGACCCAGCCACTGTTTCAACTGGGAAATTATGAGCATCCTAGACCAAGTCAAATCTATAAATGCTAGGGAATTCCTGGAAACTTGGCATTCAGACAGGTCAGCTAAAAATAGACACATATAAATAAACCATATTTACACACCGTTCAAAAGAGACAACAAAAAGTTAAATGAAACAGAAAAGAATAGAAGTCATCCACTCCAGTAGCCAGTAGCCAGATAAGCAGGGATTCACAGCAGGCAAGCAATCCAGCAGAAAACAATACCCTAATCAAGAAACTAATCAAGGAGAAAACCACACTCCCACCAACACTGGCAGGGCAAGGTGCTGTACATAAACAGGGAGTAAACACCATGCTCTAGCATCGATGATGCTGTTTAGTTGGGTAATGAAACATCTGCAAGCAAATAACCAAGCTCAGATAGCACCAAAGACTCTACAGTTCAACCCAGAGCTATATATAATCTCTTCTGTTGAAACTCAAGACCATTAGTAAGAAATCATTTAAGTAGTTTAAGGTAGGAATGTAAATATTTTATTTCATCCTACAAAGCTACCTCTTTCTATCTGGATTTTTTTTAAAAAAATTGATACGATACCACAGTTCAGGCCACCTTTCTTTTCGAATGTATGCATGTTGTGGAGAATCCTACATGAAAAGGCATCAGCCTCCATTGTTGCTTGGTCTACAGTTTTTTAATTTGCTTAGTATTGCATCTACATTTTGTCTTCCCTCTTAAGAACACAAGGTAGCATCCACGGTAGTCCTCCCTTATAATAATCACCAGAGCATCAAGCCTGAGAAGCTGTACAGAGAAAGAGTGAGTGGGTCCAAAGTCACTCAGTGAGCTTCATATCTGTGGTTGAAGCCCGGCATTTTAATCACTGTGCTACGCTGGCTTTCATTTGTTCCGACTCCCCACGTTCCTATGGCTCAGTGGTTGGCTTTTGAGAAAAATCAGGCATTCTTAAGACTTTGTTTCTTATGGAAGAAAGACAAAAAACTCTTTCAGTTTTTCTGCCTTTCAACTTTTGTTGCTGTTTCCCACTCTTAGATATGAGACTGTTCCTTAACTAGGTTTACCTCTAGAATTAAAACTGTGTCTATAATATCTGAAGGGATTCTAATGTTAAGGTCTAAAGATATACTTTCCCATAATATGAAAGAACTAAAAATTAAGTATCTCAATTCTTAATAACATTTTCATTCAGCGGTTTTATTGTCAAACAACGCACTTGTCAAGATTTTGATTAAAAATAATTGTGGTCACTTGTTTTCCCAATCAGATTTTAAAAAAATCAATCCAGAAATCATTTTTCACATCGTGTTTCCTGGGGAATAGCTAAAACATATAATTCTTTTGCTAATATATGGCAGCTTTCCTGATCAGGCATAACCTAGTTTTTTTTATTAATGGAAACACTATGTATGCATTACTGGATGCTCAAAAACAGAAATAGTGGTTGATAGTTGTACAGTGTTTTAAATTGAATTTAATGATTGGACAATAGTCAATCTCGAAAAAGAGGAGATCTTATGATATTGAGGTTTTTTTTTTAATTTTCATTTTGCTTTTGGTAAAGCCCTAGCAGGTATTCAATCAACTTCTGTTTTCCCACATTTTGCTTATTTTCAACTAAATGCCACCCACATAGTTTTTATTGTCTAAACTGGCATCATTAACGTTTGTCTCAAAACGTTTGGTATGTTGGGGAATCATTGGCTCTGGCCAAATTTGTCATATGTCACTGTAAGATTTGTGTAAAAGACTACAGCAGAAAGGGCTGTTTCTTAACTCAAAATCATGTTTCTTTTGTCTTATTTTGTTCTGCCCTATGAGGGAGAATTACTTGCTTCCTTTCATGAGAAGATAACTGCAAACACAATTCTTAACTTATTTATTGAATGTGGAAAGAATTTTTTTCTGAGTCCCATTATGGCCTATAAATTGACAAGCTTTCCCTAATAGCCCAAAGGAAAAATCAACTTCCCTGGCAATGTAAAAGTAGCAGTGCCAATTAGTTATTTTTGTCATTTTCAGTCCTTAGGATATTAAATTATTTATTTTCTGACTTGCAGCCTGTGATATGAATGTTCACAAACAATGTGTAATAAATGTTCCAAGTCTTTGTGGAATGGATCACACGGAAAAAAGAGGGAGGATTTATTTGAAGGTTGAAGTGACTGGTGACAAGCTGGAAGTCACAGGTAAGGAAAGCTTAGAAGTAATGTACCTCATTTAAGGATCCCTTTATTCATTTATATTGAATAGCTTTAAGACAATAAATGTAAAAAATGACTTATGTGCTATATTCAGTAAAACTTCAGCTCCTGGCTGGAACAAAGGATTATGAATTCCCTTGAACTGGAGGATGTAATAGGCTTCTTACTATCCATCTAAGAACGTATCCAGTATCCATGGTTGGAAAGTTGGGATGGAAAATGACACACTGTGCCCATATTCTCCTTTGGGGCTTCCAGCAAGGAACACTACTTTTGGCCTAAAGGCACTACTTTTGGCCTAATTCAGCATATGTTTCCTGGTTATGCAACAATACTAAGAAAACGATCTTGAAATGATAATTGATTACAAACTGAATAAAAGTCAGCAGAGAGATGTTCTTAGATGGATAGTAAGAAGCCTATTACATCCTCCAGTTCAAGGGAATTCATAATCCTTTGTTCCAGCCAGGAGCTGAAGTTTTACTGAATATAGCAATATAATTTCAAGTGGCAGGGCCCAAAAGTAGTGTCTTTTCTGCTGTGGCTCCTGCCCTTTGGAATATCATGTCCCTCAAGGTGGGATCTGCCCCCACCCCCTGGCCTTCTAAAAAGGAACACCTGCCATCTGGCTTGGGACCTCGATGGGGGCATCCCACCGTGGAGGGAGATTAGGAGATGATCCCACCTCGACCCTGTTTATACATGGATTCATTTTTATCTAGTTCTTGGTCAGTTTTAATGTTTTAATTCTTAATGCTTAATATTTTTAATGCTTTTATTGTTTTATATCACACTTTGATGTTGTTGTAAGCTGTCCAAAGTCGCTTGACAATGAGATGGTCGGCATATAAATTAAAGCAATAAATAAATCAATAAAATATTCAGAGAATGGCAACTAGAGCCTAAATCTTAAGAGGAAATGTGAAGGAAGTTGGTATTTTAGCTTTGGGGGTGTGATAACCTACTTAAAGTGTCAGCTATCACAGAAGGATATATCAAAATCTCTCCTTTATTTTTTCAGGGTGCAGAAAATAAACACTGTATTTAGGTTGTGTTCTAATTGAAGGCGAGGAAATAGCTTCCCAACAGTAACATGAGTTTTGACTGTGGAATTAATTTACTTGAAAAAAAACTGGTGGGCTGTCCTTTATTGAATGTATTCATTGGAAGTAGACCTCCATCTGCTAGGAATGCTTTTGCTTGGGTGATTATATTGAGTGAAGAACGTTATGATTCTATCTTCATCTGAAACTGCAAAAATGGAAAATGAAACAAGAAAGCTAGATGTTTGTTTTGTTTATTTTTAAAAACTTTAGATAACATTTGAATCATGTTTCATCGCAACTCTCCAAATACAGGCAGGTCAGTCCTACTGCTTAAGGTAGCTTGGTTTCCTTTCAACTTCAGTGACAAGCAGCCCATGAAAATGAAAGCTAAGCTTTCTGTGGACTTTCTTTTCAAATTAGGAAAGGCAAAGAAATATTAGATCTATTTTTATTCATAGGTCATTGGCAATATAATTGACACTGAATTTAGTAGGCCACTATCTGTAATATTTCTAGCATTTTCTGTGACAAAGTTATTATGTTCATGGCAAATTTCCCACAAGAATAAAATCAGAAATCTCTTCCTTTTAGTGTGTGTAGTATCATAGAGACAGTTGGCTGGTTCAGGGAGTTGAAGTCCACATATTTTCAAACTGACAAGGTTGAGAAACACTGACGTGAGACACAAAAGAATCTGGTAGGAAAATCTATCTTAACAAAACTAGCTGGCCTGATATTTCAATAGAACTGCCAATGGTAGATGCTGTTTTCTCTATTCTCATAGCCCTGGATAGCTGAGGGAGAGAAAAATTATGGGGGAGCTCTCCTCACAACTTGAGGTGGAAGGAAGCATGATATTCTTAGCCTGGGAAGATGTAGGAGTGTCAGTATTCTGAATCATCTTCCGGAAAGTGGTATTGAGTTAGCTCTAATTTTTGCTGATCTTAGGGCTTAATTTAGTGTTACCCAGGGCAGAATTCTGTAGGAGTCTGAATCAGACTTCCAATTGCTCTTAAAATGCATTGTGCTAAATAAATAAATAAAGTAGGCCTTACTTTGCCAGATGCCCTGAAGGTAGAAAAGCCAGTTAAGCTGATACAAAACTGACAGTGTCACATAAGCCTTGAAGCACTGACGGAATTACTATCCACCTCCACTCTGCTGCTAGCTTTTCTCTATTGTATGCTTCTCCTCCTCCTCCTCCTTCTGTCTCCTAATTAACTCTTTTGATTTGTCATGCTAAAAGAGAGCACATGACCTGCTTTTATAGCAAATTGGAAGAAAGGAGTGTGGGTTTGTTTTGTTTTTTTGGTTAGTTGGGCAGTTGCCTATTAACAGTACTATGTCCTCCCTTTTTTCCTTCCTTGATTCTTCACAATCATCTGTGACAGGGGTGGAGATTTTCTCCTTCTCATAAAATAGTAGACTCTGAGACCCAATAAATAAAGCTGAATGAGGGGTGAATAGCAGAATAATAGGGCTAGAAGGGACCTTGGAAGTCTTCTAGCCCCAACCCCCTGCTCAAGCAGGAGACTCAGTCTATACCATTTCAGACAAATGGCTGTCCAATCTCTTCTTAAAAACCTCCAGTGATGGAGCACCCACAACTTCTGGAGGCAAGCTGTTCCACTGGTTGATTGTTCTCACTGTCAGGAAATTTCTCCTTGGTTCTAGGCTGGATCTCTCCTTGGTACGTTTTTGCCCATTACTCCTTGTCCTGTCCTCAGGTGTTTTAGAGAACAGGCTGACCTCCCTCTACTGTGTGACAATCCCTCAAATATTGAAAGATTGCTATTATATCATCCCCTAGTTCTTCTCTTTGGTAGACTAGACATACCGAGTTCCTGCGACCATTCATGGTATGTTTTAGCCTCCAGCTCTCTAATCATCTTTGTTGCTCTTCTTTGCACTCTTTCTAGAATCTCAACTGATTTTTTGTATCGTGGTGGCCAGAACTGACACAGCATTTCAAATGCAGTCTTACAAAACAGCATAAAGAAGTACTTACACGTCATGTGATTTTGATAGTATCCCTCTGTTGATGCAGTCTAGGATTGCATTGGCTTTTGGGGCAGCTGCAGCACATTGCTGGGCTCATACGTAAGTGGTTTTCCACTAGGACTTCTAAATCCCTAGATCACAGTGACTGCTGTTGAGCCAGGTACCATCTGTTCTATACCTGTGCATTTGGTTTTTCTTGCCTAAGTATAAAACTTTACTTTTCTCACCACTGAAATGCACTTTGTTGGATAGGGCCCAGTTTTGAACTCTGTCAAGAGCCTTCTGGATCTTGAACCTATCTGCTAAACTGTTGGCTGTTCCTTCCAACTGGCTATTCCTGCCAGTTTAGCACTGTCTGCAAAGTTGATGAGTTCCCCTTCTATACCTTGATCTGAACCATTTATGAAGATGTTGAAGAATGCTGGAGTTAAGACAGAACCTTGGTGTACCCCTGCATGCTTCCCTCCATGTAGATGTACTTCCACTGAGGACTACATGTTATTTATTTATTTTTATTTTATTTTAATCCCATTTATATCCCGCCCTTCTCCGAAGACTCAGGGCGGCTTACAATTTAAGCACAAACCAATGTGCTTAGCAATAGCCTTCATTCTATGTATATGCCTGCTTATTAGGGCTTTCCCCCCCCCCCCAAGCGGCATTATTACAAAGTCAGCTTAATTGCCCCCAACAATCTGGGTCCTCATTTTACCTACCTCGGAAGGATGGAAGGCTGAGTCAACCTTGAGCCTGGTGGGATGCGAACCTGCACTAATTGCAGGCAGCTGGTGTTACTTAAGGAGGCATTAGCCCACTGCTCCACCAAGGCTCTTGAATGAAGTTTGACAGACAGTTACAAATCCATCTGGATTTTTCTATTTCACATTTTTTTATGCCTTACTGAAGTCCAAGCATACAATGTCCACAATATTTCGCTGGGCCACTAATTTAGTCACTTTGTCAAAGAATGCAATAAGATTTGTTTGGCATGATCTGTTTTTGACGAACCAATGTTGGCTTCTAGTAATAACTTTGCTTGTTGAAGGGAAGTTTTTCACACAGTGCTACTGAATTATGGAAGTCATTGTCAGCCTATGATAAAACAATAGTTATTAGCTTGGATGTTTTTGACAAATTCTTATTTGTGTAAGTTTGTCAATGGCTACTAATCAAGATTGTTATATGGTACTTGGAGGAACAACAATGGGAGGAAGCAATTACCTTCACATCTTGCTTGTGGTGCTTCCTACACATGTCTTGTAGATAAATAATCTGTGCTAAATATGTTTCTGTCAAATCCAGCATGTAAAGTTGTCATTGTTTTTAATTCTATCATTTAGTCCTAGTACATAAAACAAAGTCTGGTATTCATAAGTTAGGTTGAAAATTCAATACAATTTTTTGTATTGAAGGTCTCCAAATGAGGGACTGCAACTTATTGTGTGTTTTAGAAAGAAGGATTCTTTTCAGGATATTAGTTCCTCCTGCCTTCCCCCCCCCCCGCCAAAAAAAAATCACCAGATTAATGTTTTAAGGCATGTCATCTATTTCACTCTTTTTACCTTCATGTATGCTCTTGCGCTTTTTTTTCCATAATGGAGAGCATACATGGACATTTTCAGAAGGTGAGAGTTACGCTAAAAATTTAGTTCTATGCCTCTAGGCTTCCCCAGAAAATGGAATCTTATGAATTGTGAAAGAACTTCTGAATTTAAACTTTGGAGCAAGACAAACTATTAGTTGATTTATTATTTCTTCAGGCAGGGCCTACAAGAAGGCAGTCAATCGTGGGGAAAAGTTATCCATATTTTACTGATAGCGCATTCTACAAAGTATATTGAGGGGATATACACATTTTTCATGCCGTGATTTCTGAAACAGTAATAAATCTCTGTGGTTAGAATAGGGTAGAACTGGAAAATATTTTCCCTTTTTTTAAAAGATTTTTTTTAATCCCTGTATTATTTTTTATGAATAGTTCAGGGTAGCAAACATACCTAATTACTCCTTCCTCCTCCTATTTTCCCCACAACAACAACCCTGTAAGGTGAGCTGGGTTGAGAGAGAGTGACTGGCTCAAAGTCACCCTGCTGGCTTTCATGTCTAAAGCAAAACTAGAACTCCCAGCCTTCTGTTTTTTAGCCTGTGCCTTAATCACTACACCAAAGCATTTTCTTTTTCTGTTTCAAATATAGTATAATAAAGTTACAGCAATGTCATTATGTTACGTATTAAACTTATTTTCAGAGAAATGAATCACTGTTCTCTACCTTACAGTATAGAGCATGGGTGAAATAGAAACTTTTTAATGCTCTGTGGTTATTACAGAATTACGCCTCAGGAGTCAAAACCTGAGAATATAATGAAGAGCTATTGCTCCTGAGAGACACATTAAAATAACTTCAGTGGACTGAGAATCATAATGTATTACAACGCCTCAAGGTGTAGAAGGGCATTGAGCATGATGAAACTTAATGCTATAGGAAAAATACAGTCTTCCTAATTTATTTTGCTGATGATCGGGTAACTCTGTGGCAAGTAAAATGAGAAAATGCTTCCTCAACCTTGCATCCTTAGACACCTCAGTGGAATAGTTTTGGATTTCTTGTTTTCCATATGAGGAAAGTATTACACTTTCTCTTAAAAGTGTATTCTCCTCAGTGCAGGTTTAACAACTGGAGAGGCTGATTTCTGCTCTGTGTTACATGAATTGCACTAGAGACTGGAGTCAGTCTTAGCTTATCTCAATGCAGATGTGATTACTACAGATATTTTCTATATGATATATGAACAAAAGAAGCTCAGAACAGTACATGCAAGGGAGTGGAGGGGGTCTTGGACATTGTAAAACAATGAAACAACAATAGGCACAGTGTCCTCCAGGTGTACAGGGCCATTTTTCATCTGTCACAGTTGGCCCAGCCAATAGCAAAAGATGGTGGGAATTTTAACCCAAAAGTTCTGAAGAATATCAGCTTGCATGCCCATGTAATAAACTTAGTATTTAGACTTGGTTGAGGACTTGATTTCTTGGCCATCCTATTCCAGGATCTGAGGCATGTAGCATTACAATATATTTGGAACAAAACAAGTGGAAATTTTTGTTGTTGTTACTTGCGAAGTCATGTCTGACCCATCATGACCCCATGGACAACGTTCCTCCAGGCCTTCCTGTCCTCTACCATTTTCTGGAGTTCATTTAATCTCATGCCTACTGCTTCAGTGACTTCATCCAGCCACCTCATTCTCTGTCGTCCCCTTCTTCTCTTGCCCTCAACCTTTCCCAGCATTAGGCTCTTCTCCAGTGAGTCCTTCCCTCTCATTAGGTAGCCAAAGTATTTGAGTTTCCACTTCAGGATCTGGCCTTCTAAAGAGCAGTCAGGGTTGATCTCCTCTAGGACTGACCGGTTTGATTGCCTTGCAGTCCAAGGGACTTGCAGGAGTCTTCTCCAGCACCATAGTTCAAAGGCCTTAATTCTTTGGCGCTCAGCCTTTCTTATGGTCCAACTTTCACAGCCATACATTGCAACTGGGAAGACCATAGACTTGACTATACGCACTTTTGTTGGCAGGGTGATGTCTCGGCTTTTTAGTGTGCTGTCTAGATTTGCCATGGCTTTCCTCACCAGGAGAAAATTTAATTTCTTGGCTGCAGTCCCCATCTATGGTGATCTTGGAGCCCAGGAAAATAAAATCTGTCACTACCCCCATTTCTTCCCCATCTATTTGCCAGGAATTGAGAGGGCCGGATGCCATGATCTTCGTTTTCTTAATGTTAAGAGGTGGAAATTATCAGCCAGCAAATTTCCCAAACTAATTTGCAGCTGACTCAGACTGCTTCCAAAAGCAGGTACTGATTACGGCTTTGCTTTCAAAATTTATGTTTTACTTGATGCATGAATGTTAGTGTCCAACCTTTTATTATGAAAGGAAAAAGCTGCCGCTTCTGACCTCTCTTGACCTTTCTCATTCAAGACAGGTTGCTATCAAAAGAGGCAGACTACAGAAGTGGTAGTCCTTTCTAATTGGTATTCTTTCCAATCACCATCACCAAAAAGGGGAAATAATAAACCTTGATCAGCTAAATAGAAAGAAGATATCAGAGTGCTAATTATGTAGACAAAAGTACAAATAGAACAGATCTTATAAAACAAAGGCAAGGAAAGCATTTGACTTTTTCTTTCAGCAGCCTGTGTTTTAACCTGCAAATTTCTACAATGTGTCTTGAAGAATATCTCTCTCTCTCTCTCTCTCTCTCTCTCTCTCTCTCTCTCTCTCTCTCTCTCTCTCTCTCTCTCTCTCTCTCCTTATTTCTTTCTTGATATTCAGTGCCATCAGAAATAAAATAGAAATACTTTGTTTGCAGTTCCAGGGTGCTGCCTATCAGTGTAGATTCCTAGATTACAGAGTGTGTACCCCAGCTCCATCTTTGTTACTACAACAAGGATACAGTGTTTTGGGTCTTTCATGAAAAATAATTTTGTACCACAGTAACTCATAGATATAATATCTATTAATTTTAAACTAGGATTTCCATTTGTAAAATATATAGCATATAGATAAGCACTTTGCCAAAACTGCTGGTCAGGAATCAACAGGAGAGAAATTTCCTCCTTCATAGGTTATGGAGAAAGTAGCTTCAGGTGGGAGCTACTTGAGAGAAACAATTAAATATAGCAAATGAAGGGAAGGGAAACATGTTCAGCTATGAAAATTCTTACTTGGTCTTTTTTCTCTAAGCATTTAATTAATCCCACCTTTATTATTTTTATAAATAACACAAGTCGGTGAACATACCTAATATTTCCTTATTCTCCTATTTTCCCCACGACAACAATCCTGCATGATGTGTTGGGCTGAGAAAGAGTGACTGACCCAAAGTCACCCAGCAGCTTTCACGCCTAAGGCAGGACCCTGATGATTGGTTTAAAGTCAACCAGTTGCTTTTTCATGCTTAAGATAGGACTAGAACTGATTGTCTTCTGGTTTCTAGACCGGCACCTTAACCACTAGACCAAACTGACTCTCATTACTCCCCATGTACAAACCTACTGTTTGAGCTGAATCATGAAGTATAAATATTTTATTTAATGTGTGAGGGCAGCAATATATCCCTGTAATTGGGGAGAAGCTGTGTTTCTCAGTGGCAACATAGATGGACATTAAGTGGAGCTTCTAGACAGAATTAGGAAGGAGAAAACTAGTTGACTCTGGACACAATTAGCCAGAAGAAGATTATTTTCTTTTGTGCACACTAAGAATTTTCAATTAAGAGAATCAGATTTGCCTGCACCACATGACCTATTTTGAGGGTAGAAGTCTTGGAGATAGACTTTTGAAACAGACCATTTGAAATGAACATGTAAGATTAAACCTTCCTATGTGCTCTACATATTCTTCAATCCTTCCCTGTGCAGGTTTTAGCATCTTCTCTCTATCTGTGCTCCTAGATCCTTCTCCAGTTAATATTACATATACACCTATCAGCTTTATTAACTCAATTTTTTGTGGGAGCTTTTGCTTTTGCCACCAACAAATAGTAGTCCTCCTTTTAATATTGATCTGTTTGTATTTCAGCTGTGAACATAACTGCCATAAATATTTATGACCTTATAGAACCATTCTGATTCCTCTCCCCAACACCCAAGTGAGATTTTGACATGTACAACAGATTGGCTTCTGAACCTGTCACCATTCCTCACTCTATCAAATCTGTGGTTGGTGTCACAATTTCAGTGTTTTAAAAATCTATTTTTAATTGATGCCAAAACTTCTTTGAGTTAGATCTGTGCTTAAACAAATGAGCACTACTGTCTTAATCTAAAAATTATGGGTTTTTTCCTTTGACTTTAAACACTTTTCTTCATTATTATTTTTGTACTCTTATCTCCTCATTCTTAAGACTTGGTTCTTCTCCTTTTACAGTGGAAGATAATTTTGGCCCACATTTGTAATACTGACCACATTCATACACCAGACTAAATGGTATTAGGGCTTATGAACGAGCAGCAGAGTGACACAGTTGCCAATGTCCAAATGAATCAAGTCATGCAGACCAGGGATTCTGGTTTATTTCATGAAGAACTAGTAAAGAGAAATGGAAAAGAAAACTTTTGGAACAGCCAGCAGACTCTGCAATACATATTTAGTACTAAGTTGTGGCGTTGTTTCTTTCAAACCCCATGAATGGACTCATTGTGGAAGCTTAGCCAAGTACTGACAAAGGTTCCATTACTAAACAATAGTCAGTAGTTATTCATTATTTTTAGAATATATATAAATGCAGTGGCAAAAATGCCATAATGTTTTTTAATATAATCTTTAAAAATGGCTCGTGGTTAGAACGCTAAGTCAGAAGACCATTGAGAGGTCAATGGCTCAGCAGTTCAAAACCCAAGTGAGCCATGTGACGGAATGAGCTTCCATCAATGTGTCCCAGGTCCTGCCAAACTAGTAGTTGGAAAGCATGCAAATGCAAGTAGATAAATAGATACCACTTTATTGGAAAATACCAGGGACATGAAAGGAGTGCCATCGGGTATTCCCTGGACAACGGTGATGTCACTAGCTAATCCTTTCAATCCGGAAGCACCTTGGTAGGTGCTTCCGACACAAAACGAAGTAGTAATATAATTTGGAGCTACAAAGCAAGTATCAGTGACTTTGGATAGTTAACTATTCAATTTATCCTTAATTAGATTAGGTACCAGCTTTTTTATCCCCTCAACATGTTGAAGAGGCTAGCAGATATGTGAAAGTGTTGAGTATGCAGTTCTTGTTCTTATATTTGAAATAGTTGTTCCTGGGTATATGATTTATTGGTAAGAAGACGTATTGGTGCTATATTTCATTTTTGGTTAACAGTGTTTCTAGTTCAGCACTGTAATCATGCCCAAGTAGTCATAAAATATAACAGTATGTTTTTGAAAAATTCAAATGTATTTTAATGAGAATAATACAATTCAGTTAAATTATAGATATACTCTTTTATAATTGGATTGCAGACAGAAAAGGAAAATAATTACATTGGTTGACATCAATCCTACATGCATGCATTTTGTCCCAATCTGAACTAACAGTTCTATTAAAATAAGATAATGGTGGGGGGAGCTTTGGAGTGAGAAGGCACTGATCTTCCACATGTCATGAAATGAAAATTATTTATGGAAGGATAGTGAATTGTGGTAATCCAAAAGTCAATGAACTATACCTCCCATCATATTCCAGCCATCACATTCAACAATTAAATATGGAAGTTATAGTTCAACTTTTGGGGTTCTCTAATCTCTCAACATTCTTGCAGGAACTAGTCCCATTTGTCTGTCTGTCTGTCTGTCTCTCTGTCTATCTATCTAGATATTGGGATATGGATGGATATATAGATACATATTTAACATTCATCCCCAGCTGAAAAATTAAATGTTATTCTAGTTAACCTATCATTCAAATAAATAACCTGTTTTCCACTTATTTATTCACTTTTTATGCATTTGGATTTTACAAAAAAGTAACTTTATTCTACCTAAATGCTTGTTTTCTTCAGCCCATGTTACAAGGTAGAGGTTTTTTAGTGCCAGATTTAACATTATAGAAACTAAAATGATTCAACTGACCTTTTACTGAACAATTATGCACATTTCACTGGTTGTTTTGGTGACATGGCCAGAGATTCTGAGCCTTTTGCTCTTCGTTGTTTATTATTTCTGATAACAAAGGCAGTACTGTGTTGCTGTAACTCCCACCACAATCATTCCTTTATTTTCAGAAAGTAAAATGGGTCATGTTCTCAGAAGCTGTCTGGAAAAATGTTCTGACTTGCAATTTATAGCTAAGTTATTTCTGCATTGGTGGCCAAATTTAAAGTTTACAGAATGTTTTGTTGTGCAATGTTTATCTAGCAAGTTTGCCTAAGTTCTATTTTTTTTAATCTTTAGATGTTAAAGTAAGTTAAGAGGCATGAGCTAAAAAAACCTTCCTGCATCATATACTGTATTTTCTTTCTCTCTCTCTCTCTCTCTCTCTCTCTCTCTCTCTCTCTCTCTCTCTCTCTCTCTCTCTCTCTCTCTCTCTCTCTCTCTCTCTCTCTCTCTCTCTCTCTCTCTCCTGTTTTTCTTTATTGATCTTGTGGATAAATAAGGGGGTTTTATTATTGTTTATTAAATTTATATGTTGCCCATCTCATGGCTTACAGTGTAAAATATTCCTCCTGTCAGACCTGCCCCAGTCAGATCCCTTCGGAAAAAAGACCCTCGACTGTGTTTGGTTGAAGTTATAGGTTCTTTTACTAAAGGTTGCTAGCTGCAGTAAAGCCAAGCTAGAACTAAGGTTCCTGCGCAAAAGGTTACAAACTTTTCCCCTTCATCCCAGATCTCCCCCCTTGACCAGTTCGTCTTCAGCCAATAGCAAGCTGTATGAATGTTTAAAAAAGAGCCCCTCAGGATGTTTGGAGCTGGTTTCTTGCGTCCTTGTTCTCTGTCAAGCTGTCATCTCCCCTCCCTTTTCCCCACCTATGACCCATCCATGTTTATTTCCCACTTGTTCTTCTCCTGCTCCCTGAAGCTGATGGCAGGGTGCCAGTGAGGCATGAAGCCAAAGATGGCAGAGCTGACATCTCCGTTACTCCCAGAGAAGCCTTGACTAGATCAAATATAGTTCTGCCACAGGAAGAACTTGCATGTGTGAAGAGTACTTTTTTTAAAAAAAATATTCCTCTCTTTTTTTTTTAATTTGAAAAAAGAGTGTTATTTTCAGCAAATAAAACTTCTCCAACCTGAATAAAAGCCAGTTCATTCTCTGTTTTGGTTGGACCGGAAAGATTATTAAAATCAAGACAAAATTCAGAGAACCATCTGGTTCCTGGTCTTCCCAGATTAGCTTGGAGGTCTGCTTTGAGTTTCACTGGGCACAAATTGTCAGTTGTTACTGCTTCAAGAAAAATAAGAGGGTGTGTTAAAATTACTTTTGTAGAGATTAAAAGATTTTGATAATTATAACTCTGCAGCAAGGATGGGTAGATAACACACCTATTTTACCTTCCCGGAAGCCCAAGATCAGGCTGTCAGCTGGCAAAATGGTCAAATTTTATTGAGATTTTTGTTTGTATTTGTTTGTTTAGTGGATTCCCCGGGTTTTTTTTCCAGCTTAATTAGAATGCTGATAAGCCATCAGTATGATTGTGTTCTCTTTTGAACAAATGTAAGCTGAACATTCTGTACTGAAAACAGATGGATCAACTCAGGAATGGAAAGCCCGGCATAATGGTGACTATTTCAACGGCAAAATTAGAATCCCTATTTGTACTGATCCAGTACAAGTAATTCTCGACTTAGGACCACAACTGAGCCCCAAATTTCTGTTGCTAAGTGAGACATTGGTTAAGTGAGTTTTGCCTCATTTTACGACCTTTTTTCCACAGCTGTTAAGCAAATCACTGCAGTTAAGTGAAACATAAGGATCATAAAGTGAATCTGGCTTCCCCTATTGATTTTGCTGATCAGTAGCCGGTTGAAAAGGTTACAAATGGTGATCACATGACCATGGGACAGTGCAGCTGTCCTTCGGGAGAAGGGCGGTATAAAAATTCAAATAATAATAATAATAATAATAATAATAATAATAATAATAATAATAATAATAATAATAATAAAAAAATACATGCTGGTTGCCAACCACCCAAAATTTTAATCACATGACCCTGGGCATGCTCCAACAGTCAATAAGTGTGAAAAAAGGTCATAAGTCACTTTTTCCAGTATTGTTGTAACTTCAAATGTTCACTAAACAAAAGAACTGATATGTTCACTGTTTAACAGCTGAGCCATCATATTTTACATCAATGGAAGCTTTTGGACTTTGTTATTGCTAGCATCAGTAGCTCTCTGAGAAGATTTACACTATCTTAGTTGGACTGTAAGAAACTACACTTTTGCCAGTTCAGCCGACATTACCACCACAAAGTGTTTTGGGAACAGGAAATGGAAGGTCCTAGCACAGTGGTGGCAAACCTATGGCACGTGTGCCAGAAGGGGCACTCAGAGCCCTCTCTGTGGGCATGCACGCCATTGCCCCAGCCCCGCCTCCCTCTGTGGCCCCCTCACCAGCATCCCCCCCAGAGGAGAGTCCCCCCCCGAGTACCGCCCATGCAGAGCAGCGCATCCAAGGACAAGTCTCCACCCTTGAGCCCCATTGCGTGCAGATGATGCTGCGGGGCATGGGTGGAGGGCGTGGCCACCATGGCACTGCAGGGCCGCCTGGGCAATCTACTGCGGCGGGCCATGGAGGCGGTAGGTGGCCCTGCGGGTGGGCGGGGTGGGAGCAGGGCAGGGGTGGGGCAGGGCAGGGGCGGGCGGGGCGGGTTTTGGGCACTCAAAAAGGTTTGCCATCACTGTCCTAGCATATCATACTAAATCCTTTTTCTTCTCTTTACTTTTTCTCAAATGAATGACATATCTAATAACATTTTGCTGCTTGTTTTTAATATTTAATGTAGGAATATGGCACAAGGTTGTGTTGAATGTGTTACAGTAGAGGTCTTTATTTATTTCCCACCTTTATTGGGGTTTTTTTTTTAAAAAAAACTAAGGCAGTGAACACACCTAATACCCCCTTCCTTCTCCTGTTTGTCTTGCAACAACAACCCCCCCCCCCGTGAGGTAGATTGAACAGAAGGAGAGGGACTGGTCCAAAGTCACCCAGCTGGCTTATTTTTATAATATTTACAACTTACTTAACTATTTTGTATATTTGCAGTCCGGGATGCAAGAAATCTAATCCCTATGGATCCTAATGGACTCTCAGACCCATATGTTAAACTGAAACTTATTCCAGATCCTAAGAATGAAAGTAAACAGAAGACAAAAACCATCCGCTCGACACTCAATCCACACTGGAATGAGTCCTTCACATTGTAAGTTTCCTTTGGATACTTTGCTTAGCCCTATTACAGTGACATTTTGTTGTATGAATGCCTAAATGTGGTAACTTATTTTTCTGTTCATAGTAAATTAAAGCCCACAGACAAAGACAGAAGATTATCTGTGGAAGTCTGGGATTGGGATCGAACCACCAGGAATGACTTCATGGGATCTCTTTCTTTTGGGGTGTCGGAACTGATGAAGTCACCAGCTTGTGGGTGGTAAGAAATCTTTGTAACCTTTGACTATTTAACATATTAACCATAAATCCTATTCAATTGTTGAAATGCTTTTTCACGGTGTCAGTTAGATAGTTATGGAATGTGTAATTATCAGCTCATAAGAATTGGAAAGCAGAAAAGTTGCTGAGTTTTAAAATAATACTTCAGTCAGTAACTTGCTTTGATGCAGAAATAGCATCTTTTTTTTCCAGTTGGTTCCCCAAAGGGTAAAATAATCCAAGGCAATAATACAACCTTGGTTTCTCCAGAAGGGATGAAGCAGCCTTCAAATCAGTTGCCTATTTAGCATCCTCTATGCTAATTTCTTACTGTAGGCAAATGCTGCACTTTTTAAGATTATTTACCATCATTTATTAAGGAGAGCCTGTTTGGCCTCAGTAAATTTAGAATACTAAGACTGTGCACTGCTTCCTATTTATGGTCTTTTCTTCTGAAAAAAATGGCCTGCGTTCAAATAGTAAGACTAAAATCCATTAAACAATCCTTTTTATGTATCTCAAATTATTTTCCTCATATTGTTCAGGTATAAATTACTTAATGAGGAAGAAGGCGAGTATTATAATGTGCCGATACCAGAAGCTGATGACGATGGAAATGTAGAACTCAGACAGAAGTTTGAGGTGAGAACATATTATTGGAGTCAATATAAGGAGTATTCCTGTCATGTCATAAGAGTGTTTAGAGAAGTACCGGTATATAAGGGTCTGTTTAGGAGTCCATTCTCGCATCTCAGAAGTTTTTTCTGTAGAAATACTACCTAAAAAATAAACATTTCAACACCTTTGGTCCCATTAGGTAACACTGTTCTTTGATAGCCAGCAATTTGCCATAATTCTATTACTTTCAGTATGTTGATAACTCGCATTTAATATCAATATAAATTTCAGCTCCTTTCATATTCACTTTTTTTAAAAAAAACATTGCATTGATAAATTACACTTAAGTAGTAAGTATGCATTCAGATTTGCAAAAAGATGTGACATGTAGAGGTTTGTGTTAGTTTCTGCTCATTTGCGAATTCATTTGCCCCGGAGAGCCTAAATTTCACTTTCAACTGCAGTCTATGGAACCCAATTAAGTGTGTCGTAAACATTTTTCAATCAACTGGACAAGTTTGACTTTAGTTTACTTTGGGGTACGTGCACAAAACATGTAAATACTTAGTCACTACACTTGTTTTTGATTTAAATTAATGCTGTTCTAATTAATGTTTAATTAATCTGACTTACTACCAATTTTCAACTTGCGGCACTCTCATTCTAGCACTCTGTATTCGTGTTTCACAGCTCAGAGTTGCTGAGTTGTGGGGTCATTTCACTGAACATTTGTACCTGGAATGGAAGCAGGCATGCAAAGATGTGTACGACTCAAATTTTTCCTCCGCAGCCCTCACCCCCACCCCAACCTGCTCTGTTTGATTGTTCAGTCAGTGTTGCTAGTTCTTCTGATAGTGGTAGTCCTTGACTTATCTTCACAATTGGAATCAGAATTTTGTTGCTGATCCAGGTGGCTGTTAAGTGGGTTGCACTTGACTTTATGACCTTCTGCCATGGTTGTTAAATGAATCACTGCTGTTGTTAAGTGAATCACAGATCCTGCTTCCCCCATTAACTTTGCTTGTCTCAAGCCAGCTGGGAAGGCTGCAGATTGTGATCATATGACCCTGGGACACTGGTCCCTTCCAACCTCTTTCTGTATTCTGGTGGCTGGCTTTGATCTCAAACCAGGTATGTCTGGTAAAGCACCAATGTTTCAGGTGTGAAACCAGAAGCCAACAGAGGAGCCTAAACCTGCATAGAAAAGCAAATTCGGGGCTTCCTGAAGAAGCTGAACCTATTTTTTTTATGTAACATTTAATTTCTTGTTGAAAGACAATTGTTTTTAGAGGACTTTATATACGTAACAATTTTTAGTACAGATCTCTTCAGGGAAATATACATCCTAGCAGGTCAACTAATTCAAGCACAATACTTGAAGAGAAATCAATGCGACTCATTGTTGTGACCTGCAGTTTGAATTAAAAAAATAAATAAATGTTGCTGTTAAATAATAACGCTGAAAACAAATGGCAAAATATGCAAATTGCACAATAGAGTCTCCTGACTTCCTAATGTTGAACGATGTGCTTAAGGACTGCTTATTTTAAAGTTAAAACACAATATTACTTGGGAATATTGTCAACCCTAGAAGAATATAACACTGATTGACATAATTACTCAAATTTGAAACTGGTATTGATCATTTAGGGGGACAGGTGTAACTATACATTTTAACCATGATTCCTGTCTGGATATGAGAAAGTGAAAAAAATCCTTTTAGGCATATTTTAAATCAGACATGTCAAACTCGCAACGTCACGTGATGTCGCACAATGTATCGGGACAGTCTTGCCATTGCCGGCAATGGGGTGGGTGTGGCTTCTGGATGACACAACTGGCCCTTGGGTCGGGAGTTTTTTTTTTTTTTATTAAAGAGTTTTACAATATTTTACAATATATCCCCAAATCCCTCCCACCCCAACCCCCCCACTTCCCCCCCCACTTCCCAGAGCTAAATACAGGATTATAGTTACAACAATCATATTCTAAATAAAAAATTACACAATATACAATCAACCAAATTCGTACTGCGCTTTAACTCTCTCTTAGCATAACTACTAACAATAACAATATCCCACTAAATTCTACTCATAAGCTAAATGGAACTTTTTGGTCCCATATTTGTTTTCAATATGATTTATCCATCTCCTCCAAACTGAAATATATCTCTCCTGTGAGTGATCCTTTAAATAAGCAGAAATCTTGGACATTTCTGCAAGATTAGAAACTTTAAACACCCATTCTTCTACCGTGGGCAGATTGTCCTTCTTCCAATATTGTCCCACCAGTAACCGTGCTGCCGTTATCATATTCAACATCAGATTAGTCTCTTTGACATCACAATTTACAACAATACCCAGTAAGAACAATTGCGGGGAAAACTTTATCTTCCTCTTAAAACGGGAGTTTGATACCCCTGTTTTAAATGTAGATAAATGCAGTGTGGTTTACTGAAACCTAAATGGAAAAAGAAAACAGAAAAAGTAAATGTTAATAGCAAAACTCATAAGCAGCACTTCTGAGTTTGCATGACCTACAGTTAAAAAAGGTTATTTTTATTTAGAAAATCTTGTATATGTATTTTATTGGTCTATGTTTGATTTTCACGCTGCCTTCCTTCTGGCTTGTAGTGAATAATCATGGCAGCTTTTGCAAAGGGTACTTAATAGCTTGATTTTGTATTAAGGAACAAACCAAGGAATGCAAGAAGATGGACCTACTAGCAGGTTTCTCTAGAGACAGATTAATCTCTAGATTATTTTTTAAACTATTATTTCTTCCCACTGTATGGCATCATGAACTTGCTGGAAGCTCACCATTCCTAGGCAATTTTGAAAGATAAAAGAATTTCCTTTCTAGTCTGCATTTTTAAGGTACTCTGGAATAGCAGCTGGAATAGTATGTTTGCTCCCAAAGTTCACTGCAAATACTGTTTTGTTCTTTTAAGTCCCCTCCCCCTCCTTCTTTTAGCCAATTGATACATTAGGCTCATTTTCCTCTTTTGATTATAGTATTTCTGGACTCAGAGGTTGCAGCCCTCCTGTTCCCTACTCCCCTCTCTGAGAGAGGCCAGAATATATTTTCCTTTAGCTGAAAATATCAGCCTAATACTTTCATCTATATTCCGAACACGGTAGAGAAACGGCATACTGACAGTGGTATACAGGTAGTCCTCAACTTATGACCACAACCAGGATCAGAACTTCCGTTGCTAAGCAAAGCAGCTGCTATGGTAATTTGTTTACCTTAAAAAAAGCAAACCGTGTGAGCACACTGCTGTGTTGGATATAAAGTAATAGTTCCCTCAATATGTTTTACCTAGCAGGGATGAACCTGTGAGCAAACAATGCAAATATGAAATTTAGACAAATATACTTTTCCTGTATAAAGTGCTTTTCTGTAAAGTGTAAAACTGTTGCTCAGCTTATACAAATTTTCTCCCGACTGGACCTTGCAAGTTCAATTTCAGATAGGAGTGCTAATTGGCTGCTCCTTTCAGAATTTGTTGGAAAATACAGCTCTGCTTTGCCATTCACAGAAGCACTAAGCAGTTCCGAAATTACAGTCTTGAATAAAATAAATGCAGTTTTCAGAACAGGGTAATGTCATGGCATAATGAGCATTATGAGAGGGATGAGCAAACATCTGTGCCAGAGGACATAAAATGTTGGATAATGAAAGTAAGCATGATCACTTAGCTGGGTAGCTGTGTGCTTATGGTGATTGTGAGAAATACAAATGAGTGTGCATGCAGGCACATAGTATAATATCTAACTGCACAGAAAACTGATAAGTGTTTCTAAGGACATTTTTTCTGTATAATGCTCTATCCTAATTATCCTGCAATTCTTCCTTTTACCCTTTTATTTCTGTTTTTCCTCTAAAGATCTTCAAATTATTCTTACACATACTGTAAGATTCGTTAAACTAGTTGGTTTCTTC
The DNA here is from genome assembly GCF_964194415.1 of Vipera berus. Classification (NCBI taxonomy): domain Eukaryota; kingdom Metazoa; phylum Chordata; class Lepidosauria; order Squamata; family Viperidae; genus Vipera; species Vipera berus. The sequence continues at coordinate 155,051,040 of NC_138203.1, read as the reverse complement.
CTATGGATACTTTATTGAACCCAGTAATTGCCTATCTTGGTCAATGATTCCAACTGTCATGTGATGCTCTTAATAAAGGAAATTGATCCAGTAGTTACAGATAAGGTGCTTTAATGATTGCTTCAAGGCAATTATTGTCTTGCATTGTGTCTTCTCTTGAGGGTGACATTCTTGGTACAATTTCATTTTTTTCATTTTTTACCTGGCACAGAGCAATTTTATCTGGAGATTATTAAGATGGGAAGGCCTTCATTCTTTAAATGTTTCACTTCAAAGTCTGTGAGGATCTTAGGAAGTCCATCCAAACACAATTATCTTTTTTAAAAAAATCCCATTTATATCCTGCCCTTCTCCGAAGACTCAGGGCGGCTTAAAATTTAAAGCACAAATCAATGTGCTTAGCAATAGCCTTCATTCTATGTATATGGCTGCTTATTAGGGCTTTCGCCCCCCCCCCCAAGCAGCATTATTACAAAGTCAGCTTATTGCCCCCAACAATCTGGGTCCTCATTTTACCTACCTCGGAAGGATGGAAGGCTGAGTCAACCTTGAGCCTGGTGGGACTCGAACCTGCACTAAATGCAGGCAGCTGGTGTTACTTAAGGAGGCATTAGCCCACTGCTCCACCAAGGCTCTTGGCCTTCCTCTTCCTCTCAGTGCACTTTTCCATCATGTATTGGTCTAGTGCACAGGTCTGCAACCCGCGGCTCCAGAGCCACATGCGGCTCTTTCAGCCGTCTCCTGTGGCTCCCAGTCCTCTGCCATGTGCAGTCCAAAAAAAAAAAAGTGGGACTAAAAAAGTTCAACCAATCAATTCAAATATGCAGGGTAGGTGCATATCTCGCCTTGGCTCTACTCTTCAGTCAAACCCTGTTCTGCGCATGCGCGCATGTATGCGCATGTGCACACATTTTTTTGCGGCTCCCAGTTTTTCCTTTTGTGAGGGAACCAGTTCTGATTGGCTCTTTCACTGTTTCAGGTTGCTGACCCCTGGTCTAGTGATTTGATCCTTGTTCATTCTCTCTCTATATAAAACCAAACCACTTCACAGTTCATTTTTTGTACACATCACCCATCTCTATTTAATATGCATTCCTGTGCTGCCACATGCTCCTTTTTAGTAACCCATTCCCACTTCATTCAAAAAACTTTTAGTTTTCTTCTGATACACCCAGCACTCCCTTCCAGATAATGGGTAGAAGCAAGCTCTTGTTCACAGTCATTCTTTCTTTCAATAAATCTTTCCATACTCATGTCAGGCCCCATGCTACCCACGATCTTTCTCCTAGCATTTTTCCCTCATAAAATTCCTTCATCCCCATTCTCATCTTTAAGATCTTTAAGCATTCTATAAACGTTCAATTTCATCCACTAGCTCTATTTTTTGCCATTTGTGTAAAAGTTGAAATCACTGTCTCCATGCATTGTCAAAAGTAACTGTGTTGGTCATTGGTATATTAATTTTTAATTGCATACCTTCATGGCAGCATGCTATCTATCCAACATTCACTGCAAATAAATAAAATTCTCAGCCAAACTATAGCATGACTTGTTCATTATGTCTCCCACCAAATATCACTACAAATATTCCTTATATATTTCTGTAAAAATACAACAAAGGGATGTTGATTTTAGCCTTATAGAGATAAAGTGATGTGTGTACATGTGTGGGCTTTCAAGTCGGTCTTGAATCTTGGAGACTGCCTGGACTAGTCCCTGCAGTTTTCTTGGTAACTGTCAAGATTGACTCGCACTTTCATCTACATTCTGCTGCTTTGGCAGCTTGACAGAAAAAGGGAGGGGTGGATGGAAGGCCATGGGAAGGGAATGACATCCAACCATCCGTCAGCTCTCGTGAGATATTGCTTTCATCTCAAGGACGCACCGAGCAGATGTCCCAGAGTGGCTGGCTGGTTCACATAACAAAATGAACAGAAGTGATTGGTGGACGTAATGGACTGTAGGAAAAGGGGGAATTAACTACGCTTGCTTTTGCACGAGAAATCCAGAGCTGGTTTAGCTTCTTCTGTGCCAATCTGGTTTATTCAGTAAACTTTTATACTCTTGGTAAAACAACAGGAGTTTCTTTTTTTTGGATTCGCCAACTGTACAGTTGACATTAAACTAGCTTTCTCTGTAACAGCCTACCTGGACCCCACCAGGAGGTTGGCAGTTTAGAGATGTCAGCAGCCAACAAAGGAACAGAGGGGGGTGAAGCCAGGGGAAGCCTCCTCTCGAGAGACCCCGGTGGTGGCCTAAGCTGTAGCCAGAATGCAAGCAGCTGGCGCACGCCCCAAACAGAGGGCTGAGAACCCAGAGCAACAACCTGCGCTCAAGGGGTAGAGAATGATGGAAGGACCCTATTTGGGCCACAAGGGCCAGTGAACGAGCCATGTGGGAAAGGCGGCAGAAGCAAGAGAGTTAACTGGTCCCCCCTGAAGTCACGGGGAAGTAAGTGAAAGGCTAGACAAGCAGCTGAGTGGGATGACCCAACTGAGTGGAAGTTCCCAGCCACAGCTCACAGTCCATCGGTGGAACAGCTGAGGGAGAGGTTTGTCAGGCTGGAGGTCAGGGAAGCCACCTCACCAAGTGCAGCGATCATGGGAGTCAGGACGGGGCATGAAATTGCATCTAACCTGTCTCCTCCCCTCCGACAGCCAATGGTGCTGACCCCACTTGGGGCAGTGGGAGCCCCTCCCCACCAAGGGGCAGGGACCAACACACATAGCCCCATTGGCAGCTGGCATCCCCATTCAGGCACTCCTGGCAGTAGTGCGGTTGCTGCCTGGGTACGTTGTAGTGCAAGAGGACTGACGAGTGCCTCACCTAGCGGTGCGATTTGATGGGTGACCCGACAACTTGGCCTACTTCCTGGCCCAGGTCTGGAACTATAAGGAATGCCATGGAGCGATGTACCTGGACAAGCGTGCCCAGGTCAATTCTGTTACATCCAACCTGAAGGGGAATGCAGCGGGATGGCTGGTGTTTCTCCACAACCAGGGGGCTCCAGAGCTTCAAGACCTGGATGCTTTCATGCAGGTGTTGTGAGACAGATTCAAGGACCCCACAGCAGCCCGGCGTACATCTGCTTCCTGCAGCAGGGCAAGCAGCCAGTGGTGGAGTACATCCAAGATTTTCGTAACCTGACAGCTCACCTGAAAAATTGACCCAAGTGTATGCTGCTTTACCAATTTGGGGAGGGGCTGAACAAGAAGCTACATCACAACTGTCTGCCCCAGGAGGTGCTCTGTGACCTTTGAGCATGTTACCAGTTAGTCACAAATGTGGAGCTCGACCTGATGGAGCATGCTGCACAAGAGAACTAGCCCCGCCGAATGCCCAAGAGACACCCAACGCCCCTTGGAAGAAGAGGCAGCATGCCCCCTGCCATGGGGGAGAAGCCTTGTCAAAAGGCCACCGAGCAGCCAATTGCCTCATGCCACAGCCAGCATCTGCACCACAAGCCCCGGCCCAACCAAACCTGAAAAAACCACCTGTAAAACAAGGAGAAAACACAGGTGGCTCAACAGGTTGTGGCGGTCTCTTCCCAATCCAGTGAAGGGAAGAGAATTCTGGCCTACGAGAACAACAGTGAAGGGGAAGATGACCCAATGGTAAGTGGCACCATCATCCCTATGACAAGCCAGGTGGAGATATTGGTGGTGCCCTCCTCAGGAGTAAGGGGGGCCCTCATGGCCTTGCTGGGCTTGGGGTGCATTCAGTGCCTAATTAGCCTTCAGACAGTGGAGAAACTAGGTCTGAGGCTGAGGAAGTTAAGGCAGCCCATGGAGTTCTCTCAGTTAAATGGTTCCCTTATGGGAGGGGTGCCAGCAACTCACCTAACGGAGCCAGTGAGCCTCAGGGATGGGACCCACATAGAGACTCTCTATTTTATTGTGGCTCCTGGAATGACCAAGACCATGATCCTAGGTCCTAGTCTGGTTGAGGAAATGGAATCCGTCAGTAAATTGGGACAGCAACAAGTGGCAAATGAGGAAGAATCAGATGTGCTCCTGTCTCATCGCCCCACAGGCTGTGCTATTGAGATCTTGCCAGGAGCTAAATTACTCAAGCCGAAGAAGTTTTCCATGACACCGAAGGAGATGGAAGAACTTTGGGGGTTTATAGACAAGAACTTACTCAGGGCAGTTATCCAGCCAGCAAAGTCAAGTATGGCTGCCCCTGTGTTTTTCAAAGAGAAGAAAGTTGGGTCTCTTAGATTATGTGTGGATTACCATGGACTGAATTGTATTTGCATGGAGAATATGTATCCCCTCCCCCTCATGAAAAACATGCTAGGAACATGGAGGGGAAGATCTTCACTAAGCTGAACTTGAGGGGAGCCTATTACTGAACGAGGATTAAAGAGGGGGATGAGTGGAAAACTGCATTTAACTGCCCTCTGGGTTGCTACCAATTTTGGGTGAAGCCATTTGGACTTCAAGGGATGCCAGCAGTATTCATACAGTTAATAAATGAGGTCCTGCATGAACACCTCTACAAAGGGTTTCTGGTAGATGGCATTCTAATTTATACCAAAACCATGGAAGAGCACATAAGGCTAGTGAGGGCAGTACTTGAGAAGTTGCGTAAAGCCCAGTTGTACACGAAGTATCTAAATGTGACTTCCACAAGACCAGCCTAGACTACCTGGGGTACCGCATCTCCAAGGATGAAATGGAAATGGACCCAATTAAAGTGAAAGCAATCCTGGAATGGGAGGCCCCTCGGACCAGGAGGCAGTTACAGAACTTCCTGGGATTTGTGAACTTTTACCGGCAGTTCATTCCTACATTTGCCCAGATATCCCTGCCATCACCAACGTCCTCAAGACGGGGAGAGGGGTGAAACCCAAGCTGAGTCAGGCACTAAATTGGTCCATCAAATGCCAAGCAGTCTTTGAAAAACTGAAAGCTCTTTTCTGCAGAGCCAGTTTTGAAACACCCAAACCCAGATGAGCCTATTGTAATTCAGATGGATTCTAGCGATGTGGCAGTGGGGCAGTTTTACTCCAGAGGAACAAAAAGGGGGAGTTGCAGTCCTGTGTCTACATCTCACAAGTTAACTGATACTGAGAGGCGTTGGGCCATCTGGGAGAAAGAAGCTTATACTGTCCAGTGGGCTCTTCTGACATGGAGGCAATTTCTAAAGGGTAGTAAGATCCTCTTCAAGGTGTAGACGAACCACAAGAACCTAGAAGCATTAAAGTCCCCAAGGAAGCTATCCCCTAAGCAAGTCTGGTGGGCTCAATATTTTAACCACTTTAATTTCATCCTTCACTACTTGCCGGGTGGGGAGAATTTTCTAGTGGATACTCTCTCATGTATGCCTCAGTACAGAAGTGCCCAAGAAGTAGTTAACTCCATCATCCCTTCCAGGCAGCTTGCAGCTCCAGTGCTTATCAGGCAGCAGAGAACGGCCTCTCTAGCAGCCGGCTAGACACTCAATGCAGCTACTAAAAGATGCTTGGGGGGGGGAAATGAATGGTTCCAAAGGCATAAGGATGACTTGACGTTAAGGGAGGGCTTGGCATGGAAGGGGAGCAAATTGTACATCTCAGCCAGCCAGAAAACTTCTGTCCTGCAGAGGAGCCACAACACAAAACCCACAGGACATTTTGGGTTTGTGAAAACCCTTCATTTGGCAAAGAGACAATTCTGGTGGCCAAAGATGAAAAAGGACATAGAAGGGGACATAGAAGTGTGCCTCCATGAAACGCCTACTTGGGAAGCCTCCAGGCTTGCTACAGTCGGTGGCCAACCCTACCTGGGAAGCTTCCAGGCTTGCTACAGTCGGTGACCAACCCAGCTAACCCATGGGAGGAGAAACCCATGGACTTTATCGTGGAGTTGCCTGAGAATGCTGGGAACACAGTAATATGGACTGTCATTGACCTGTTCTTGAAGCAAGCACATTTTGTGGCATGTCTGGAGATTTCTTTTGCCCAGGTCCTAGCCAAGATGTTTGTGCAACACATCTACAGACTACATAGGGTCCCAAAGCACATTATCTTGAACGGGGTGGAATTCACCACAAAAGTTTAGTGGGAATTTTTGAAAATGATAGACTCCTCCCAGGGACTTAGCTCCGCCTATCATCCTAGTACCAATGAGGCTGCTGAATGTGCCAACTCATTAGTAGAGCAATACGTGGATGTTAGGTAAATTATCACCAGACTAATTGGCTGAGCTCCTGCCTTTCACAGAAGTGGTTTACAACAACTTGGTGCACAGCAGCACAGGTTTTACCCCTTTCAAAGTGGCCAGAGGGACTGAATTTGTGCCCATGCCACAACTCCCACAGGAAGGCCTATCCCCCATGCCATTAGCTGACTTAATGAATACCTGTGTTTCCCCGAAAATAAGACCTGGTCTTATAATATTTTGCCTCCAAAAGAGGCATTAGGTTTTATTTTGGGGGGATGTCTTACTTTTTCCCTGACACCTGCCTCACCTCGTGGCGGTGGTACCAACAGCCCCATCCAGGAGCCACATGGCTGCCGCCTCACTTCTTCTGTCTCATGCCACTGCCACGAGGTGAGGCAGGGGAGGGGGAAAGCTGCCCCACATGCCCTGCAACCGCTTAATGTGCCAAAGGGCCCCCGCAATCAGGCCTACCACACCCCAACACCTGTCACGCCTCGCCTGTTCAGTAGTGGCTTCTCCTACTTTCTCCTTCCTCTTCCTTTGAACAGTCCTTCATTCCTTTTGCTGCTTTTTCAGTCCCAGATCTCAGTTTGTCCAGAGCCTGTGCAGAGGGTCTTTGGAAATGAAGCACTGCAACGATCGGGTGGAGTGGGAACCATCCCCTTCGCTTTGGGACTGGCTCTGAAATGGGCTGGAAGGAGAGGCCTGAGGACTCCATTCTGGCTTTGCAGCAAGCAAGGGGATTGGAGGCACGCGAATGCATGCTAGTCTGGTGTCTCAAAAAAGCGGGGTTTTTTTCCCTGCTGCCAGATTTTCACTGCCAGACTGTTTAACTTTCTTTAAAGATTACTTGATGTAGAATGCAGATCCTTCCCATTCTGCATCAAGTAATCGGGGAATTGGGCCAGCCGAGCTGGAGGCAATGGTGCTCCGCTGTACTTGCAGTGCCACCCTGTCTTTTCAAGCTAACTGCACTAATTTGGGAAGTGAATGCAGCTCCGTGTGTCAAAACTGGGCTACCGCCTTCTCCAAAGGCACAGCTCTCTTCCTCCGCTCCTTCTATTCCACTCGGAGGCTCCTGCCGAAATGAAGACAGTCCTTCATGCCCGCAAGCCTTTCTCACCCTCCAAGTGGAAAGCTCAGAGAGGGAGCTGGAGAGAAGGTAGGGCTGGCACGGTTTTATGCTGTGTCTTTCTGGTCCACAAAGTGCACTCTCTCGCTCCAGAGGTCTGGCAATCCAATAGTGGCGGGGAAAAAACCCGGTCTCACATACAGAGAATCTGCACTGCCAGCCTCCCCCTGTGACTTCAATTTGCTACAGTAAATCGATCACCCAACTAGAAGTGCCTCTGCCTGAACACTCGGCCTGCTACCCTAAACCTCACTTCTAGCTGGATGATCAATTTACCATAGCGAAATGAAGGCACAGGGGGGAGGCAGGCGGTGCAGATTCTCTCAATGTGAGACCAGGATTTTTTCCCCCACTGCTGCATTTTTTCTGCCAGACTGTATAACTTTCTTTAAAGTTTACTTGATGCAGAACGGGAAGTCTGGCAGCAAAAATCCAGCAGCAGGGGGGGGAAAAAACCGGTCTCACGTATAGGGAATCTGCACCACCCACTGCCCCCTGGTGCCTTCACTAAATCGATCACCCAGCTAGAAATGAGATTTAAGCAGGCCAAGCACAAAGCAGAGGCACCGGGGGGAGGTGGGAGGTGGGTGGTGCAGATTCCCCATACATGAGACGGGTTTCTTTCCTCGCTGCTGGATTTTTTGCTGCCATACTGTTTAACTTTCTTTAAACGGGGGAAACCTGGTGTATTGAGATGCCAGACTGGCATGCATTCACATGCCTCCAACCCCTTGCTTACTGCAAAGCCAGATTGGAGTTCTCGAGATGCTCCTTCCAGCCCATTTCGGAGCCATTCCCAAAGTGAAGGGAATGGTTCCTACCCCACCCGATTGTTGCAGGGCTTTGTTTCCAAAGACCCTCTGCACAGGATCCAACAAACCAAGATCCGGGACTGAAAAAGCAGCAACAGGAGCAAAGGGCTGTTCAAAGGGGGAGGCACTCCTGATCTGGCAAGGCATGACAGGTATTGGGGCACGATAGACCTGGCTGCGGGCACCCTTTGGCATGGTAAGTGGTTGCGGGGCGCATGGGGCAGCTCCCCCACCTGGCTCCCCTTCCACCTGCCTCTCTAGCAACCAGACACTGTGATGGAAAGTGTGGGCAATGGCTGTGCAGGCTCTTAAGTAGGGCTTATTTGGGGGGTAAGGCTTATATTAGGCCCAACCCCAAAAATCAAGCTAGGTCTTATTTTGGGGGTAGGTCTTGTTTTTGGGGAAACACAGTACTCTAAAAGCCACGTGACCCACCATGCATGAAGCCCTAAATAAAGCTAGGGAAAGTAAAAAAAAGCAAGCAGATCGGAGAAGCCCCCCCCCCTGAGAGAATTTAGAGTGGTGGGATAAGGCGTATTTGTCCACTAAGTATCTAAACCTGAGGCAATCTTGGAAAAAGTTAGGTGTCAAATACATAGGGCCTTTCCAAATCTTCCAGATCATGAAACCAGTAATGGTGGAGCTGAAATTGCCAAAAAGCCTCAGGTGGGTTTACCCGGTTTTTCATGGCAGTCTTTTAAAATCTGAGATGAAAAAGATTGTCGACTCCAGATATCACAAGGGAAAATTACAATTCCTAGTACTGTGGAAAGGCTACCTGTTAGCAGACGCTGAGTGCGTGGCTGCTCCAGATGTTAGGGCAGTGAGGTTAGTTAAGACGTTTCAAGGGCCCCAATAAGGAATATAGTAGTAGTTGGGTTGTAAGTAATAATGTGTATGTATGTTTATTGTTGTTTCAGGTCTACCCTTCTTCCGGGGGGTCGGCATGTCAAGACTGACTCGCACTTTCACCTGCTTCACTCGCAGCTTGACAGAAAAAGGGAGGGGGGTGGAATGGAACGCAAGGGGGGGAATGGCATCCAAGCATCCGTCGGCTCTCGTGAGACATTGCTTCCATCTCAAGGACACACCGAGCAGATGTCCCAGCGTGGCTGGCTGGTTCCCATAACAAAATGAACAAAAGTGATTGGTGGACGTAATGGACTGTGGGTGGCCCATAGGGAAAGGAGGAATTAACTACGCTTGCTTTTGCGCAGGAAATACACAGCTGGCTTAGCTTCTTCTGTGCCAATCTGGTTTATTCAGTAAAATTTTATACTCTTGGTAAAATATCGTCCCAGGAGTTTCTTTGTTTGGATTCGCCAACTGGACAGTTAATAGCAACATTTTAAAGAAATAATTTGCAGTACTTTCAACTGGACTGGAAATGTTCTTGTTGGCCAAAGAAATCTCCATAGCTATAAATTTGTTACTAGCAGTGGCTCTGCTAAAGGTAAGTCCAAAATAAGCTATTTCATGACTTGCTCAAAGCAGTCTTGGATCATGAGCTGCAGGAAAGCTGGATCAAATATTTCTTTCAGTAGCATTGAGTTTGGGGGAATCCCATTTCAAAGCCTGTGCAACTTAATTTTGTTATCTTTTTTAAAAAGAGTTGTTTTTCCTACTGTTCTTAACACAGACATACCTAGTTCATGAATAGGTACCTAATTCTTTTTTTTCCTGTAAAGTGCAGTGCACCCATTATTATAGTAACCTACTAATTTGTTTATAGCCAGTGAATTTCTTCAAAGAGTAATGTTTGCAATTATTGTAATGTGTATCATTGTAAAATAACATTATCTGCTGGTTTCTATTGCCTGTAGAATTCTTACAAGAAGCAAAGATCTTTATTTTTGCACAATCATATTTTTTCCACAATTGGAGAGTAAATTTCAGCTATAAAGGAGAATCTTTACTATGATTCTGTTACTCTCAGCTGACAAGGACTAATGTGTTCTCTAGATATCACATTTCCTTTTTTTAAACCACATGAGGGCAGTAGCACATTGCTATAACACAGCAAATACCATTAGTAACTATTCCTTTAAGAAATAAATCAATAAATGATGCATAATATCTAATCCCAGCAAAATATTCATAAAATGAACAGATTCAACTTTTAGTTAATGATAAGTATTTATCTAGAACAGGGGTAGGCAACCTCGGCTCTTATATGACTCATGGACTTCAACTCCCAGAATTCCTGAATCAGATATGCTAACTCAGGAATTCTGGGAGTTGAAGTCCATCAGTCATAAAAGAGCCGAGGTTGCCTACCCCTGATCTAGAACATCTGGCCCTAACATTTAAGTAATTATGATATACCCAATGTGTAGCATGTAAATTTATACCTTGCAAATAAACTCCATATAGCTCCATATACACTCCAGCCATAATCTTCTCTTCCCATTCTTTCATAAAGCAAACAGTATTCCATGAACAGTGATTTATTCTGGTTGAGCATTTCATTCTGACTCTAAACTGTTTCTCTTGATTGAGTTAACAGGTATAGATACAGCCCAGGCAAAGGGAATTGTTCTACATTCTACTTATGTAAAAGGGAAGGAATTAAACATTTAACATTCCTAAAATTTGGCAAAATCCACACTGGTGAATTCTAAAGTCATCTTATTTTGGGAATTCCTATGGAAATATAGAACAATAGGAAGTTTTTGTTATTCCACTCTTGGTTATTTCACCCAGAAACTGTTCATCTTGCTCATTTGTCATAACATTCCTGCTGTTAGTCAATGTCATCTAGCCATTTAACCAATACTTCATGATATCCCCGTAACAACCCCTTTTTTCTTCTTCAAAGGAGCCCTGATTCAGAGACCTGTTCCAGTCCAAAATTGTCCTCAAGCTCAGGGCTTTTACCACCTGTGGTACTTTGGCACCTGGCAGTTGGCACAAGACAAGTGTAGCAGGGGAGGGGAATGAGCTGAAGCGACCAAAAGCTGAGGGAGAGGCAGCTGGAGCTGCAGGACTGTCGGGGCTCAACAGAAGCCCCAGGAGCCCCAGCAAGGCTCCAGCTGATTGGTGTTTCTGGAAGCAGCATGGAGCTGGAGGTGAACTGAAGAAAAAGGGGGTAGGGAAGAGAGGAAAGGATATAAAAGGAGGTGGTTTTGGTGGGAAAGGGGGAAAAAGACAACAGGGAAAGAGAAGGGGACGGAGAAAAAGCTGTGGAAGGAAAGCTCAGCAGGCAGAGATGAAACTGGGAGAGAGAAGAAGAAGCAGCTTTTGCTGCAAGAAAAGGTCCCCTGGTTTGTTTTGTCCAGCAAGGAGAATGCAATCAGCGCTGATGAAATGAAAAGCCGGAAGATGAGCATGTCGGAAAGGAGGTGGGTTTATTTCAGAAGCCAGTGAGTTCCTGGTCAACTGGCAGCTTGAATGGACTACCATAAGGATTTTTATACAGTTTTTTACAGTGTTTTGTAATTCAGAGGCTCATTTGTGTGCTTTGGTTATTGGAATATTTTAGTCTGTTTCACAAAGGCTAGCAATGTGTCTAAAGTGTTGGCTTCGTAGGTGTAATCCCTTTAAACAAATGAAATTAGTTTTACCCCCTTATCTTGAGTCTGTCTATAGCTTTTAGCAAGTTTTACTTGTAGGTAAACAGGCTTAATTTAAAGTTATCGCTTTTCGCAACTGCTGGAGCCTGTTTGCTATATTGTTTAAACTGAAACTCGCCTGAGGCAGCTTAAAGAAAAAAAATCTGTTTCTTTATTCTGGGAGGCCTTTGTGAGCCTTTCTTGCTTTGCACTTGATTCCTGTGTCTTTAAGGGTACAGGGAAGTGACTGGGGGTGGATGCATTCTTACTACACTGTGGAAGGAGAGCTCAGAAGGCAGGGAGGAAGAAGAGAGGGAGAGAGGAAGGAGGGGTCTACAAACTTAGCAACTTTAAGACCTGTGGACCAACTCCCAGAATTCCTCAACCACACATCTTAAAAGTGCCAAGTCTGAAGACCCCTGAGCTAGCTGGTAGTGGTGCATATTAATAAACATGGATAAATTCATCCTACATTTGTGAGTGCAAAGGGAAATTGATTCAGCAAAGGAACAGCCACCAAAGAAATTAAACCGGAACTTTTTTACTTTTTTCTACAGTTTGTAACATTTTATTAGATTATAGAATAAAATACAAAAATACAAAAGCAAATAGTAGGACACAGGGAGGAAAAAGGGGGGAAAGTGAGGGGGAGAAGGGGAAAAGAACAGGCTTCCTCTGTTGCAATAGAAGGAAGCATTATCATTGAACCTTAACTTTTTACTTTTCTATAATATTATAAACTAGCCATTTCTATAACAACAAATGAATCTAATCAATAAAACTCAAAATTCTCCCCTCCCTTTTTTTAGTCATTAGGTTTTTGACACCTTGCTAAACACTAGTGGTACTCAAATATTGTCATGTCCTAAAAGTGGTACAATCTATGAAAAGGTTATTAAGCCCTGCTCTAGCTTGTCCTTGCACCCACCAGGACTGAAGAGATCTTGCCAGCTTAGCAAACCCATCACCCATTCAATATGGGTAATATGTAGAATTTCAGATAGAGCAACGTAAGCAGTTAGAAGAATAACAACAAGAAGCAGAAATAAAGATGAAGTGGTGTATTTCAATCTTTCTTAATTTAAAGTTAAAATAAGCAAAAAAAAATGGTAAGAGAACACCTGTTCGATCTTGATGAATATAAATTACCGGAGCCTGACAGATTACGTCCCAGAGTTCTAAAGGAGCTGGCAGATGTCATCTCAGAACCACTGTACCATATCTTTCAAAAATCCTGCAGTACCAGGGAACTACCAGTACCAGAGGACTGGAAAAGAGCTGATGTGTTTCCATCTTCAAAAAAGGAAAAAAAAAGACCCAGGAAACTATAAACATGTGGTGGCGAACCTATGGCACGCGTGCCACAGGTGGTATGCAGAGCTCTTTCTGTCGGCACGTGTGCCATCTCCCCAGAGGGATGCGTGGCGGGGCTGTTCCCCTCTCCATGTGCGCCTGACTAGTGGGAGCTGGAGACAGCAAGGAAACCAAATCCAGCAGCGCTCTCATTCTCTTTCTCTGCACCAGGAGTCTGGGAACAGCTGGGTGAGCTGGGTGGGGAGAGGGGAACCTATAAAAGGAGCAGGTTTTGGTGGGAGGGAGACAGATCACGTGACTTTTGGAAGTGACGGTGCAGTCGGGACAGTGAGCGAGCGGTGTGAGTGGAGAAAGAGCAAGCGAGCTAGCGAAGCAACGTGAGTTTGGACTTTGTAGAAAGGGTGAGCAGGGCAAACGAGGAAAGTAGTACGCACACAAGTTTGGACTTTAGGAAGGCAAGCAGGGCGAGCAAGGAAAGTAGTATTCACGTGTTTGGATTTTGAGAAGGCGAGCAAGGGAAGCAGCAGGAGTTTGGACTTTGGGAAAGTGACCAGGGCGAGTGAGGGAAGTATCACGAGTGAGTTTGGACTTTGGGAAGGTGAGCAGGGTGAGCAAGGGAAGCAGTGGGAGTTTGGACTTTGGAGAAATGGTGAGAGAAGTGTGAATGAGCAAAGCAGAATGCATTTGGAGAATGTGAGAAAAGGGTGAATGAGCGAAGCAGAAAGCATTTGGAGAAAGGAGATCTGCAAATGGCCCTTCACACACCCATGGACTCCGGAGGAGGGGATGCCATGAGTGGCATGAGAGTCCACATTACCTGTGCTATGCTGCCCAGACCCCAGCCTGGTTTCAGCAGGCAGAGGTGCGTTCTCCTCACCGTGTGGAGCGGCTGGGCCAGGTGAGGTGAACCAGGGACATGCCGAACCTGCCTGGGTGTGTGCAGAGGCAGCGGCAAGCATTGGCGCCCGGCGTCCTGGGTGATTGTTTTGCCACGTAGGCTGACCGCATTCTGAGTGCTTCCCTTTCACTGCCTCTGCCCATGCCCAGGCAGGTTTGGCATGTCGCCTGTTCACCTTACCTGGCCCAGCCACTCGGTGCAGGGAGGAGAACGTGCCACTGCCTGCTGGGGTCTGGGCATCATAGTGCAGGTAATGTGGACTCTCATGCTGCTCACGGCATCCCTTCCCCTGGAGTCCACGGGTGTGTGAAGTGGGCGAGAGCCATTTACTGATTTCCTTCAGGGGATGCCTGTTTTTCTTCCTCCCTCATTACAAATATCTTCCTGCCACTCTGTTCTCATGGCTGTGCGGCTCTTGTCCAGCAATTTACAGTGCCCTTTCAACCCATGGCCACCAGCAGCACAGCCTCCAGCCATGCTGGCAGCCTGTCCCCCTCCCCTTGTCCCTTCCTGGGCAGGGAGGTAGGGAGGGAGGAAGGAAGGAAGGGACAGTGAGAGGGAGGGAGGGAGGGAAGGAAGGAAGGGACAATAAGAGGGGAGGAAAGAAGAAAGGAAGGGACAATGGGAGGGAGGCAGGGAAGGAAGGGACAAGGAGGGAGGGAAGGAAGGAAGGAACAATGAGAGGGAAGGAAGGAAAGGAAGGAAGGAATGGACAATGGGAGGCAGGGAAGGCGCCCACCGCACTCCCACCCCCTCCACCAGATCCCCCCTCACAGCCCTGCCCGCACCCCCCAGAGGCGCCCCACAACCTGAGTGATGTTGAGCTGGCCATGCCCCCCCTGGCCATTGACTTCACTTGTCAAAAAGTTGCAAAAGGTGATCACATGACCCTGGGATACTGACAGTCATAAGTATGAATCAGTTGCCAAGCATCCAAATGTAAATCACATGACCCTAGAGATGCTGCAACAGTCATAAGTGTGAAAAATGATCATAAATCACTTTTTTCAGTGCTGTTGTAACTTCAAACAGTCACTAAGTGAATTGTTGTAAGTCAAGACTACCTGGACTTTATCACTTTTTACCTATTTTTTTGGTCACGTGTTTGACACCTTGCTAGATGACTGCTGGTACTTGAATACTGCAGCCACACCGACCCAGTGGCACCTGGCAATAAATAAGTGGGTTTGGGGTTGCAGTTTGGGCACTTGGTCTCTAAAAAGTTCACCATCACTGTTGCAGGTCATCTAGTCCAACACCACCCCCCGCCCAAGCAGGAGACCCTACACCATTTTTGACAGATGGCAGTCCAGTCTCTTCTTGAAAGCTTATAGTAATGAAGCTCCCACAACTTATGAAGCAGTCTGTTCCATTGATTCAGGGGTGTCAAACTCCTTCCCTCCCTCCCATTGTCCCTTTCTTCCTTCCCTCTTTCCTTCCTTCCTTCCCTCACTCCCTCCCATTGTCCATTCCTTCCTTCCTTTCCTTCCTTCCCTCTCATTGTCTCTTCCTTCCCTCCCTCCCATTGTCCGTTCATTCCTTTTTTCCTTTGCTCCCTTCCTTCCTTCCTTTCCTTCCTTCCTTCCTTCCTTCCTTCCTTCCTTCCTTCCTTCCTTCCTTCCTTCCCTTTCCTTCCTTCCCACTCTGTCCCTTCTTTCCTTCCCTCCCTCCCATTGTCCATTCCTTCCTTCCTTCCTTCCTTCCTTCCTTCCTTCCTTCCTTCCGTCCTTCCTTCCCTCCCTCCCTCCCTCTTTGTCCCTTCCTTCCCTCCCTTCCATTGTCTGTTCCTTCTTTCCTTTCCTTCCTTCCCTCCCTCTCATTCTTCCTTCCTTCCTTCCTTCCTTCCTTCCTCCCTCCCTCCCTCCCTCCCTCCCTCCATGCCCAGGAAGGGGGAAGGGGAAGGGGACAGGCTGCCAGTGAGGCTGGCGGCTGAGCTGCTGGTGGCCTTGGGGCCACTGTAAATTGAAAGGCCACTGTAAATTGCTGGACAAGAGCCACACTGCCATGAGAGCAGAGTGGTGGGAACATATTTATAATGAGGGAGGGAGAAAAACAGGCATCCCCTGATGGAAATCAGCAAATGGCTCCAAAGTCCAAACTCACTTGTGATACTTCCCTCACTCGCCCTGGTCACCTTCCCAAAGTCCCAGCTCCCTCTGCTTCCCTTGCTTGCCTTCCCAAAGTCCAAACATGTACGGATTACTTTCCTCGCTCGCCCTGCTCACCCTTTCTCCAAAGTCCAAACTCATGTTGCTTCGCTAGCTCACTCGCTCTTTCTCCAAACTCATGCCACTCGCTCACTGTCCTGATTGCACCATCGGTTCCAAAGGCCACGTGCTCTCTCTCTCCCGCACCACAACCTCCTTTTATAGGTTCCCCTCTCCCTGCCCAGCTTTCACAGCTGCTCCCAGACTTCCGGTGCAGAGAGAGAGAGACTGAGAGCGCTGTTGGATTTGGTTTCCCTGCCATCTCCAGCTCCCTCTAGTCAGGCGCACATGGAGAGGGGGAGGGGAACAGCCCCACCCCGCATCCCTCTAGGGCAATGGCGCGCATGCTGACAGAAAGGGCTCTGCGTGCCACCTGTGGCACGCGTGCCATAGGTTCGCCACCACGGATCCTACAAGGTCCCATATTCTATTCTATTCTATTCTATTCTATTCTATTCTATTCTATTCTATTCTATTCTATTCTATTCTATTCTATTCTATTCTATTCTATTCTATTCTATTCTATTCTATTCTATTCTATTCTAACTTAGTTCATCTCAAATCTTTTCATTCTACTCCTTTGCTGGGGTACTCAGCTGAATCTGCAAATCCTCAACAAGATATATTCCCAAATATATATATAGTTTTTCAGTTGTGCCACCATATGTATTTTTTTTGTCAAGAGTAATAAAGCTGACATTAAATGTTTACACAATGCCAGGTTCAGTTTTTTTGTAATTTGTAGAGAAAGGGAATTGGGACTTAAAGATGGGTTTAAGTCTGGGTTCAGTCATTTTGTACATCAGCACCAGAACTTGAACTGATAATTTCATTCGGCTTAAAGCGGGGGTGTCAAACTGCTGGCCGGCAGCCCGGTTTCATCATACCGAAGCCACGCCCACCCCATTGCTGGCAATGCAAAAAGAGTCGTGATATGTTGCGACACATAATGTGACGTGGCAAGTTTGACACCCGTGGCTTAAAGTATTAAAAATCTGGTTACTTGCCTCTTAAAACATCTTTGCTCTTGGGAACTGCAATGTAGATGATTCTACTAAAATTAAAAGCAGGCTTATCTTTTGTTTTCAGCTCATGCAAGGAAATTTGTGATATTAGGCATTGCTTTGTACTTCTTTGCTCCCATGCTGATTATATCTATTCTTTTTTTCTTAAGAACAAAGTAGTAATTTATAAAGAACTCTATGGAGTTGCTAAATTTGCTTAACTCACTTAAGAGAATTTCTGAAACCAACTGCAGAAAAAAAGCTGTATATCCTTCTTGCCACTAGATGTCGCTGATGTGAATGAAAACAGTACAGTAAATGCATTCCTCGGAAAATATGGGTTCCTTTGTTCGGTGTGTAAAAGCATTAATCAGATTATAGCTTTCTACATATTGGGCAAGTGAAATCAAGCTATTGAGCTCCATAGAGATATAAAACGTGTTGCTATGACAACCAGCCTATGGTGCTTTCTCAGATCAGATGGTAGTCTCACTGCTACTGGCAATTTGTTGCAATGACTCACCGTCTTAATTTTTTATATAGGTCTCATAGTCCCTCTTCTTTTCTTGTACAACCTCCTTCTCTTCCACCCCTCTCCTCCTTTATAACAATTGTTTGATGTGATTTCCCATTGGCAAATTATGGTTATCACTCTTGGGAAATCCCATTAAACTGTAGCTTCACATTACTGAAGTCAAGGTAGCAATCATTGTTTCAACTGAACCAAGAAAAGTGTGTGTGTGTGTGTGTGTGTGTGTGTGCGTGTGCGTGCACCCATATATCTATCTATCTATCTATCTATCTATCTATCTATCTATCTATCTATCTATCTATCTATCTATCTATCTATCTATCTATCTATCTACCTATCTATCTACCTATCTATCTACCTATCTATCGTATTTGCCTGCCTGCCTCTCTGTCTAAATTAATATAAGCAGTAGTGCACTGAGTAATGCTGATTGGTTCTCCAGGTCAGTAATTTACTTGAATGCAAGAAGTAATGTTTGCTTTCTAATAAAATTATTAAGAGATGTAAGAAATGGAGCTGTTTGTAGCTCACCCTTTTTTTTTTCAGCCTTCCAAAGATTCCTTAAATGTAGCTTGGACCCATAATTTCAGTTCCATTGTTGGTAAGTTTTAGCACAGGAGTCCCCAAGCCCCAGTTTGTGCACTGAGCTGCAGCAGAAACTGGGCCATACAAACAAGCGAAGCCCCATGTATGGATGCATGCCCCTCCAGTCCGTGGAAAAACCTCTCTCTATGGAACCAGTCCCTGGTGCCTAAAAGATTGGGGGGGGGGCTGTTTTAAGGGATTTCAGGAAGCAAAATTTCACCCAGAATTGGACCATTTTTCGTTTTCATTTCAGCCCCACTTTGCAGCTTGGTCTTTTAATAAGCCATGCAAAGTCTAGTACAGGCCTTGACAGTCCAGCCATAAATTGTGAACCTTTGGCTGGAGGGGGAAGTTTGCACAACTTGTTTCCCCTCCCAGTTAAGCATATTGTATGCATTTGATCTAAAAGTCAAACAAGATCAGGCCTGATGCCATTTGGCCTCAGTGGTAATGTTTATATACTTAGGAATTGGGGTTAGGTTATAATCTGACATATGGAGGCATACGAGATAGAATAAGCTTGCTTTTTATTGCCATGTGAAAAACTTGGCAATAGAACAATACACTTCAGGAGGAGTGATGCTATAACAACCTCAGTCCCAAGTCTAGAGACTGCTAGGTAAGCAAATTGGTAGGTAGGATGACATGGAATGAAGTTCCCCTTGAAATTTGAATGGCGGCCACCTTTACTTAAGAGTCTCAAAGAGCTGGGTCTTCACCCAGTTCTTTGGCAAGGGTGACTGACATCCCTTTCTTCTTTTTTGTTCCCTTCTGTTTTTTGCTTTCTTTGTCATCTTGTTCTGTCCTGTGCTCTCTCTGTGTGCGCATGCACCTGTGTGTGTGTTTATATTGATTTCTGTTCATAAATGCTTTTAATAAACATAAACTGTGCAGAGTAGACAGGGGTTGGGCGGCATATAAATTTTGATGGTGGTGGTGGTGGTGGTGATGGATAATTGTCAGTGAAGGAGAATATTTGTAGCTCAGGGTTGAAACGAGGGGTCCTTGGTGCTCTCTGAGCTTGCTTGTTTTCTTGCAGATGTTTCACTACCCTAACTATGTAACATCATCAGTGCTAGTGATGATGTTACCTAGTTAGGGTAATGAAACGTTTGCATGAAAACAAGCAAGCTCAGAGAACACCAAGGACTCCTCATAATTGTCAATGTCCAATTAGGGAAGAGACTAATTTCCTGGCACACAATGAGAGAGTACTGCGTTCACACACAAAATGGGTTTGCTTATAGAAATAAGTTGAATATTAGGTTTTGACAATCAGTATATTTCACTTGTTAACCTTAACTATTATGGTGCTATGGATTTGGTAGTTGTACTGGTAGGTGTGCTTGGTTGTCTGTATACCATTAAGATCATAAACGGATACATGATTTTTCCTCCGGGAAAGGGCGGTATATAAATGTAATAAAAATAAATAAAATAAAATAAATGAAAGAGGTTTACACTGGGTTTCCAAGTAGCACACCTGAGAAATAGCCGTGCTGAAGTCAGCTCTCTAATTACAGTAGGTAAATGTAAGCTTGAGTTTGTTTCTACCTGTATAGCCATTTTGTTTATATCCTAGAGTTGAAACTGTATAAGTATGTCTTGCATGTGGTTACAGGGTAAAAGAAAGGTCCAAGATAAGGTGCGTCCAAACCAAAGAAAGTAAGATTACTTGCATGTCTTGTTTTTTTTTCCTTCTCTCATTACAACTAATTAAAAAAAAACTAGGTTTGAGTTTGCAGTAAAAGATTTTGTGTGGGTTTTTTTTTTCTTGGTTGAAGGTACTAAGAATATTAATTCCTATAGTAAATCACGCAAAATGGGCCCTAATCATATTACAAGAGAAATGCATGTAGCTGTCTCCATGACAGTTTGATACATGAAGCTTGTACTAACATAGAAACCAATACTAACAAAAACAAGCTCTGGTATCTGATGAAAGCTCATCAACAAAACATGTGGCTTGAAAAGAGGCACAGGTGAACTTAAGCCCCTTCCGTATTTTACAAAAGACCAGAGGAAAACAGCAGTGCTAATGTAGGTCTTACTCAGCTAATACTTTGACTGTAAGAATTGGCACAAGGATTTTATATGATGTGTTGGTCTACAAGTGTATACGGAATCTGCCTATTTTTAAAAAATACCTATATAAGAAACCAAAGAGCAGAGGCATCTTTTCTTAAACACAGTTTTGACTGTATTAAACATAGATTTTTAATAATGATTGTTTTTATATGCTTACTGTTTTATTAATTGAAGCACACTACCCAGAGTCACTTTTTGAGAGATTGTCAGCCATATAAATTTGAGATTATAGACAAATACTACTCTCATTAATACCTGAAATTTCTTCCCTCGCTAAGACAATGTAAGTGTCCTGCATGGGCTGAAGAACCAGTTAGCATGTGTTGCACATTGCATGGTGAAATTTGGCTTGTAATAGAGTGTGACAAAGTATTGTGATTCCATGTTTGAAAGGTCCCTGTGTTCTTCACAACCAATACTGTGAGAGAAATTTTTTGCATGAAGATCTAGTTAGAATGTATATCTATGACCATATTGGTCTGAATTGGTCTTTCATATCCTGCTGTCTTCTTAAACTTGCCAAGAAAGATAAGAAGAAAAGTACTTTTTTTTGGTCACAATTAATAGTGTTTAAACTGAAAAGGCATTTTTCCTCAGAACTGGATTCTGTTGCTGCCTAACTATTTGCTTTCTATTAAAACTCTTCTTTTTCCACTCCCCTTTCCTCTTCTACCTTTATGCATGTCTTCACTAAATATGCAGCATGTTAATTTTTCTGAAATGCAGTCAAAATATTCAGAACTCATTCCTTTCCCTCTTTTTACGGGAAAATGTCTTTCTGAGAATGTGAGCCATCTGTCCTTGTTAGACACCTTGGCTGAAGGACACATGTCTTCTAGGATGTAATATTTTAGATTCCTGTAGTTGTAGAACAATGAGAAGATTATTTATGCCCATTGTCTGAAATAAGTGCTTTTGAAACCAACAGTGGGGGTGGCAGGTGGAGGGAATCGCCCAACAAATAAGCATAATATAATTAGCAAGTGTTGCATGGTGCTTTGTGGAGATAGTGTAAAATTGTTGCAGGAAATTAGTTTTTGACTTTCAAACGGTAATTTAATTAAAACTATAAATCTTTTAAGACTAGGAAAAATACACTACATGCTATGATACAATAATTAATAATATTTTGTTTCCTAAAAATGAGAACATGTTAACTGTATTTTGTGTATTGAGTAATATTTCATATCCCTGCTCTTGCTTTCAATATGTCAATAATTCATTGGATTATGATGTTCTGAGCTTATTTCAGAACAACAAAGAATAGCTGATTATGTGGCTTAGGTTGAGTTGTGTATGTTGGACAATAGTATGCAACTGTGCCAAAATGGAAACTCAAATTGGCTAATTCTTCTGTTCAATCTCAAGTAATGTGTGGGGGGGTTATTCCTTGATAGCAGTGGGTCATCAACCGTGGGAACTGGGCACGTTCTGTATTATCATTTTGAAATCACAGAAGAAAAATGACAGATTATGTAGTGTCACATTATTAATCAGTGCTTCAAGTCCCTAATGTTAAAATGGGCATGTGACTTTTTGCAGATATTTCACCCCAGTTAAAAGGGGTATCAGATAAGCCTTGATCTTTTTGGTAAACGTGGCTTTTCACACAGCATTATAGCACAGACCAGAAGCAATACAACACTTGATGTTTCTAACAAATCTGAAATGAAGAATTTCAAATGCAGTCCTGTGTGATTATAAATTATTTCTTGTACATTTGGTTAAATTGTGCTCAGTTTGGCAACACAGAACTGAATGCTTGCAAATGCCTTCTAGGGGACCTTCTTTAACTTCCAGTAGTAACTTTCAAGGTATATTTCTAGACTTTGGATATTTACATTGTACCTTTCAAAACATTTCTTGATAAACAATCTATTGCTTGATGTAAATAGGAGACATCAGAGAGCATCCCGATTCCTTGGACATAATATCTCTTGATGCTTTCTATATTCTTAAGAAGTGCTGTTGTTTCAGTCCCTAAAGGACTGAATTTAAATTGTCTCCTTTATTTTGTTTTCTTATCAATAGTAATTTCTGAACAACATGATTTTTAAAGGTTCGTTCACATGCTGCCAAATATTTTTTTAATATTTTTTTAATTTTATCATAAAAAATAAAATACAAAACAGTAAAACAAACAAACAAAATGAAGTAAAAGCATACATTCAACCCTAACAACAACAATAAAAATAAAAATAGTGTGCAAGAAAAGAGGAAAAAGTGATCAATTAAATTTAACATTTATCTTAATTAATTAATTTTAACATTTAGCATCCACCCTGGCTGGGTGCCATGGTTCCAATAGGTGAAACCCATCAAAAGAACTTCCAGGCAAAATTATTCCTTAAAGAACATTTTATTCGGGAAACAAAGCATCGGCACTACATAGTTTAACCCAAAAACTAAATTTCCTTCCCCCCCCCATACTAAGTAACAAAGTGCAATTCCCACTCCCAATAAACTGTGATAAATCACATTCCCCAATTAGCTAAAAGCCCGGCCTTTCTCCCTAGCTCCTCAGTCCGCCAAAACATTATCAGCTTGTCCTTGGGTTCCCACAGCAGAGTTATTATTTATTTATTTATTTATTTATTTATTTATTTATTTATTTATTTATTTATTTATTTATTTATTTATTTATTTATTAAATTTGTATACCGCCCTTCTCCCGAAGGACTCAGGGCGGTGAACAGGGCAATACATATCAAAAACAAGATACAAAAATTAAAAACGATTAAACAAAATGCCCACGAATAAGTTAAAACACATTAAAAGTCAGGTCCATGGCCGTCATGGAAGCCATGAACTCCCGAGCTGACTCAGATGATCCTCCCAGGGATGGTAGATTGAAGTCACCCAAAACCATGAGTTTGGGGAACTCAATCACCAGCCCCGAGAGGATATCGAGAAGCTCAGGCAGGGCTGCTGCTGCACGACTAGGCGAAAGGTACACCAGCAGCAAGCCCAATTGCGCCCTAGGACCACACCTCAGTAAGAGAGATTCACACCCGACTATCTGAAGAACGGTGGCCTCCTGCGGACATAAGGTCTCCCTCATAACCACAGCCACTCCCTCACCCCTACCCTGAGTCCGAGGCCGGTGTAGCACCCGGCAGCCTGGTGGGCAAAGGTCAGGGGGATACCACCCTCTGGGTCCAACCAGGTCTCCGTGATGCAAGCCAGGTCCGCATGCTCACCCTCGACCAGATCCCGGACGAGAGGAGCCTTATTAATGATGGACCTGGCGTTCAGGTACACCAGCCGGAGCTCAGGTGGCTGCACATCCTCGCTCCCGGGGCCTTGGGGTGAAGACAGAGGGTTGGAGCGCCTCACCACTTGTAGATAGCAGGGATGCCCTCCCGGATATCGATACGGCCCTCTGTTCATACACCTGCTGCCATTCCCTAACGTGGGAATAGGTAATCCCACGACCCGCTCCGGAGGCAACTAACCCCGGCTCCCCCCCTACGCGATCTGTCCCAGGCCTGGCCTGAACAACGGTTGGTGGATTACCCCCCATTTCCAACCAACCACGACCCTCCCCCCTCCCTAACCCCACAAAAAATTTTGCTAAAAAAGTAACCAGGGGCCTCTTATTAAATTTAAACCTGAGGCCCCTGTTCCTGCCCAGCCATCTCTCAGGGTCCCAACAATCGGGCCCTTCATCAAGAGGCAGAGTGGAAAATGAGGCAGGTCGCACCCAGGATGGGGGGGCACCTCTGAGGGCGAACAGAACGGTACTAGGGTAACTAAGGCGCTTAATAATAATTAAATAAATCCAGCGGTCCACATTGGGCTATTTGTAGGCAGCTAGGTAGTTAGAATAAAGTTAGAATAGAGATGTTAAAGAATATTGTTGACCTTGTCAAGTCAGGGCGGCAAAACATAAAAAACCATTTAGCCAAGCCCGTCCAAGCCAAGCCAAGCCAGCCAAGCCAGCTCTACTCTCACCCGAGCTGGCAACAGATATAAAGCCAAGACAGTTCTCTCACAACAAATGGCGATACATCTGGGCAAAACTTGGCTAAAGACAACTGGGATAAATCCACCTCAGCTGATCTTTCACATCAGAGGGTGGATTGATAGTTAATTGTTCTGCCCTCTCACTGCAGACAAGTCCCCGATCTGTCAGGGCCAATTCTTGGCCAACAATAACTCTTAAAGTTGCAGCTGATGCTCCATAAGCAAGAGAGAGAGGGGGTGCCGGTCGGCTGCTCCGAAGCATCAGAGTTGGTTCCTAGCCGCCGTATCCCACAGTATCTTGCAACTCCGAAAGAGGGGAAGGTCTCCACGGCACAAATTATGGCTAGCTGAGCTTTCATCCAAGCCCCGCCCCCCTGCTGCACCTGATTTCTAAAAGCAAGAAAAGCATAGTAAAGGAGAAGAGAAAATGGCTGCATTTTCAACAGTTGTCAGAGCAGGAACATCCAATGTTAGCAGCGTTGACACTGGGTGCTGAAACAAAAGAAAAAGCAGTAAATTCTTCTACACTTTTACTAAACATTACACTAATCTTCAAATCCATCTGTTAACCATCTGTTATTATATTTAGTGTGTAGAAAGTCCACAAACAGTTTTCAGTCTCCTATAAAGCCATGTAATCCATTATCTCTAATCAGAGCCGTTAATTTCACAATCTCTGCTAATTCAGTCAGTTTCAAAAGCCATTCTTCAACAGTCGGCATCCCTTTTTCTTTCCAGTGTTTGGCAAGTACAATCCTCACAGCTGTCACCATGTGAAGGAATAGCACCCCAAATTGTTTTTCATTTGGCAAGTATTTTTGTGAGGTATTTTTAATGAGCCTATTTTTGCCGAGTATTTTTAATGAACCTCCTAGATCAAGAGTTGGAATTACTAAGGATATGTAAATAATTCAATTTGTTTTACTTTTCCATTCTCGTGATGGGCAGGAGAGTCTCAAAGCAACTACCAGTATGTTAGGTCAGATTTCAAATAACTTGATTGCTTCATAAGGTTCAGGAATGGATCCAGATTTGGGGGGGGGCTTTGCTCTTGAACAATACTCTTGCTGAGTAAATTGCATGGCATAATAACTACAGCATTGTCTGTAGTGTTTCTACTTTTGACTTCAGCAAAGATGCTGTTTTTCCCCATACTAACACTGAAAATAGAAGGGACACTCCCCCTTCTATCCCTCAAGATCACCTAGGTAGAATATAGGTCACAGGTTCTTTTACTTTCTATGTTAAGTAAAAGGTAAAGGTTCCCCCGCACATGCGTGCTAATCGTTTCCGACTCTAGGGGCCGGTGCTCATCTCCGTTTCAAAGCCGAAGAGCCAGTGCTTGTCCGAGGACGTCTCCGTGGTCATGTGGCCGGCATGACTAGACGCCAAAGGCGCATGGAACGCTGTTACCTTCCCACCGTAGTGGTCCCTATTTTTCTACTTGCATTTTTACGTGCTTAACCAACACAACTCCATCAGGCATCTAGGCAACACACCCACAAGTACTCAACAAGTACTCATTGCTTACTTATATCACTTTCCCCCAAGGCTACCATTCCTCTTTGTGAGCCCAATTTCTGAACAACAGTAATGCTTCTATTTGCCTTACGCTGCTTCAGGGTGTTTTAGCTTCCCAAACAAATACAATAGCCTTCCCTCTCACAGCAACACTGTCACATCCAGCTGCCTCTCTGCTCATGTGTGTATAACCACCAACTGCTGGCTGGCTAGATAGATACAGGTCTTAAAGGGACAGGGCACCAGCAGGCCAGGTGCTGGCCATTTTGCAGGCAGCCTGTCCTCTCACAATATAGAATATAATGGGGGTGAACAGGGTTGTATGAATTCTTAACATAACTTTTATGATTTTGGAGTTTATTGCTCCAACTCAATTGTCAAAATGTTCAATATATTTTCTTTAATCAAATGATTGTTTAATATTGCTACATCACTTTAAGACATGCCACATGCCCCCCCCCCCCATGATACACCCTGAAGTGTGTTCTGGTGGGCTTCATGAGTTTCCACTGCTTACCATGGGGTGGCTGTGCAGGAGGCTTTAAGGAAATTTTTACCATGAAAACATCACAAATGTTTCCCAGCTCCCGATATCCTACATTCTGGGGTGTGTGTGTGTGTGGATTTTTCTTTTTGGGGAGAACTTTTTTAGGAGCTGACAGTTTTCTGCATTTATATTATAGCATCTGCACTATAGTACTGAAATGATTGTATAGGATGTATCTTAGATTTATGTCTGACACGAAGAGACGGGGAGAGGGGGAAGGGAGAGAGGAATAAAGCTATATGAATCATTATATAAATAGATTTTCTCAAGTCATTTGTAAAAACTCCCATACAGATAAAATATAATGAAATAAAATATAAGAAGTTTGCAATTGGATTTTAAGGTAGACATTTTCTTGGAGGTGAACTTTGCAATCGTTCATGAATGGACAAAACGTGAACTGAAAAATACTCTGTATAAAGATTTGCTGTTTTAGTTATTCCAGTGTATGCTTCTGCAAGCCATAAAACCCTTACCAAAAGGCTTTGAATACAATGTTTTTACATTGAAATCAGCATTTGATTAGATATAAATAAATATAAATAATGATGCTTGAAAATCAATGATTTATTCAATATGCTATCTATTCAGTTAACAATAAAATTTTCCTTTAAAAAAGCATCACAAACTGATACAGTAAACATGATGCTTTTAAGAAGTGTGAATTTCAACTAAACCATTAAAATGTTTAGTATGTTGTTACTTTCAAGCTGCCATCCTACTCCCAATTGAGAATAAAATATTTTAAACTGAATGGGACTCTTACATCTGAACAGATGGCAATACCTAGGATCATATGAGCCCTGCATTTTATTTTAAACACTGTTAATGATTGAAAAGGAAAAAAAGGCAATTGAATTTTGACATTTTAGCTTGAAAGTAATGACTTACATTGTTTGGACTTTGCTTTGCTTCCAAAGGTTGTTGCTTCTACTTCTATACTACTTTATATCACTTTAACAATATCCATAATTGAAATATTTGAATGGGCAGTTGAATTTGTGCTTGTTCTCTATTTACTATGAAGAATCTTCTGAAAGTACAAACCTTCAAACTTATTCTTTTATCATTACTAAAACCAAATTTCAGGTCTGACAGCCATTTTCTTTCTTTGTTTAGAAAGCCAGGCTTGGCCCATCAGCTAACAAAGTTATAACTCCAATTGAAGACCGGACTTGTAACTTACCATCCAATAATCTTGATCATGTTAAACTAACAGACTTCAACTTTATAATGGTGCTTGGAAAAGGGAGCTTTGGGAAGGTAAGAAGTATTGATAATTTGCAAGGTTCTTTATAAACAACACAATTTCTAAAATACATACACAAATAACAAGAAAGAAATATAGAAGAGACATAATGCTTCTGGGCCTTGAAAAAAGGGAAAAAAAACGTAAACTGGCACCCAAATCCGGACAATGCACTCCCCCAAACACTTCCAAAATTGTGGTGCATATGCTCCTTGTACTGACAGTAATGCAGAATAAGCTCAATCAAAAGTTGGGAATAATGAAATGTTTTTCATACCATTCCTGAATCTATAATTTCTGGTTTGAAATTAAAGATCAACAACATATTTATAATTTAAATGCAGTGACATATTTGTACCTTTAAAACAAACTGAAGTTTTGAACATAGGCTTGGCAAAAATATCTTAAGTAGGAGTTCTTCATCAGGTGTAAAGAAGTTCCAGGGTATCAAGATTTCCTGGGGGGAAAATGCTAGCTTCTTATAGAGGGTAGTTCAAAACTTTATACTGAATCAGATGCAATTTTAATCAAGCGATGGTAGCTTAAATCATATGGTACTTTAGCTAGCAGAACAGAGTCTACCCATGTTTGAGTAAATACATGGGTATTTCAGACACAGATTAGTACATGCAATCTACTGACAGTCAGAAAGTCACATATAGTAATGATTCAACTTCTGCATGATCAGAATATAACCATCTTTTACTTTAAAAGCAGCTCAACCTCCAGGCAGTTTGATCTGGAGTCAGATGGTATCTTGATTCCATATATTGTCCACCATGAAAACAAAATAAGTATCAGGTTTTGAGAATACAAAACAATATTATGCTATCTTGCTTTTAGAGAGAGACTAAAGTAAGGGAGGCACTCTTTAGAATCAAGGGCCAAGGGACTAGGTCAAAATAACATTTTTACAAGTTTGCTGTGTATTTTACTTCATTCAGACTTTACAAGTACTGAGCAGTAATCCCACCTACCAAAACAAGCTTGGGGAAAGGTGTCATGAATTATACAAATAAAAACTGGAAAAGCAGATCACTCGTAATAAATAAATTACCCCATCCATTTATGTTTGGTAAATAATTTACAGAAATGTCAATACACCAGAAAGAAATATAAGGTTCTGCACTTTGATAGGAAAAACCAAATGCACAGGTTCAAAATAGGTGATCTCTGATTTAGCACTAGCGAGAAGGATGTGGTTGTCCTGGTAGACCACAGATTTAAACATAAACCAGCAATGTGCTACAGCTGCCAAAAAAAAAAATATCAATGCAATCTTGGGCTGCATCCACAGAGGCGTAGTGTCAAGATCACAAGAAATCATAGTAACGCTCTGCTGGACCATACTTGTGATATTGTGTCCAGGTTTAAATGCCATAATGTAAAGAAGGACACTGCGGAACTGGAGAATGAAAACAAAGACGGTGAGAGGCTTGGAGTCTAAATCCTAAGAAGAACAGTTCAAAGATGTGGGTATATTTAACCTTTAAAAAAGACTAAGGGAGACATGATAGCAGTCTTCCGATACTTGAAGGACTGTAACAAAGAAGGTTTGGACTTATTGTTTTCATAGGCCCTGAGGATGGTAAAGAACCTGAGGATGGGAGAGAGAGAGAGAGACGCATTTTGAAAAGCAGGATGTTTTGCCAAGTGTCAGGGCAGTCATCAGGCTCCCTAACAATGGGTTCTTTTGGATCCAGAGACAGTAAACCCCCCAGTAAACAAAGAGGTTTTAAGTTTTACTATTATTCAACGCAAGTAGAAAAATAGGGACCACTCCGGTGGGAAGGTAACAGCGTTCCGTGCGCCTTTGGCATCTAGTCATGCCGGCCACATGACCACGCGCTGGCTCTTCGGCTTTGAAACGGAGATGAGTACCGCCCCCTAGAGTCGGAAACGACTAGCACTCATGAGCGGGGGAACCTTTACCTTTACCTATTATTCAAAGAGATTGAAAAGCATAACATAAAAAGCCTACCTACCAAGCAAGTTAAGACCCATATCTCTCACAAGCTGCCAGGAGCTCCTTAATAACAACAGCAGTGACACCTCAAACCAACAGCAACAACAACTCCAAGGTTTGTTTGTTTTTAATGAAAACCTGGCACCAGGACTTTATGGCTTACCTTACCTTGACTGGCTGGCACATGATTCTGGGCGGGGGACTCCGAAGTGTGAGGCTTTCACAACAAGAAAAGCCTTGAAGCTGTATGAAGATTCCTCTCCCGTCTCCTTTATTCAGCAAGCGAGGGGGGGGGAGCAGACCAGCTCAGAATGCCCATGGAGATTCCCAATCATTTAAGTCATGGTTGTCCCAAAGGTGCTTTTTTCCAAAAGGCAACTGGGCTTTCTTGATTTTTTTTTTTTGCTTTGAAAATGTTTCGCAGCACGGTTACTGGTGGGACAATATTGGAAAAAGGATAGTTTGCCTTCTATAGAAGAATGGGTACTTAAGGTATTGAATCTTGCAGAAATGTCTAAGATTTCTGCTTATCTGAAGGATCATTCGCAAGAAAGATATATTTCAGTTTGGAGGAGATGGATAGATTATATTCAGGATAAATATGGGACTAAAAAGTTCCATTTAGCTTATGAGTAGGTTTTAGATTTTTATTAACTTTAGTATTAGTATTGATTATATTTTTGTTTAAGTTATTATTATTATGTTTTTAATAATTTGAATGTATCAATGTTAAAGGGGAGTTAAAGCACATTATGAATTTGGTTAATTTTATAATGGATAATTTTAGTTAGAATATGATTATTATATTTATGACCCTGTATTCAGCTCTGGGAAGTGGGGGGGGGGTTTGGGTGGGTGGGTTTGGGGGATATGTTTTGTAAAACCTTTTGTAAAACTCTTTAATAAAAAAAAAGAAAATGTTTCGCTTCTCATCCAAGAAGCTTCTTCAGTTCCTTATTCAAGGAGAAGCAAATGGATGAGAAGCAAAGCATTTTCAAAGGAAAAAAAATCAAGAAAGCCCAGTTGCCTTTTGGAAAAAGCAATTTTGAGACGACTGGCTTAGAATGAGCTCTAAACTTTTTCTTAATGTGGAGGAGAAATGAAAATATGTCACGAACTCCTCAAAATAACAATGGTCTTCCTGTATTGCCCTCGGAGAGGATGGGCATCCTGATAGTGAGAGTTATTAAGCAGGGGAACAGCCTGCTTCCTGAAGTCATGGGTGAACCTGTGCTGAAGGTTTCTGGACAAAGATTGGACAGCCATTGTCTAGAATGGTCTAAAATTGCATTAGAAGAACTCCAGACTACCTCCCAACCCAGTGATTCCAGGGTTTTATTTTAAACCTGAAAGGGAGAAAAATGTTAGAGATGCAGCTGATTTGTTAATAATTCCTTTTGCTGTTCTGTTAACAAAGCTGCAATCCGATATTTGCCTATGTACCTACAATCCTACATTTGCTTACATGAGGAATTAACTTCACTGAATTCACTGAGCTTTAATTCTGAGGAGACACATATAAGATTTAGTGTAAACATAATAAAAGATTTAGCCTAAGCCTAATAAAACTTGCTATTCAGGATCATGCTTCTGTACAGTTTGAGAGTCGGGTAAATACTGCTTTGAAAGCACGATGGGATTTGGAGAATATATTGCATGTATTTGCTCAAGATTTTCTATAAGCAGAGGGCAACTAGACTACCAGCCTTCCAAGAATATTTTTGCCTTATCTTTAAGCAGCCTCATGTTAAAATTAGAATATGCAAATCAGCAAAACATCGTTTAGCTGTTAATGAGGTGTCATAGTTTGTCCTTTGATGGAGGTGCAAAGAAATGGAGTTGTGAAACTTGTTTTCCACAAAGCTATTTTGTGCTTCTTAATTATCATCCATTTAATAATAGGTAATCTTTATATCAAGAAACAGGCAGGAGAGATGAGCGACTCTTTTACTTATCCATTTATTTAATAAATTTATGTAGTCACCCAATCATGTGCACTTAGGGCAGCAAGATAAAAACTAAACACTAACAACCATTGATCCTGACCTGAGGGGAGAAAGCTGGGTCTTAAAAGGCAGGCAGGGTTGAGGCTATTCGAATCTCAGGGAAAGTGCTTTTCTGGAGGACAGATGCAGTGACAGAAAAGACACATTGGACCCACCAGAAGATGCTATTTAAGATATGGGACCCAGACCTTAGACAGCCAAGAATTGAGAACTATAACTGAGCAGGATCAGCACATTGATTATTCCTATCCTCAGACTGATAGGTGACCTCATCCAGCAGCCTCATGTACAGGAGCTGGAACAGAACCAACCCCTCTCACAGTAGAGGCTTAGGGCCTCTTTCTCATCAACACTGACTTAAATTGACCATGGAAGAAAGAACTGAATTATTGTAACATCATGTCACCTATCCCCAACCCCTTGAGCTTGCCTAAAAGCATGCCATGATCAATGGTATTGCTGCAAAAAAAGAAGAACTTTTAAAAAGGGTTGCAATAAAGAGAGAAGGGAGGATGGATGGAGCCCCCCCTCCCTCCCCGGGGACTTGTTTTTTGTTTTGCAATGCATTTCTAATTTGCCTCCATCTTTCCCCTCCCCATTTTTTCTTGAGGCGCAAAGGCACTTCCCGAAAGGTTAGAGGGAGATCATTTTCCGCATTCCTTCCCCCTATAGCCCCCTGTTCTGAACCAGCTGCAGGTCATCAAAAAGTGCAACCAATGCCCCCTTAGTGCAACATTCTCTTCTACTAGATTGAAGTGGTCCATACAATCCACTTTCTCCAGAGTTCTCTGAAGCTTCAGGGTGACCACTTCTCAACCATCTTCTCCAGAAAGAGAAGGTTGGAGACAGATAGAAAATTATCCAACGCTGTATGGTCTAGCAATGATTCCTTAACTGAAGACAGAAGTACTACTCTCTCACCACTGGTTGGACCCACCTACAAATCAATTCCTAGGAGGCTCTGATGAACCAGGATTCTAATATGAACGTGGCCTGCCCTTAATTTTCTCAGGGCCAACAGGCACAGATCCTTTCCAAATAACTTTGATGGATCCATATCTCACTTAACTGCATCTGAATGGTGGTAATCCAACCCAGAATGAATCCCAAGATCCTTTTTCTTGAGATGCCTCAAATAGTCCTCATAACAATCCTTCAGATGCTATTCTAACCAATCCTTTCCTAGGAGACCCACTGGACAACAATCCACCGACACAATAAGAGTGGAGAAATAGTTGCATTTTGCTGCTTTTATTGTCACTATGTAATCCTTTTCAGAGGATTTTAGACTAGTATTCCATCACCATTGTTCTTCATCTCCAGTGACATACTAAGCATTTCTTGCACTATTTTATCTCCCAAAAATTCTCTAAAAACTAGGTGGTGATTAGAATCCACATGAAGGAAGAAATCAGTTTTAGGGCCTTATTCATCCTTTTATGAACTTCTGGAATAGGTGGTCTTCACTAGTTTTTATGTAAGAAATGGGAGAGCTACATTGAAAAAACAAAACAGATTTCTTAGACTGCAAGTTAATGAATGTATGTAGGGAGCTGAATTACTAGAAATGCTTTTCCATATTTCTGAATGGAAATTACTCGTAGTCTGTAGTCAGCAAAATATTCACCTTTTCTTTATATTTGCCCAGGTGATGCTCGGAGAACGAAAGGGAACAGAAGAATTGTATGCAGTCAAAATATTGAAAAAAGACGTGGTGATTCAAGATGATGATGTAGAGTGTACCATGGTTGAAAAGCGAGTTCTAGCTTTGATGGACAAGCCTCCTTTCTTAACGCAGCTTCACTCTTGCTTCCAGACTGTGGTATGTGTTCATACATCTTGTGCTGTGATTTCTCACACACAGCATTTTGCTGTACTGACATCCACAGAGCTTTTGAACTGTGTGAGTGAAAATGAGGTGGGGGTAGGTTGATAAATAATATACCATAGTTCTGTCAGCTGATGTATTTATATATCAGCAGAATGAAATGGAAAAACATAGGTTGGTTAGAGAGCATTTCTTTTGCATATTTGCCAGTAGATGATGTATGGACGAGATTGACATTCCTTGCATTTTATTTTATTTGTTTTATTTTATTTGTCATGGAATTGTGCAGCAGCTGTCCAGATGAAGTCAGAGATACTAACACAAACTTGTAATTGTGCGTGTGTGTGTGTGTGTGTGTGTGTGTGTGTGTATCCAACGGCTCCCTAGGACACACTATCTTTCATAAAAAAACACACACAAACCACTATCTGAACGCACTCTCACACCACCACCCAGCACAGATCAACTCCGTAGCCAAGACACTCATCTCCAGAACAAAACACCTAGCAGACGAACAACACCTAAAAACCGAACTACACACTCTCACTAATGTACTAACAGCCAATGGATTCCAAAGAAACATGATTACCAACTTAATCCGAAGAGAGACACCCACAAAAACCCAAGACAGAGAACAAGAAAATGGCAAAGCCCTCCTCCCATACTTAAAAGGGACCACAGACAGAATCAGCAAGATCCTCCAAAAACACAACATCAAAACAGCATTCTACACAGACAGAAAAATATCCACCATCCTAAGAAACCCCAAAGACATAATTGGGTTAGAAAACCAAGGAGTATACGAAATCCCATGCACCACCTGCCCCACCACATACATCGGACAGACCAACAGAAGAATAAGTGCACGCATTGAAGAGCACAGAAACTCACTCAGAAAGGGAGAACAAACTTCATCCCTGTTCCAACACTTTGAAGCCACGGGACATGAAATTGATTTTAAAAAAACCAGAACTATCGCCAAAATTGAACATTTTAACAACAGAATAATCAGAGAAGCCATTGAGATAGAAAAACGCCCCCAGAGCATGAACAAACGAGATGATACCTCTCGCCTACCAGCCATTTGGAAACCCGCCTTGATTGACAGACGAGTCCCAACCACCAAGAATGATACCAGACCCAAACTCATGATAACATCACATGACATCACCACCACACAACCATCCAAAAAGCAAATCCGAACCCACAATGATAACGATGCACAACCACAAAACAGAAACCTAACTACAGCTGCAACATCAGCCACTTTAAACCCCTCCAAACCACACAATAAGCAAACTGACACCCACTATAAAAACATGGCACCACCACAAACACGAAGCCGAACAAAAGCAGCACAACTCACCAGCTCAGGTCTGAGGCTGGCAGCTGAGACCAGCCCATCCACTCAAAACACACCCCCAACCAATCAGAACACCCCCCCATTCAAAACACACTCCCACCCAATCAGAACACACCCAATCCCCCACCCAATCAGAGCACACCTCCACCCACAAAACACACCCCCTCTGGCAGTTTAAAAAAGAGGAACAAACAGTCACTACCACATGCTTCTCCCAGAAGAAGGAAGCTGAAGCCACCAGCCTGATGATGACGGATGGGATTTCGTCGAAACGTTGCTTTTACACCTTCAATTCTACGTGGGGAAAAACCCGAATAACCAAAGATCCATATATATATATATATATATATATATATATATATATATATATATATATATATATATATATATATATATATATATATATATATATATATATATATATATATATATATATATATATATATATATATATATATATATATATATATATATATATATATATATATATATATATATATATATATATATATATATATATATATGTGTGTGTGTGTGTGTGTGTGTGTGTGTGTGTGTGTGTGTGTATAAAAGAGTTAAATGGGAGACTAGATTAGCTATTTCGAGCTTCTTAGCTCTCATCAGCTAGCCATATCCTTTGTGGGATTCGAACCTAGGGAGGTGATGAGAGCTGATGAGAGCTATTCTAGTCTCCCATTTAACTCTTTAACTTTTTGTCAGCAAAAAAGAAATTTGAACTTATAATGTATCGCAGTAGCAACTTGAGCTCTGCTTAACACTCCTAGGTTGGAGCTGCAAGCAAAAGTGATCATAATAATAGAACTGCAACATAGCAGTTCAAAACCAAAGGTGCATCAACCAGACCACACACACACACACACATACACACACACATATTTACAAGTTTGTGTTAGTATCTCTGACTTCATCTGGACAGCTGCTACGCAATTCCATGACAAATAAAATAAAATAAATAAAATAAAAACAACACAAGATAGTAGTCAGGAACCCAGGAACATCATGAGGTAAATTAAACAGTATACAGAACACTCAGAAGAAAAAAAGGAGGGGGGGAAAGGGAAACTCCCCCCTAATACTTACAGCAACCAATCATAGCGTAGATTGACTCATGCATGAATCAGCACTCTCTAACTAATCAGCTAACTAATCCACCTCATGATGTAGTAATGATAATTGTTGCTATAAAAAGAAAGAAGATCAATTATGCATCTGAATACAGAACATAACTTTAAAGTTAATCTAATTAGACCAATAAATAATTGCTTTTAATATCTGATAATTCGTGGGGCTCTGTCCTAATTGTGCAGATGCACTTAAGACTCTTTCCCCAATTTTCTGTACTGACCATTCCTGAGTGGCAGGTCCGCTGCCTGACCTATTTGTTGGTTTCATATTGTCTGCTAGGATCGCCTGTACTTTGTCATGGAGTATGTGAATGGTGGTGACCTCATGTATCATATTCAGCAAGTAGGAAGATTTAAGGAGCCCCAAGCAGTGTAAGTGCATTTTCTGTTGATTTTATATTGAATTTGTCATAAGATATTCTGCTTTAGAAAGATGTATTTTTCCATTCCCCACCTTACTCATATTTTCTAGATTTTTGTGTAATTGACACTGCTGTACAGGAAGGCTAGCTTCAAAAATTCATCAGTATTGCATAGACGTAAAACTACTCAGAAGAATTAAATTCTTAGTTAGTATGGTCTCTATTAATTTCATACAATTAATCAACTAAACGAGGAGCCGAATTTCTTATAATATTGTGTTACGTGTGAATCATAGAGCAAACAAGATTTAGTGTGAATCATAAGCATTTTAGAAACAAGCTGATTGTGACACTACATGGTCTACAATCCAGATTGTCTAAATGCAAACTAATATATCACAGTTCTTGCCTGATACTAATAATACCTTGTCATAGAGGAGGAGAAAAAAGTTATAAGCCTTCTTTGGAGGTGTTCTTAGTAACTAGCCAGAAGAAGAGGGGAACAAAACAAAGTCATAGTTCAAGGAACCATCAAGCAACATGTCTAGGTTCCAATATTTAGCTTACTAATACACAGTGCTTTTTTGTAAAAGAAAAAGGTGCCGGAACTCACACATGTCATACAACCTGCCTTGCCTACCCTACAAGGTTCCATCCAAAAAAGGTGCCGGAACTCCGTTCTGAGCATTCTATGAGGAAAAAAAGCCCTGCTAATACATATTAAACTCCTTTCTCTCTACTTCATTTTTCTAGCCATTGATAAAAATGTATCCCATGTTCTGAAGTATTCTGAATCTTCTTTCTCTTTCATTTTCAGTGTAAGTCTGTCCATTTCTGCAAAGTCCAAAATTTTTCTTGATTATCTCTTCCTCCGCTGGTATTTCTTCATCTTTCCAAAGTTGAGCAAATACAATTCTCACTGCAGTTAGTACATGTAACATTCAATATACACATTCTTTCCTATAATTTCCTACAATTATACCTAACAAAAATAATTCTGGCTTAAAATCTACATGTTTTTTTATCATTTTCTCTAACTATATATGTATTCTTGACCAGAATCTTTTGGCTTTAGGGCATGTCCACCAAAGATGATAATATATGCCTGGTTTTTGTCTACTTTTCCAACAATTGTTAGACATATTTTTAAACATTTTTGCTAACCTCATGGGTGGTAAGTGCCATCTGTAAAACATTTTATACAGGATTTCTTTGTAAACCATCGCCTTTGTTATTTTAGTTTCTTTTCCAAAGGCATTGCCAGTTTTCTAACTATGTTATGCCCAAAGTTTTTTACCCATGTTTCTTTAACTTGTTCCTCTTCCATCTTTAAACTTAACATATATTTATTTAGTTTCTTAAACAATTTTTCATCTAATGCCAATGAGATTTGGTCAGATTCTATCTGTTCTTTATAAAATCCAGACGCTTTAACATCTTTTTCATATCTCGTTTGAATTTACAAGTGTGACCACCATGATAGATCAATGCTCTGTTCTTCCAGTTCTTGTCCAGATTTTAGTTTCCCTTCAGTGTTCAAAATGTCTTTATAAGTCACAATTTTCTCATAGTTAATTAGGTTTGGGTGAACAAACGCTTCCATTGTTGAAAGCCATTCAGGTATTTTCATATAAATTTTCACTTTTACCTTTTCACATTCTAAAATAAATGTGTGTCTTATATACTGTATAGTGGTTTGGAAAATATCTATGTATTTTATTCTTCCCATACCATAGGAAGACATGCCATCCAAGTTGTAGATCATGCCCTTCTAGGTATAGTAATCTTTTATGTCTTCAGGGTTATCCATTCTTTTAACCATGTTAATACAGATGCTTGATAGTATAAAACACATATATGACAGCCCAAATCCTCCATTTTCTTTCACTTCTTGTAGCATTTTCAATCTAATTCCGGCTTTTTTCCTTGCCAAATACATTATTTATTTATTTATTTAGCAATTCTGAACTCCTTGGGCTCTCTTTTAGAAATTTCTAGGGTTAGACCTTGCTTCAGAAGGCACTGATGTTGCATCAAGGAGCCGTGGTGGCGCAGTGGTTAGAATTCTGTATTGCAGACTAACTTTGCATTCTACTGCCAGGAGTTTGATCCTGACCGGCTCAAGGTTGACTCAGCCTTCCACCCTTCCGAGGTCGGTAAAATGAGAACCCAGATTGTTGGGGGCAATATGCTGACTCCGTAAACCACTTAGAGAGGGCTGTAAAGCACTGGGAAGTGGTATATAAGTCTAAGTGCTATTGCTAGACCTTTGGGATGCAGAAGACTTGTTCCTCTTGCTTGCTGAGGAAGCCATGAAATTAGGATAGAGCAAGAATCACTGTCTCAAAGTACATGTCTATGGAGATGTAGGCGCAGGCTGTTGGTGATGAGTCTGTGTTGTCTGCATCTCAAACTGAAGCGCGAATGGTTCCTGTAGTCTGCAATTTTTCTGGACTACAGGCACCATTTGCTCTTCAGTTTGAGATGCAGACAATATAGACCTTGCGCCTGTGTTCAACAATGACGGGACACAGGGCAGAAAACATCCTGCAGAAAGCACAGCTCCACAACACAGTCTTTTCAGCGGTTCCAAGCAGGCTCCACACCCATTTGCACTACTCAGGTGACCCTGAGGATACATACAAACCTCCAGGTGGCATCAACAACTCACTAAAATAATGCAAATGACAAGCTATCTTCAAGGAATATAAATCCATTCCCCACCCTCCAGTCAGAGCTGAAGAAGCTTCTTGGATGAGAAGCGAAATGTCTTCAAAGAAAAACAAAGTGCAGTTGCCTCTTGAAAAAGCACCTTTGGGATGCCTCAAAGTATAGTATTGAATATGTTGGAACCTTCCAAAATTCAGAATGAAAAGGAAATATAATCTGCCTGAACCTGCTCAGGAGACTGATTTGGGCTTGTTGCAGCAAAACATATTCACTCTGTTCTTTGTAGAACACATTACTATATGTTAGCCATGTAGCTAGATGCTTTTAGATTTTGAATTTAAGATTTTATTGTGGTTAGATATTAGGCATCTAAACATTTGTCCTCATTTGTCCAAATTCCTTGTGTCTAATCACACCTGGCCAAATAATGTATTCTATTCTATTCTCTTGTAAATAACAGGACATCGAGTCATAGCATTAATGGAATCTCCTGTGACTTTCAACCATTGTGTTAATCTTGACCCATAATCCTGTGTAAGCATCCTTGCTTTTGCCCAGTGAGATGACTGTGGAGGTATGCATGTTTTCCTCCACATACTGCAATGTGAACATTTTCATCAGTGGCCTGATCTCTTGGGGAAAGTTTTCTTTGCAACCTAGAATCTAGGGCAATCCAGATGTTATAATCATGCAAGGCTGATGGTCCAAAAGCCCCCAAATTTTATAATGTGTCAAAATCTACAAGTGGGAACTTGATGGAGAGGAGAAGGCCAGTCCACACAACCCTGCTCTATGAAGCCCAGTGGCATGAAGGAATTTTTCTGAATGGATGGTTGTAAATTATTCAAATCTTGCATATACAGGTGAAGTTCTTTTGATTAACTCAAGTCTTTTACTTTTCAGATTCTATGCAGCAGAAATCTCAGTGGGTC
The DNA here is from genome assembly GCF_964194415.1 of Vipera berus. Lineage (NCBI taxonomy): Eukaryota > Metazoa > Chordata > Lepidosauria > Squamata > Viperidae > Vipera > Vipera berus. The sequence continues at coordinate 155,011,216 of NC_138203.1, read as the reverse complement.
TTTTTTTTCTCCATAAGAAAGGAATTGTTTATCGGTAAGTAGAGCAGCTCTGTGTAACATGTTTATCACAGGCTGTAAAAAAGAAATGTTTGTGGGCAAAAATGGAGGAAGAAAGCACTGAACTGTGAACAATTATTTTTCCAAATAACAGAACACATTAAACGTATTTATTTTTATTCACAGTTGCTTATTCAACTTGGTGCACTAACAGAAGTCTTCAGTGCTATAAGATTTGCAAAACATATAAAAGGCTTTTTGTATAAGCATTGTAAGACAAAGAAATGTACCCACGTCATCTATTGCTCTCAATAGATCTTATAAAGTCATTGGCGTATACAGCAATCAAGTTAGATTTGAGTTGTATTTTATACATTTAAATAAAATATCATCACAAGAGATGCAGAAGTGAAATACTCAAAAGCAGCAGCCTTGCAGATAAAATGAACAATAGCAAAATGAAGGCAATTTATCTTCATGGACTAGTATGCTTGACCATGAAGTAAATTTTATGGACGTTTGGACCCCAAAGCCTGTCTATTCAATCTGACTTCACTGAAGGACTTGCCCAATATATCTCAATAGGAGGAGAGAGTGGTATGTGTTTAAGACATACCATACAAGAGAATATATGTAGCTCAGGGTTGAACTCTGGAGTCCTTGGTGCTCTATGAGCTTGGCTGTTTTCATGCAGACATTTCATTACCCAACTAAGTAACATAATTATGAGTGAGTGTGGGGTTTGGTCCCTGTTTATTCACAGTATAGTACAGGGGTATTTAAGAGACACAGTTTGATTTGTATAGTTATATAAGCAACACGGTGGCAACATGCTCCATTGTGCCCCCCAATCATTTCCCTTGGCACCTATAAATAAATTGTCTATAAGCCTTCTCAGTAGATATCAGGTTTGCAAAGGAAAACACGGTCTTTGTGCTACCCTAACTCTAAGTTATTTCTTGCAATGAGACTGCCACAAGCATTTCTGACGACTGATGTTTAACTTTCTTAATTGTGATTTTTCATAGAGATCTGAAATTAGATAATGTAATGTTAGATTCTGAAGGACATATTAAGATTGCAGACTTTGGCATGTGCAAGGAGAATATGAGCGATGCAGTGACAACAAGGACCTTCTGTGGGACTCCAGATTATATTGCACCAGAGGTATTTGTTGTTTGAGATATTATGTATCATGCCCATAATTCTTCCAGAAGATAATATACTTTTGAACAATCAATCAGTGCTAGATTTTCTGACACAATTGTTTTATTTGAAGAAGGAAATGAGAAAGATGATAAATGTTGATAAACTTACTCAGGTTTCCTGCTGCTCTCCAGTTAGTAAGGAAAAATGATGGGGAAGTGGATAAAACGACTATCACTCTACATTATCTCTTAAGCTCATTCTTACATAACTCTATAGGTGTCTCTGGGCGTAGGTGGGGGATAAAGTTGGTGGCACTTTATGAGGAAATCTGTACTGTGATATTGCAGTTCAAGCCTCTGGCTTACATGCTTGTGTGTAACATAAGGATGCATTAAAATATGAAAGGCTACAGTTTGCATCATGATGAAATGATGCACATTTCATCACTTTTTTCTCATCACTCTTTGTACTTAATGCTTATGTCCAGGTTTGTGACAAAGGAAATATTTAACCATAATGACTATAGATAGAACAGAATAGCTATTGCTCAGAATTGAACTGTGAGGTCTTTGGTGCTCTCTGGGCTTGGTTGTTTTCTTGCAGACATTTCATTGCCCAACTAGGTAACTTCCTTCTAGCACTGATGTTTTTACCTAGCTGGCTAATGAAATGCCTGCAAAAAAACCAACCAGGCTCAAAGAGCACCAAGTGACTAAGATCCCAGGGTGAAATCTGACCTCATCTCATTGTATCTTGAATTAGTGTTAGCCAGGACTGGTTCATTTTTTAGAAGGAAGAAAATCCATATCATGATTCATTTTAAATGCATCATTATATTGCTATAATGCTTCCAATATTGTGAAGCCAAAAAATGGAAAATCCTTTTTCTTTCATCTTAGGTTTTCATTCTGGTTTCTCTTTATAACTAAAAAGAGAATAAACCATTTTTCCAGTGGCTCATATTTTGAAATAATGTTCTTGAAATTAGTGTCTTGACTAGCACCCATTGTTCCCTTTTATGAATTAGTTACTGCTATTTTGCATTTGTGTATTTCAAATTAAAATATAAATGAAAATTCACTTAAAATGTGCAAACTATCGTATTTGTAAAGCCTTTTTGGAGTCTCAAAAAAGAGAGGAGCTTACTATATTAAATTGTGATATTCTGCCTGTTGTGTATTAACGTTTAAAGAAACACCTAAGCATACAGTCACTACCAGTATGCATTTGAAATGTAACCGTTTTGGTGGGAGTCAATTATGGTGGGAGATTTAGGTTCAATCTGATTGGTTGGCTGTTTACTCAGAAAGGTATATAAAGAGTGCAAGTACCCCCTAACCTCCCAGTACAGTCACTTCCCCCCAATAAAGATCTGCCATGCTGTACTCATCGTCTCGGCGTCCTTCCTGCTTCCCAGAACCCAATACATAATAGTGACGACGAGGATGGGATCCTGCTTCACCATAAGAGCTGAAAGTCACTAGGGGACGGCAACGCTTGCTGGAGGAAAGAGGCATCTTCCCCCCCCCCCACGATAACCAACTAGCCACCACGCTAGCGGCCACATCAGTGGAGCAGGATTCACAGAAGCCGGACGCAGAGATGACACAGATCGGTCAGCTCCGAGAATTTGACATCTGTCACCCTGAACGGTGGGACTCTCATCTGGGACAGGTTGAAATTTTCCTCCGGGCAAACCGGATCACAGAAGATGGCCTGAAAGAGGCGACCCTGCTCTGCATAAGCGGGCCTGCCATTTACGACTTGGCCGTAAGCCTGTGCTCGCCGACGCCAATTGGATCCGTCTCATTCCAAGACCTCTCCGAGAAGCTGAACGGGCATTTCAAGCCATGAATGTCCAAGCTGGCCTGGCGGTTCCAGTTCGTCCAGAGGGTCCAACTGCCGGGCGAATCAGCGTTGGAGTTCATCGCGGCCTTGCAACAGGCCACCCACCTCTGCAAGTTCACCAATCTGGACGAGAGGCTATGCGACCGGTTCGTGTTTGGCCTACGCGACAAGTGCCTGCAACAGAAGTTGTTCGCAAGGCCCAACTTAACCCTCCAAGATGCTCAGGACGAGATCTTGGCCAACGAGGCGGCTGGCAGCGCGGGGCAAGCGGTCCAGACCCCCCAGCCCAGGAGGATCCATCCACCTCGAAGATGCTGCATACGGCGGGAGCGGAGAAGCAGAGGAGACTGGCATTGACCAGGATCGGAGGAGGCTGGGACAACGAGGAAGCCGGGAGAACCAGTGGAAGGCAATTCCCTTCCCGAAATGCGCAAGCTGCGGCAGAGACCACGCACGGACAAACTGCAAGTTCCGATCGGCCACGTGTCAGGCCTGCAGAAAATCAGGCCACATCGCAGCGGTCTGCTGTAGCCGTTTCCGAGAGGGCCTCCATGAGCTACAGCTGGAGGACGCGTCGCAGAAAGGTACTGGGGCTCAGAAACCGACCAGCATTGGATTTTTCAAAAGTCGGAGGGCCATCTGCCAAACCGGGGCCCGACGGCCACTTAAACCCAAAATTAAATTGGACGTCCATTTACAGGGCATTCCTTGTAAAATGGAGCTTGACTCTGGCTCTGCAGTCTCAGTCATATTGTATGAGACTTTTAAACTTATTTGCGGCTGGAGCAAACAGCAGGTCAAATTGAGGTCCTCAAACATCCTCACCGATTTCCAAAACGCCCTAGTAAAAATCAAGGGGGAGGCCACCCTTTCAGTGCGTTTTAAAAAGTTCCAAGGGCACTTGGATATTATTGTGGTTGAGGGCCAGAGAACCAGTCTAGTCGGGCTAGACTGGTTTGAGGCACTAGGCATAGGGATCTCAGGTATCTATAGGACCCAGGGTAGCAGCATCGAATCCGTCTGCAAAGAATTTGCAGATGTATTCGATAACAAGCTAGGCAGGTACACCGGGCCCCCCATCTCTTTTAAACTAAACCCCAGCCTCCCCATTAGGATTAAACCCCGGCGAGTCCCCTTCGCGCTTAAACAAGATAGAAGGGGAATTAGACAAACTAGTCGAACAGGGAGTCCTACAGCCAGTAGAAGGGGGAGAGTGGGAGACCCCTATAGTCACCCCTCTCAAATCTAATGGGGAGGTCAGAGTCTGCGTCAACTATAAATGTACATTAAATCGGGCCCTTAACCAGCACGCTTACCCGGTTCCAAGGCGGTGCCATCTTTGCGAAGCTGGATCTCGCGCAGGCGTACCAGCAGCTGCCGGTTACCAGGGAGATGGCAGAAGCACAAACAATAGTAACACACAAGGGAGCCTTCAAGGTTAACCGTCTGCAGTTTGGTGTCAGTGTAGCACCAGGCATCTTCCAGGAGGTAATGGAGCGGACTCTCAAGGGCATTTAAAGGGTATGTCTTTATTTTGATGACGTCCTCATTGCAGGGGACACAGAGAAAGTACTGGCTGAAAGACTGAGGGCAGTGTTAAGCAGATTACGTGCTGCAGGTCTCAAATTAAAAAGGAACAAATGCAGCATTGGGGTGGCATCCACTGAGTTTTTGGGGTTTAAAATAGATGCCAGTGGGATCCACCCTGCAGAATCCAAATTGAGGGCAATTAAGATGGCCCCCACTCCCAAGAATAAGGCTGAACTGCAAGCCTTCCTTGGGCTGCTCAACTTCTACCATTCCTTCTTACCCCACAAGGCAGCAATAGCTGAGCCTTTGCACAGGCTCCTGGATAAGAAAGCTGCATGGAGCTGGACCAATGTCCACGAAAAAAGCTTCCAATCCTTAAAGGCCCTACTTTCAAGCAGGTCTACAGTTACCCACTTCATAGAAGCAAAGCCCATCTGCATTGCTTGCGATGCTTCACCCTATGGAGTGGGCGCAGTACTAGAGGAAAACGGGGAACAGGTGCCCATCACATACTGCTCCAGAACCTTGTCAGGGGCAGAGAGGAACTATGCCCAGATAGACAAGGAGGCCCTGGCAATAGTGGCTGGGGTCAAGAAATTCCACAACTACCTTTATGATAGGGAATTTACTATATTCACAGATCATAAGCCTCTATTAGGGTTATTCACCACGGACAAACAACCCCCCAAAATTCTCTCCCCAAGGATGCTCAGGTGGTCAATATTCTTATCAACATACACCTTTAAGCTGGTTCACAAACCAGGGAAAGAAATGGGCCATGCGGATGGGTTCAGTAGGCTACCCCTGAATAACACAGAGCCTGATCCGGTGCCTGATGCACAAATACTGACAATCCAAGAGCTACCGGAATGCCCTCTCCATGCTAAGGACATAGCAACTGAGACTGCATCAGATAAAATCCTGAGCAGGGTCCAGTCTTGGGTATTCACAGGGTGGCAAGATAAGAGTCCAGGTCCGGAATACCAGGCTTATTTCATAAGAAGACATGACATGTCTGCCCATAAGGGATGCCTGTTGTGGGGTAGTAGGGTCATCATACCAGACACACTGAGGGATAGAGTCCTGAAATCCTTACATGAGGGGCATCCTGGTATAGTGTGAATGAAGGCGTTAGCTAGGAGTTACCTTTGGTGGCCAGGGCTAGGTAAGGCAATAGAAGGGCAGGTACATGGGTGTTACATTTGTCAAAGGTCCAGACCTGAGATGCCCCAAGCGCCTGTCCACAAATGGGAGGCCACACACACACCCTGGTCCAGGGTCCACATAGACTACGCAGGCCCATTCCAGGGACAGCTCTTCCTATTAGCGGTAGATAGCCACTCCAAATGGTTGGAAGTAGTGCCAGTCCCCAATATGACCATGGCCAGAACAATCCAAGTGCTCAGGGGATTTTTTGCCACACATGGTCTGCCTGATGTTTTGGCATCGGATAATGGGGCTCAATTTACCGCTGCTGAATTTCAGGCCTTCATGACAGCGAATTTGATTAGACACGTCACATCCGCGCCCTTCCACCCATCGACTAATGGACAAGCTGAACGCATGGTGAGAACAACCAAGGATGCACTCAGGCGCATCATCGTCAGTGACTGGCATCACAGGTTGGCGGACTTCCTATTATCCCAACACACCACACCATGCACAGCAATGGGGAAGAGCCTGGCGGAACTCCGTTGGGACAGATGCCTTATCACCAAACTGGACAGACTCCAACCCAACAGAGTGGCTTCTGAGGCTGCTCAACCCAAACCCCCAAGGGGACTACAACCTGGTGACTTGATTTGGGCCAGGAAGTACGGTCCGGGACATTTATGGATTCCGGGGGTGGTGGTTGACAAAACCGGTCCCCTATCTTACATAGTAGGGGTGGAGGGGGGTTGACAGTTTTTTTTAATCCCATTTATATCCCGCCCTTCTCCGAAGACTCAGGGCGGCTTACAATTTTAAGCACAAACCAATGTGCTTAGCAATAGCCTTCATTCTATGTATATGCCTGCTTATTAGGGCTTTCGCCGCCCCCCCCAAGCGGCATTATTACAAAGTCAGCTTATTGCCCCCAACAATCTGGGTCCTCATTTTACCTACCTCGGAAGGATGGAAGGCTGAGTCAACCTTGAGCCTCGTGGGATGCGAACCTGCACTAATTGCAGGCAGCTGGTGTTACTTAAGGAGGCATTAGCCTACTGCTCCACCAAGTTTAGACTGCATATAGACCAGTTACGAAAAAGAGTTCCAGAACGGTCACTAAGCGACCTAGGGAAAAATTGCCCCTCACTGAGTGCTCAAGCTGGCACACAAGCTAGCTCACATCCCCCCTACTAGAGCCACCAACAAACAATTGAGTTCGAGCCTGAGGAGGACCACAATGGCACAGAACTGCATCAGGAGACTCCTGATCATTCGGATCAGCAACCCTTCAATGATCGCTGTGCTAACTCTCCCACAGGGTCTGACTCTCGGGTGGGCCTACCAGAAACGGTCAGCCAGAGCCTCCCTAATGACTCTCCAGTTCAAGAGAACTTGGACTTCCAGGGCACGCCTAGCAAATTGTTAGATCAACAGGGGAGAGAACCCCTAAGACGTTCATCACGGCCCCCCCCCCACTTACCTCGCTGACTATATAGTCAATGAAGTGGAAGTGTAAATATGTTTTGCATAAGTTATATTGTTTAATCCTTAAAAGGGGAAGGGGTGTTGTGTATTAACGTTTAAAGAAACACCTAAGCATTGTATTTTATTTATTTATTTATTTTAATTCCATTTATATCCCGCCCTTCTCCGAAGACTCAGGGCGGCTTACAAGCTTAGCAGTAGACTGTCACTACCAGTATGCATTTGAAATGTAACCGTTTTGGCAGGAGTCAATTATGGCGGGAGATTTAGGTTCAATCTGATTGGTTGGCTGTTTACTCAGAAAGGTATATAAAGAGTGCAAGTACCCCCTAACCTCCCAGTACAGTCACTTCCCCCCAATAAAGATCTGCCATGCTGTACTCATCGTCTCGGCGTCCTTCCTGCTTCCCAGAACCCAATACATAATACTGCCATTCTGGATTTTTATTTCTTCTTTCGTAATGAGCATTTTAGTAATATTTTTGATAAAACTCAGAAAATGATTTCCTCAGTACACCTATAAATTTCCACTGAAACCTTGTGCCTCAAATGAGCATTTTATCAAAACTACATTGTGGAAAAATCCCTCGTCTACTCCTTATACAGTACAGGTAGCCTTTGATTGTTGTTGTTAGTTGCGAAGTCGTGTCCGACCCATCGCGACCCTATGGACAACGTTCCTCCAGGCTTTCCTGTCCTCTACCATCTTCTGGAGTCCATTTAAGCTCACGCCTACTGCTTCAGTAACTTCATCCAGCCACCTCATTCTCTGTCGTCCCCTTCTTCTATTGCCCTCAATCTTTCCCAGCATTAGGCTCTTCTCCAGTGAGTCCTTCCTTCTCATTAGGTGGCCAAAGTATGAGTTTTAGCTTCAGGATCTGGCCTTCTAAAGAGCAGTCAGGGTTGATCTCCTCTAGGACTGACCGGTTTGATCGCCTTGCAGTCCAAGGGACTCGCGGGAGTCTTCTCCAGCACCAGAGTTCAAAGGCCTCAATTCTTTGGCGCTCAGCCTTTCTTATGGTCCAACTTTCACTGCCATACATTGCAACTGGGAAGACCATAGCCTTGACTATATGCACTTTTGTTGACAGGGTGATGTCTCTGCTTTTTAGTGTGCTGTCTAGATTTGCCATGGCTTTCCTCCCGAGGAGCAAGCGTCTTTTAATTTCTTGGCTACAGTCCCCATCTGCAGTGATCTTGGAGCCCAGGAAAATAAAATCTGTCACTACCTCCATTTCTTCCCCATCTATTTGCCAGGAATTGAGAGGGCCGGATGCCATGATCTTGGTTTTCTTAATGTTTGATGTGCAACCACAATTGAGCCCAACCTTTCAGTTGTTAAGCGAGACAGTTGTTATATGAGTTTTGCCCCATTTTATGATCTTCTGTACCACAGTTGTTAAGTGAATTGCTGCAGTTAAGTTAGCAACATGGTTATTAAGTGAATCTGGCTTCCCCATTGACTTTGCTTGTCAGATGGTCGCAAAAGGTGATCACATGACATCCCCCCCAGACACTGCAACCATAATAAATATGAATCAATCGCTAAACAGCCGAATTTTGATCACATGACCATGGGGGAGGGTCATAATTGACTTTTTTCAGTACTGTTGTAACTTCAAATAGTCACTAAATGAATGGTTGTATATCGAGGACTACCTGTAATGAATTTGCTTGTTTGTTTATTTTACAACACTTATAATCCACCCTGGTCCCAAAGGGTTTGGGGAGGCATTCATAACCAAAACAAAAGGAAACAAATAAGCAAGGACATACATAATAGTGAAGAAGAGAATAATGCCAGACAAATCCAGGACTCTTGCAGCAAATCTACTCCCTCAAGTTTAATTGGCTAGGCCAGTTCAGGAAATCTGTTTTCCTTAAAACAATTAAGCTTAAATACCACCAGATATAGTATTTTATAGTATAAAAACATCCATGATTTCGGGCTTCCGGATGGCAAGGCGACGCCGGAGGCAGCCATTTCTTGGCTGTCAGTCTCGCGGCTCTGTAGAGCTGCCGAAAACAGCGTCGATCAGCTGTTCGGTGGCTCGGAAGCCCCCACCTCGGGAGAAGAGGAGGGGGTGAGCGTCCAGGTAGGGGTAGAGCTCTCCGGGGCCGCCAGAACTTAGAGTTTTGGCGGCGGAAGGATTGAGCCCCCCCGAAGCCTGGGCATGCTCCGGACTGCGAGGCGCCTCTGCTCCGGGTTTTTTGGAGCAGAACAGGGCGTTCGCAACCATCCCTGCTAGCAAGGAAGAGCTTTTGAGAACGAGGACGCAGGCAGAGCGATGCAGGAGATTTTGGTGAAGATGATGTTTTGATCTCTAACTCAATGGACTTTGCTGAATCTGTAAGTGAAAGTGCGTAGTTAACAATAGAGGGTGAAAATGGCGGCTATATCTTCTAAAGTTCCTGCCCTGAGGCAGCAGTCTTCGGTGAAAACTTCATTGTCCTCTGCATCTGAATCTGTATCAGCTTTTACAGCAAAAGATTTGCAGAATCTGTTGCAAGAGACTATGGAAAAGCAAATGCAGCAATTTGTTGAGATAATGGAGAAAATGTTGGAGGAGAAGTTTACAGAGAAATTAAAAGAAATGAGAGCAGACATCACATCTGCAATACAAAGCATGGTTAAAAGTATTGAGATTTTGGATGAAAGAGTGGAAGATCTTGCTCAAAATGATATTAGATTGGAAGCCAAAATGACAGAAACTGAAAATGTAATAGAGAAAATGGATTATGATTTGATTTCGACACAGTATTCTCAGATGGAGTTTGCTTTAAGAATCAGAGGCTTAATAGAAAATCCTAAGGAAAATTTGGAGAAACTGGTTTCTGAGGCTTTGGAAGGGGTGTTGAAGCGACCAGCAGATGAAATAATGCAAGATATAGATAAAATCTTCCGTGTTAATTCGTGGATCGCAAGACAAAGGAAACTACCCAGAGATGTGGTGGTTTATTTTACAAAGAGAATGATTAGAAATGAAGTTATCCAGGCCTCCTACAATATTGATTTTCTAATTGCTGAGCAAAAAGTTCTGATTTTAAAAGAGATCCCTGCAAAGATTTTAAGAAAAAGGAAGGAATTTGCTTTTTTGACACAAGAATTGAGACAACGTGATATTAAGTTTAGATGGCAAATACCAGTGGGTATGGTGGTGACCTATGAAGGTACGAGGTACTGTTTTACTACGGAGATTCAGGCACGTGATTTCTACAGTAATGTTTTAAAAGCAGTCCCCATACCATCTTTGGAATCTACAAAGAAAAAAGGTGTGAGAGAGTCTCAACGTTCCAGAGAGAACCCGCAAGTTGCTGAAGGGTTAACGCAGACAGATGTGAAAGATACAGGAGTGGGTCAAATTTCATTATCACTGGAGAAGGCCAGAAATTGGAAGAGGCGTGCTACTTCTGGACGAATGAATCAAGCCTGAAGATTTAGTCACATAATTGTAAGAGACAATAATGTAATAAGGATTATGGGAATTGGAATTGCTAGAAGGACTAAATATTTGGGGATATATTTTCTACCCTTATAAAATAATTATGTAATATTTCATGTTGCTTTAGTTCTAAGATGATTATAAAAAGTTAATTGGGAAGATTTGTAGTAGTGTTTATTGATATTCTGTAGGTTATGATTTGTTATTTGGATGAAAAATTTCAAGCTTTTAGTTGGATAGAAGAATAGTTTTATAAAATTGATATAAATTGTTTTCTTTGTGATTGAAGTTAATTTGTAATATTTTTATGGGTAATATTGGAATAGGTAATAGAATATAAGAATATAAGAATGATGTGATTATATAAAAATTTCTTAAGTTTGGAAAGTAATCTATGGTATTTTAAGTTGTATAACACATTAGGATAATGTGAATTTAAAGCTTAGTTGGAATGAGGAATTTGTTGTTGTTAGTTGCGAAGTCGTGTCCGACCCATCGCGACCCTATGGACAATGTTCCTCCAGGCCTTCCTGTCCTCTACCATCTTCAGGAGTCCATTTAAGCTCACGCCTACTGCTTCAGTGACTCCATCCAGCCACCTCATTCTGTGTCGTCCCCTTCTTCTCTTGCCCTCAATCTTTCCCAGCATTAGGCTCTTCTCCAGTGAGTCCTTCCTTCTCATTAGGTGGCCAAAGTATTTGAGTTTTAGCTTCAGGATCTGGCCTTCTAAAGAGCAGTCAGGGTTGATCTCCTCTAGGACTGACCGGTTTGATCACCTTGCAGTCCAAGGAACTCGCAGGAGTCTTCTCCAGCACCATAGTTCAAAGGCTTCAATTCTTTGGCGCTCAGCCTTTCTTATGGTCCAGCTTTCACTGCCATACATTGCAACTGGGAAGACCATAGCCTTGACTATACGCACTTTTGTTGACAGGGTGATGTCTCTGCTTTTTAGTGTGCTGTCTAGATTTGCCATGGCTTTCCTCCTGAGGAGCAAGCGTCTTTTAATTTCTTGGCTACAGTCCCCATCTGCAGTGATCTTGGAGCCCAGGAAAATAAAATCTGTCACTACCTCCATTTCTTCCCCATCTATTTGCCAGGAATTGAGAGGGCCGGATGCCATGATCTTGGTTTTCTTAATGTTTAGTTTCAACCCAAGTTTTGCACTCTCCTTCTTCACTCGTAACAAGAGGCTCTTTAGTTCCTCTTCACTTTCTGCCATTAGAGTGGTATCATCTGCATATCTTAGGTTGTTGATGTTTCTTCCGTCAATCTTAATTCCAACTTTTGATTCATCTAGCCCTGCCATTCTCATGATGTGCTCTGCATATAAGTTAAATAGGCAAGGCGACAGTATACAGCCTTGCCGGACTCCTTTCCCAATTTTGAACCAATCAGTGGTTCCGTGTCCAGTTCTCACTGTTGCTTCTTCGCCCGCATATAGGTTTCTCAAGAGACAAATAAGATGGTCTGGTATGCCCATCTCTTTAAGGACTTGCCACAGTTTGTTATGATCCACACAATCAAAGGCTTTAGCATAGTCAATGAAGCAGAAGTAGATGTTTTTCTGGAACTCTCTAGCTTTCTCCATGATCCAGCGTATGTTAGCAATTTGATCTCTAGTTCCTCTGCCTCTTCGAAATCCTGCCTGTACTTCTGGTAGTTCTCGATCCACATACTGCTGGAGTCTAGCTTGTAGAATTTTAAGCATAACTTTACTAGCATGAGAAATGAGTGCAATGGTGCGATAGTTTGAACATTCTTTGGCACTGCCTTTCTTTGGAATTGGAATGTAAACTGATCTTTTCCAATCCTTTCCAAATTTGCTGGCAAATTGAGTGTAGCACTTTTTACTGCATCGTCTTTTAAGATTTTGAATAGCTCAGCTGGAATACTGTCACCTCCACTAGCTTTGTTGTTGCTCAGCTTTTCTAAGGCCCACCTCACTTCACATTCTAGGATGTCTGGCTCGAGGTCAGTGACCACCTCATTGTTTTAGACAATTGATATAAATTGATTTATTTGAGATTGTTTTTATTGGGTATCAGATTGGAAGGTATTATTTTGTATTTGAATAATCATTGATATGATATATATATGTATGTTTGGAATTTACCTATATGAGTTAAAGTTTGATAGTTTGAATAGCTTAGGATTGTTTGCGTAAGTTAGATCATGATTGCTTGTATTTTTATACCCTGTGTTTTGGTATTAGATTGGAAAGTATTATTTTGTATTTGTATAATTATTGATATGATATATATATATATATGTTTGGAGTTTTCTTATATGAGTTAAAGTTCAGTAGTTTAAATAGTTTAGGATTGTTTGCGTAAGTTAGATTATGATTGTCTGTATTTTTATACCCTGTATTTTGCTTTGGGAAGCCGGGGGGGGGAGGGGAAAGGGAGGGAGGGGTTGGGGAGGGGGAAGAGGGTGGGGGGGAGGGGGTTGGGAGGGGTTTTTTTTCTTTTTTGGTTTGTTAAAGATAAAATGTATTGTAAAACTTTTTAATAAAAAAAAATATATATCCATGATTTCGGTATCGACCATTAAAGAAAGGTTCACTTTAATGCACACTGCTATTAGTATAGTTGTTGTTTTTTATAGTGGTATACTTAGATTTATGTTGTATCTTTTTCAAAAACAGATATTTTCAAGATACATTACTAAATCTTTTTATTGGAATTAACAGATTATTGCCTATCAACCATATGGGAAGTCAGTGGACTGGTGGGCCTATGGAGTACTTTTATATGAGATGCTGGCTGGTCAGGTAAGAATGGCTAGGTCCATTTCATGATGTAAGCTTTAAACAATTAAATGAGTTAGGAATGAAAGACAAAATAAGACACATTAAAAATAAAGGTTAACAGCTAAATTTCAAGTTAACAGACCAATTGAATATTCTCTGGAAATTAAAACTGCAAGATATCAGTGATACCATGCAAACAATGGCTATGTCCATGCATCGTCTAAATAATATTTTGTCTTAAAATATGATGTTGAACAAGCCAGTTTTGAAGATCAGGTGTCTCCAAACTTGACAGTTTTAAGACTTGTGGATTTCTGCTGGCTGGGGAATTCTGGGAATTAAAATCCACAAGACTTTAAAGTTGCCAAGTTTGGAGACCTCTGTTGTAGATGAACCAGATAAATAATGTTTAATTTGTTGACCAATTCCTGCCTTGTTTTCCCTTTTTTAAGCTACTTTTTGTCTTGCAACTCTTCAGATTAAGGATCATGCAGACAAAAGCCAGAAATCCAACTATATTACTTTATTCATATATGGTTCTCAAATTATATTTTCAAATATTGTCCAATACTGAAGTATGATTTATTCTTATAAGCCACACATTAGCACATCAAGCATTAATTAAAAATAAACCAGCCATATTATTTATTTATTTATTATTTATTTATTAAATTTTTATACCGCCCTTCTCCCGAAGGACTCAGGGCGGTGTACAGGGCAATAAATATCAAAATATAAATACAAAAGTTAAAAAAGATTAAATAATTATGCTCAATATAATACAATAATTAAAACTATGTTAAAACCAAATCCAAACCCCAAACCCATCAGACCAGGCCGGATTGTTCAAATAGATAGGTTTTTAGATCGCGTCGGAAGGAGCGAAGGTCGGGGGCCATCCAGAGCTCAACCGGTAAACGGTTCCATAGGTCTGGCGCACCCACAGACAACGCCCTCCCCCTGGGGGCCACCAATCGACATTCTCTGATCGGAGGCACCCTGAGGAGGCCCACTCTGTGGGAGCGCACTGGACGGAGGGAGGTTGACGCCGGCAGCAGGTGCTGCTGTAGGTAATCCGGACCCATGCCATGTAGGGCTTTATAGGTCATTACCAGCACCTTGAATCTCACCCGGAGGGCAACTGGCAGCCAATGCAGCTCACGGAGCAGAGGTGTAACATGGGAGTATCGGGAGACCCCAACACCACTCGCGCGGCTGCATTCTGCACCAGTTGAAGCCTCCAAGTGGTCCTCAAGGGCAGCCTTATGTAGAGAGCGTTGCAGTAGTCCAAACGAGAGGTCACGAGCGCATGAGTGACTGTATGCAAGGCATCCCGGTCTAGATAGGGCCACAACTGGCGCACCAGGCGAACCTGGGTGAAGGCCCCCCTAGTCACAGCTCCTATATGATCTAAGGAGAGCTGTGAATCTAGGAGGACCCCCAAGTTGTGAGCCCGATCTACGGGGGGTAATAACTCACCCCCCATAGTAAGAGATGGAATAATCTGCATTTCCCGAGATGCCAGCACGCACAGCCACTCAGTCTTGTCAGGGTTGAGCTGAAGCCTGTTCCTCCCCATCCAGACCCGGACCGCCTCCAGGCAACGGGACATCACGTCGAGGGCATCACTGGGGTGGTTTGGGGTTGAAATAAAAAGTTGGGTATCATCAGCATACTGATGATAACCAACTCCAAAACCACGAATGATCTCACCCAGAGGCTTCATATAGATGTTGAACAGGAGAGGCGAGAGGACCGATCCCTGAGGAACTCCACAAACGAGAGGCCTCAAGGTCGACCTCTGCCCCCCTGCCAACACCGACTGCGAACGCCCCAGAAGGTAGGAGGAGAACCACTGAAGAACTGTGCCTCCCACTCCCAACCCCCTGAGACGCCGCAGCAAGATACCATGGTCGATGGTATCAAAAGCCGCTGAGAGGTCTAACAGGACTAGGACAGAGGAACAACCCCTGTCCCGAGCCCACCAGAGATCATTCACCAGCGCGACCAATGCCGTCTCCATGCTGTACCTGGGCCTGAAACCTGATTGGTACAGGTCCAGATAATCAGCTTCCTCCAAGAAGAAAGGGAGCTGATGCGCCACCACGCTCTCAACAACCTTCGCGAGAAAGCGAAGGTTGGAGACCGGATGAAAGCTATTTAATACAGCTGGGTCCAGGGCAGGCTTCTTGAGGAGGGGTCTCACCACCGCCTGCTTCAAGGCGGCGGGAAAACTACCCTCACCCAAAGAAGCAGTTATCACTGCCTGGAACCAGCCTCATGTCCCATCCCGGGCTGCATAAACCAGCCAGGAGGGGCACGGGTCCAATAAACACGTGGTGGAGCTCAGCTTCCCCATGATCCTGTCCACATCTTCAGGAGTCACAGGATCAAACTCCTCCCAGATAATATCGACAAGACTGCCCTCGTCCTCATCGTCAGACTCTGCCCAGTCGGAGTCCAAACCGGTCTGAATCCGAGCGATTTTGTCTGACAGATGTTGACTAAACTCCTCGGCATGACCCTGCAAGGGCTCCTCCCTCACCTCCTGATTAAGGAGGGAGCGGGTCACCCTAAACAGGGCGGCCGGGCAATTATCTGCGGACGCGATGAGGGCGGCAAAGTAATTAGACCTTGCTGTCCTCATCGCCGCGAGATAAGATCTCGTAAAAGACCTTAGTCGCAACCGGTCAGATTCAGATCGGCTGGATCTCCAACAGCTCTCTAGGCCCCGTCTCCGACGCTTCATCTCCCGGAGCTCCATGGAAAACCATGGAGCCCATTGGGATCTGCACCGGGTCAAGGGCCGCATGGGTACAACTCGGTCGAGTGCCTCCATGGCTGCCTTTTCCCAGGCTTCCACTAGGGCATCGGCCGAGCTGTGAGCAAAGGAGGCAGGTGGGGACCCAAGCGCCGCCTGGAACCGCTCAGGGTCCATTAAGCGCCTAGGGCAGAACCATCTCATTGGTTCAACAACTCCACGACGGGGAGTGGCAAAACGGAAGACCAACCGCAGGAGGTGATGATCGGTCCATGACAGGGGCATGACAATTGGGGAACCCCCACCCAGATCATCTAACCACCGTCCAGATAGAAAAACCAAATCGAGCGTGTGACACCCCCCCATGAGTTGGACCCTGAATAACTTGCATCAGGTCCATGGCCGTCATGGAAACCATGAACTCCCGAGCTAACTCAGATGATCCCCCCAGGGATGGTAGATTAAAGTCACCCAAAACCATAAGTTTGGGGAACTCAATCACCAATCCTGAGAGGATGTCGAGAAGCTCAGGCAGGGCTGCTGCTGCGCGACTAGGCGAAAGGTACACCAGCAGCAAGCCTAACTGAGCTCTAGGGCCACATCTCAGGAGGAGGGACTCACACCCGACTATTTGGACAACGGTGGCCTCCCGCGGACATAAGGTCTCCCTCACGACTACCGCCACTCCTCCGCCCCTACCCTGAGCCCAAGGCTGGTGCAGCACCCGGAAACCCGATGGACAAAGATCAACCAGAGGGACACCGCCCTCTGGGCCCAACCAGGTCTCCGTAATGCAAGCCAGGTCCGCATGCTCCTCCTCAATCAAATCACGTATAAGAGGAGCCTTGTTAGCTACGGACCTGGCATTGAAATACACGAGCCTGAGCTCAGGTGGCTGCTCATCCTCGCTCCCAGAACCATGGGCCGAAACCAGAGGGTCGGAGCGCATCACCGCTTGGAGACAGCGGGGACGCACTCCCGAATATTGATACGACCCTCTGTTCGCATGCCTGCTGCCATTCCCTACCGCCGTGGGAATAGACAAACCCACACCCCGCTCCGGGGCCCCGGAGGCACCCAACCCAAGCCTCGTCACGGCGCGATCAATCCCGGGCCTGGTCTGAGAAACGGTTGGTTATTAGTTGCAAACTGTCTACCAGTAGAAGAATCAATGATAGGCTTCATTTGTGGAGGATAAGGCTCTCTATAATTTTTAAAATTTTCAAAGATAATAGAAGAAGTGGACTTTGAGGGAGCTTAAAATAAGGTTAGGATCATACAGAAAAATACAATACTCTGATTAATTGAAAATCTTTTAGAGCTTGATCATAACCTGCTCTTTGAATTATAACCCAAAACAAACAATGTTTCAATTGCTTTCCCTTCATATAGTTATCGCATAGTCAACAGCTCCTTTTAAAAACTTGAACAGCTTCTTTAGATTGAGATTGAGAGGGTCAGAACACAGCATTGTTGTGACACTGGATTCCAAAACTCCAGGTAACGTCATCCAGGGATCCTAGAGGCTAAGCAGCTGGGAGACCATCATTTCCCAACAGTCAGGGCATCTGATATGAGGCCAACACACTTGGAGGGACCACCAACCTAAAGCTTTGAAATAGCATAAAACATTGTCTCTTCCATTCCCACCACCAAAAAGGAATGGTTCTGTCCTACAACTCAACAGGATGTTATCCATCCTTCCCCCAAACTCCCAGCTTCTTCAGTTAGCTTGGTCAAAGGGTAGTCTGAGGCAGCAGGAAATCTGCTTTTGAATAAATGCTCAGGGTAGGCATTCAACTTTGAATGTCCTGTCAACTTTGCTTTCTTTGAACAGCCTCCATTTGATGGGGAGGATGAAGATGAACTCTTTCAGTCAATAATGGAACATAATGTTTCCTATCCCAAGGCAATGTCCAAAGAAGCTGTGTCAATCTGCAAAGGGGTAAGGTTCTATTGTTCATTCTCTTGATCACTGTAGTCTAGTTACATTCCTCTTTTCCTTGTTGCTACAATAATTGAAGCTCATGTTTTTAGAATAAATTTTAAAAAATTAAAAAAAATCATTCAAAAATTTAAAAAATACACTTTCTCAACCTTTTTTGTGGTCAGTTGGTTTTTTTTAAATTTAAATATAGATTTTAAAAAAATGCTACCTATTTAATTCTTGATGGAGGAGGAAAATTGTTTTTGTATCTAAGAAGGACATCTATTTTTGTATAACAGTGGGAAGAAAAAAAATCTATAAACATATATCTTAGTAAGTACTTTTTCCAGCTACCATTATCTAATCAAATGAACATTTTTAAGGGATAGTAGTGAGTATTACTTTAGTAATTCTGGGTTCAAAAATATATCTGTTCTTTTTTCAAATCTCTCTTTCTCTCTCTCTTTTTTTTTGCTTGTTGACATTAACAAAAATTGAATTTCTACCATAGTGGAAAAATCTGCCTTTCATCTATATTTAGACAAAACAGCAACCAGTTTGGAATTTAGGAATACAGCGAATGATAGACATTTAGGATGAACAGTAGCAGATATTAAGGAAAAGATTACTTGATTGACTGTGTGCTGCTAGTCTCCTTCTGAAAAATCTCATTGTAACTTTATATGTTTGGTTTCCAGTTAATGACTAAACACCCTGCCAAACGTCTCGGCTGTGGGCCCGAAGGAGAGAGAGACATTAGGGAACATGCCTTCTTTAGGAGAATTGACTGGGACAGACTGGAAAACAGAGACATCCAGCCTCCATTCAAACCGAAAGTGGTAAATAAGATGGACAGTAATGTTTCTTTCAGCATTTGGTGTTTATGGTCTGATAACAAAAGCCAAGTTTTATTTTATTTAGATATTTCTCTATCAGTCAGAAAGCTGTGGTAAAATCAGGGGACAATGGGTGTGTAAAATTCTTATCAGAAAAAAAGAATAACAGAGTTGAAAAGGACCTTGGAGATTTTGTAGTCCAAACCCCTGCTCAAACAGGAGACCCTATACCACTTCAGACAAATGGTGGTCCAATGTCTTCTTAAAAACCTCCATTGTGGACCATCCACAATTTCCTGAGGCAAATCATTCCTCTGATTAATTGTTCTCACTGTCAGGAAATTTCTTCTTAGTTCTAGGTTGGTTCTCTCCTTGATTAGTTTCCATCCATTGCTTCTTGTTTTGCCTTCAAGTGCTTTGGAAAATAGGTTGACATCCCCCTTTCTTGTGGAAGCCCCTTAGATATTGGAACACTACTATTGCATCGGATTAATACTTAACTGTACATTGGCCCTTTCTAGAGCTAAGATTATTCTTTAATATACTCTTTTAAGCATGGAGTGGGGATATATTCCATATCAGTGGAATTAATGGGTTCCTTCTAATCCATTTGTATGCAGTCATCCTTTTTTTTAATTTCCTGAGTTAGGTCGTCTTGAAGTCATTATCCTAAAAGACCTGTCTTATTGGATTCCCAGATGACTGGAAGTGTAAGAGGAAACTTCATAGTTCAGAAAGTGTATTTTGGGTGATGTTTCCCACTTTCTCAAAAATCTGTCACTGTTAAATGGTAGCTCTTGGATTCATTTTTGACTTTCCCAGTAGTTATTCTTTTTCTGTTGAAATATATATGATTTAACATGTCAAAAAAAATCCCACATGGACGTAAAGTGCCAGTAGTAATATATTTCTAAGATTAAGTAGCACTTGTACTTTTGAAGAGTTTGATTGAATTATTTTTCATACAATCACTAGGTACTTAAGGCTGTTTTTTCTGCTTCAGTGTGGGCAACAGAGAAGATCTTGAATTACATTTTGTACCAAGACGGGCTTTTAAAAATGTTGGGAGGAGATGTAATACCATTTTTTTAAAAATGGAACAGAATAAACTGGGGATGTGAAAGAAGTAATCTGTAAAGAATTTATTTTTAGTACGTGGGCTGGAATTCAACCATAATTCCCATCACGTTAAAACCTTTTCTGATTGCTATGAAGTAGTTTGCCCTTTCAAAACACAACAACAAAAAAATCCATAGTATGTATTGTTCGAACCATTTTTCAGTTGATTGCTGCAACCAGAAATTAAGAGTGTGCTTTTGGCAGAAAAATGAACGTGTTCATGGCAAAACTCCCTGCAAGACAGCTGTGAGCAACAGCAGTTACCATTTTATGTATATTTCCCCACCAAAAGGGGAATATATTAGAGCAAGAATGATCTGGGGGAAGGGCATAGTATGTAAATCTCCCCACACAGATCAGTAACATGAAACAGAAAGTCTGTGAAATTAATTTTTAAAGGATTTTAAAATTATGGCATTGCATCTTTTTAATACAGTGAGATTGGATTTAACCTAAATGATAATACATCTTGAAGCATTTCTGTTGAAGTTATTTTCCTCTGTGAAGAGCCTAACCAATCAGGAGACATTTCTACCACCCATTTCATTTCATCACACTTTGTTTAATATACCACCCCAGTCTGTATAGACTTCCCATGGTTCACCAGGCTGAAATGTTTCTGACTGGTAACAGTATTCCCAAATATGTAATAATTGGAATGCAGAAATTCTACAATATAAATGTTTGGGCACATAACTAGGTCCTAGATGTACATTCAAATAAAGATGTATAATTTGAAATAAAAATATTGCATATGAAGTCTAAATATGATCACCGTTGTTGGACCAGGCAGCCTAGTCAACACAAGAATTCTTGTTTTTCATATTCCCGGGCACCAGGTTTAGTTTTCATCCACCTGTATGTAATACCCAAGACAGTTCTGACTTTTAGTATCAAGAATATTATTATAGCCCTTTCATTCAAGGCCAAAAAATGTGCTTCCCTTCTCTGATCCTCAGAGTACGTTAGAGTTTTTAAGTAATCTATCATCTGTTTACTTAACGTTGCTTTCCAATTTGTAAATCTCTCTCTTTTTTTAATTGCAGTGTGGCAAGGGCGCTGAAAACTTCGACAAATTCTTTACCAGAGGACAACCAGTATTAACGCCACCTGATCAGCTGGTCATTTCTAACATAGACCAAACAGATTTTGAGGGGTTCTCCTATGTCAACCCGCAGTTTGTACATCCCATGTTGCAGTGTGAAGTATGAAAACAATAGACTCAGGAAAGCCAAACCCACCCACCCCCGCCCCCAGTGGGAAATTTCCCTTAGTCCTGGAGTTTTTAGACCTTTGCCTTGTTGATTCCATTTGGGTCTGGGAATTGTAGGGGTAAGGAGGAAGGGAAGATGCCGAGGAACATGTGGACATAGAAGATCACCCAGTGTATTTATCTAGGAACCACTGATGCTTATAGATTACTGCTAACCTTTGTCATTTTTATAACTTTGACTATTTTTCTCTATCTCCTGTACCTCTGAAAACTTCTTCTGAAACAGTTAATTATGAATCTGAGACTATCATGTGGGGTTAAGGAAAAAAGAGATGAAAATGTAAGTTGACTAAAAAATAAGGGGCTGGGACTGGGGGTGGGGGATGGAATAAAGGGAAATCCAGAAAATTTTCTTCAATATTACAGTTGGCCAGTCTATGATAAAACAAATATATGAACAAACAAGGCCCATAAGAGCTTTTAAAATTACTTGATCACTATAGAGGTTTCATATAGGTTTTCAATATAAAGTTTTCAGTATAAAATAAAAATTATGTGCATAGGATGAATACTAACTAGAGCCTCTGATGAACTAGCTCCAAGGTAAAACTGCATAATACTGATATATGTATTATTTTTAATCTCCATGAGATTATATTATGATCCAGGGTGCCAATTTGCTATTTAATTTACATCACTAGTCAAGTTTATTATAAAGCCAGTTTTAATATTTTATCCTAAATATTTCTTAACTGGGCTCGAAGCTAATCTACACAACCCTAACTCTTCAACTTATATTTATTTATTTAGTAAACTGCATGAATAAAATATAAAAAGTGTACAGTAAATTAATAGAGATGTAGAATTCAGAGTCAAGCCTGAAATCATTAAGGAATGTTTCTAAAAAATATATTCAGATTTTAACAGATTGGTTTAGAATAACGTGGAATCACAGAAATCAAAGTGAAAACCTAACATGGAATAAGTTTTCTTCAACTGCTGTTGAATACATTTTTGAATATGCATCATGCAATGAATTTTGCATGTTTAATGAACAGCATTAAGTGAATCCATATTATGAGTAATTATATCACCTGTGATACACATAATACATATTTTAATAAGACACAGCTGTGCCATATGAGGGAAAGTTCTTTGGGAGGAACCTTTTAGCTACAGCTTAATGTTCAATTACAATTTTGATTTATTTGGGATTTTTAAAGTTCCGCACCTTGTTGATAGATTAGGGAAGTCTGTGCTCTTCTGTGCTGATCTTTATGTAGTTCTACTGCTAAATCATCTTAAATTGCCATGAGACTTTGAGCACAGTGAACACAATGCACATGCATGTGCAAAGTTTACCCACCTCCCAGCTAGTATGAGGAGCTGCTGGTGCATGCCAGGCCAATTCCCCCCCCCCCCATTTCTTTCGGAAGAACTTGCAACATGTCCCTAAATCAATTATTTGATCTCAAGCCATTTAAAAAGCAGTATGAGGGCTATGTAAGAACTTGAGCAGGAAATTTGGAGAACAACCATATATACCTGTGCTTTTATTATTATTATTATGAGGCTTTCTTTCAAGAGGTTACTGGGCACTTACTGCATATCTATTACTTTGAAGCAGGAAAGCAATATATTCGAGCTATAATCAGATGCTTCATAGAATTTTACTCCCCTGCTTATAAATTAGTTCATTTCCTCCCCTCCTCACATATCCCCCCCCTGGTATTTTACTAGAATTTAACCCATTTTAAAGATCATTAAATAGTGGACCTGTAATTCTTTTGCATGTACATGTGATAGGCTTCCTCTTGTAATGTTTTCCCTCTTAATTTCTGTACATTTAGCTGGCAATATATGTGGATGTAAGTTCCTGGACAGCCCATCTGCTTCTCAGTTTGGCCACACAAAAATGCATTCCCAAAATGAAAAATATTCCACAAAATTTAGTAGAAAAGGTTCCCAATTGTATTTGAAGATTATTTTTTCATACCAGCTTAAAATGTGAGAAAATCCTCTTTAGTAAGCTCTTGCTTTCCTGAACATATTCATTTTCTCCAAGCATCTGTGCAAGGGTCATTTTATGCTTACCTTTTTGCCTTTCGTATGTGAATCTTTAGCATAGAAAAACATGCACAAGAAGCTACATGTGAACAGAATACACATAGAGACATACTTTTCAGCATGTTCAGGATTTATTAGGAAAGTTTTTTTTTTAATACAGGCCGTCAGAAGGGTTGCAATCATGACAAAATAAGCCAGGTCCTCACACATGATAGCATGTATTTTCCTCTACGTCTGTGTGATCCTAAACCTAAACCTAAGCCCCAAATAAACCCCATATAAGCTGTGAAACCAAGTGTAGTCATGAGCTGCCTGGGAAAATTGAGGATGCTAGTTTCAGATGCCATGTGGTGAACCGCCTATGATCATTCTGTGAGATAGGCAGCCATACAAATTCAATAAATAATTAATAAATAAAATAACAAGAGCACTGCCATCTCACCAAACAAGTAATGGGATTTTTTTGCATGCGATAGTTAACAGTTTTTTTGTGCAGCTTTGTGCTGCACCTTGTAAAAATTATTCCTGTCATTGGCACACTTCTTATTCCAGTTCTTATACCCTGTGTTCCAAATAGATACAAAAAAATAAATAGGCTTGCAAAAATGCACTGTATCTCTAGTTCAGCTGAGAATCAATCAAGCAGCCGTGCCCTTGGTGAAAACCATAGTATCAACAAATATCTTAAAGCAGGAGATATGCATGTTGTTAAGTGGATGTAATATTGGAAGTTGTAGCAGCCTGTAAGAGCTCTGCAGATTTAGCTGTTGTTTAATAGTATAAATATATTTAAATATAAGAAATATTAATATTTATACTTACAATGCAATAGTATAAATATTTTTTAAAAACATGACCAATATACAGAAAGCAGTCATTAAACATAAAAAGATTGAACATATTAGATAAAATGTAATTGACATCTATTTTTCTTTGCCTATTTTTCATCACATTGCCAGTTTTATAAAAAGTTGTGCACATTTTGCTTTTTTAAGTGTATAATTTCATTAGGCTGGGCCAGAGTCTAATGGAAAACTCTGGGGCACAGATCCATCACCAGCCCATATATGGGCATTTATTTATTTTTTAATCCCATTTATATCCCGCCCTTCTCCGAAGACTCAGGGCGGCTTACAATTTAAGCACAAACCAATGTGCTTAGCAATAGCCTTCATTCTATGTATATGCCTGCTTATTAGGGCTTTCCCCCCCCCCCCAAGCGGCATTCTTACAAAGTCAGCTTATTGCCCCCAACAATCTGGGTCCTCATTTTACCTACCTCGGAAGGATGGAAGGCTGAGTCAACCTTGAGCCTGGTGGGATGCGAACCTGCACTAATTGCAGGCAGCTGGTGTTACTTGAGGCATTAGCCCACTGCTCCACCAAGGCTCTTATTTAAAGTTTCATTTTATTCAAACACACTTTAACTTATTGGAGAGATGCATCTATCATGGTAATAATATTTGGGGAAACACAAATGAAAAATTACCATGAACACCCTAAGTAGAAAACTTTTGTTTCAAGAAACTAAGGATTTTGTTTGTAGGAAAGCCTAGGTTGCTTCAAACTCTTTTAGTGGATTGCTTTGTATGTAAAGCAATACAATTATTAATAAGTGCCAACATTCTATGTAACATTTCCACAGTGAAAGAAACAAAATGCCAAATTTCTCTTGTGTAAAATCTGATATTTGAGCAATTTTATTCAAGTCTGGGATATTTCAGTATCTTTACCAAAAAAGAGATACTAACTATGACATAGGATGTAGACTCTCAGAACCTGGAGTTTAGATTTGCAACCACTGACTAATTTGTTTCAAAAATGTAAATTATGTAGATTTGGAACATATCACATAGAAAATAATAATGTCAATTAAAACCAGTTTAATTTTATCCCAACATATTGGGGTTTTTTTCCCTAATCCTATCAATTTGGATAGCATAACTTCCCCACTACAAAGTCTTCAAAAGGCTGCAAAGAAAGGAAAGGCCATGGCTGAAGAATACCCTGATTTGCATATTAAAAGGCTAGGGCACAGGTCTGCAACCGGCAGCTCTGGAGCCGCATGCGGCTCTTTCAGCCATCTCCTGCGGTTCCCAGTCCTCTGCCATGTGCAGTCCCCCCCAAAAAAAGTGGGACTAAAAAAGTTCAATCAATTCAAATATGCAGGGTAGGTGCATATCTCGCCTTGGCTCCACTCTTCAGTCAAACCCTGTTCTGCACATGCGCGCATGTACGCACATGTGCACACATTTTTTGCGGCTCCCAGTTTTTCCTTTTGTGAGGGAACCGGTTCCAAGTGGCTCTTTCACTGTTTCAGGTTGCTGACCCCTGGGCTAGGGTATCATCTGTCTTGTTTCCAGTTAGAGAATTGTTTTGCAACTGATGGGAAATAGTCAGTGGTGGGATTCAGCCGGTCCGCACCGGTTCGGTAGAACTGGTAGCTAAATTTTGTTGTGTTCGGAGAACCAGCTGAACCTACATTGCTTCTGGAAGTCCATTCTAGGCCTGGAGGAGGCCTCCCAGGCCTAGAATGGCCCACAGGAAATGGCCCACAGTCCATTCTAGGCCTCAGAGGCCCAGGCTTACATCCGCACAGAGAACCAGTATTTGAATCCCACGACTGGAAATAATGTCACTCTTTGATCCTAGAAAACAACCAACTCCTAAAGCTGGCAATAGTAGACTAAATAGACCAGGCAACACACTGCGTGTTTTTATCCAAGTATTAGATAGTGAGAAATTAAATTTAAATTTTATTAAAATTAAATAAACAAATATGAGAAGTTGCTCAAGAAGGTATTGTTTCAGAATAAACAGAATAACAGAGTTTTCAAGCCCAACCCTCTGCTCAAACAGGAGACCTTACACCAGGGGTGTCAAACTGCCGGCCTGCGGGCCAGACGCATCATGCAGAAGCTGCGTCTACCCCATTGCAGGCAATGGCAAAACAGTCCCAATTCGTTGCACGACATCACGTGACGTGGCGAGTTTGAGATGTCTGCCTTACACCATTTCAGACAAATCCTTGTCCAATCACTTCTTAAGATCATAGGGACTTAAATGTGTAGCACTTACCATAGACAGTAATAATGGTATACACAATTTATGCTATGAATTATATTTTGGTCCCCTGTTCATTGTGGGAAAAATAGCTCTACAAATGGAGTTATCTTCTTTTTAATTACCTCAGTTGACAATTCATAGCTGATAGCAAGAGCCATGACAAGAAGCAAACAAATAAATGCAACAAAGCCACACACGCACATGCACACACAGAGAGAGAGACAGAGAGAGAGTATAAAAATGCACCACAGCAGTGACCCAGATAATCCCTATCCTATGAGACTATCATTTTTGCCTCATGCTAATAGCCATTGATTCTAATTTTTGGCATTTTATCTTTCAGCTAAGAGGTTGCGTAGAACTAGCAGGACAGTCAATTGAGTTATCTAAGGGGGGGGGGTGAAGAATCAAAGTCAAGGTGGTGATAGACAAAAAATAGAGAGGGTTTTGATCACTTCTTAGTCATACTGTCTTCTGGACCTTTTTTTATTTTTAAGTACTCCGCAGATGCTTTTGTGCTCCATATAGGCACAATCAGTTGCTGCCTTGCTGCAGTGCAAAAAAATTATAGTATAGGAAGACATGGTGCCCAGGCCTGACTGCTTGTTCATTACATGGGGCATGCTCCCCAAAATTGAAAAATCTCATAACCTCCTTGTAAAATGGGTGAGATTGCAAGTGGTCCTTGACTAAAAACCATTCATTAAGTGAACATTCAGAAAAGCTCTAAAAAACGTGACTTACCGCAAGTCCTCATGCTTATGACTGTTGCAGCATCGCAACAATCAAAATTCAGGCACTTGGCAATCACCATGTATTTATGATGATGGCAGCATCCTGGGGTCATTGGATTGCCATTTGTGATCTTCCCATACATGCAAAGTCAGATTTGCTTAACGGCCACATTAATTGTGGTGATTTACTTAACCACCATGACAAAAAAAGATTATAAAGTTGGGCACTTTACAATTCACTTAACAACTGCCTTCCTGAGCAATGGAAATCCTGATCCCAGTTGTGGTTGTAAGTTGAGGACTACCTATACATTCAGTTATGCCAAACAAGGGTTTGAAAATTAATTGCAAGCAGTCTTATTAAGATAAGAAACTGGCTTGAAACACCTTTTCAGATAAAATGCCAAAAGAGCTTGGTGCATGAGACGAATGAGCATAAACTCAGAAGCTTGGAAGGGAAATATTCCGAATATTAGGGCAACAGTAGAATTATCCCTTGTTCAGGTAGAGAAGCAGTGGGTGGTTGCTCAGTTCAATAGGCTTGGGCTTCCAAATTTAGCTAGGAGAAATTGTGGCCCTCTGCTGGGAGATAAGGAAATAAATCTGGGGCTATCCTAAAAATAGGTCCTCTCAGCAAGTGCAACAGACCAAAGAACCATGCCCTGATCTCTAAAGGAGATTATCCTGTTTCCAATAAAATGACTATATTACAAATACATTTTGGGAACTGTAAATAGGCATACAAGAAACCAGCTTGCTGCAATTCACATCTGAAGGCATTCTCTGGATCCAAATGGGAGCACCATAAAGGAGGTGAGAGGTTAACTTCAATATTAAAAGCTTAAATAACAATGCAAAAAATACCGATTCCTTTTAAAAGAAACCAGCAGTTTCAAACCCCAAAGTTTCTGGAAAGCACAACTTACATCGGTGAGAAAAATAACACAGGAAAGTCTTGACCTATACTCTGAGTTGCTTATCTTTGTGACGATTCTAACCTTTCATTTTGCATAATTTATCCCTAAGGAATTATTCTAAAATTTGAAAACAAAAAATACAATCATTTAATAATTCAGTTAACGGTCCAGGTCTATATCAGAAAGATGGTTGTGCTTAAAACACAAATATTCCCCTTTTCAAATCCTGGCAAATATGGTTCAAGCTTATTTAATACATTTTTGAATCAAGTATAATTTGAGAAAAAACTAGAAATTATCCTTCCCTATTCCCTGGACCTGGGCAAGACTTCAGTAAAACTGGCCTGCCTTGTCATATCAGAGATGAAGGATAGATACAGGATCTTGATAAGATCAAGCAGTCTTTGGTCATTGAACAAATACTTCGGCTTTAGCCATAATGTACAGTACCTTTTAAAAAATACAATCAACAGATCCGTGAATTCTGCATACATTTTAAGGCCTTTGTGTATTTTTCAGTAAGATAGGAGAAATTACTTTTGTTAGATAATACAAATGCATTCCTTGTTAAATTTATTTAGATAAATACATTCATTTGCTTTAGAGTCGATGTCTGCTAAACAACTGCAATATTTTTTGTCACTGGCCAGTCCCACATTACTCTAAAGCCATGTATTCTTTCTTAAAAGGCACAAGATGTGGATCTGACAAAATTTCTTAAGCAGAATGGTAAACCCAAAGTAGACATTGCTTTTTTAAAAAAAATGAAAATGAATTGACCAAACAGTACTCCATTACCAGGAGCACTTACACACATGAACGTTGCACAAATCCCATATATTTTCATTCTTGCTGTTTCCCTACTGCTATGAAGATGCTTTTCTTCGTGAAGAAGAGCCCAGTGTCATGGTTCTGACAAATGCAGTACTTCAAAGAACTTCAAGACATTGTTTACCTTAAAGAATCTTTTATTATACTTGCATAGCTTTGGCACGTACATATTAGAAGCCAAGATCTGAATTCTGAATTCTCCTCCCCTGAACACATCATATCAAACACAATTCCCTGCCTTAATTTAAACGTCATAAATCACATTCTCCAATTAGTTTAAAATGCAAACTTTCCCTCCTGTTTAACAACCGGCCAAATTCTTATCTTCTCTTATTACAAACAGTCTTGAGATACATTCTCCCTACTCCCCCCAGCGTCCACTAATTCTAGCTCTAAAAGTAATGTACGAGTTAAAGGAAGGCTACCTCTCCCTATGTTCTCAAGCAAGAACATCCAGTGTTAGCAGCATTGACACCCAGCACATTCAGGCTCAAAGATTTGTCTGGTATGAGACTTTGGCGTCATAAAAAACCATAGGTCCTTAGCAATTAGTATTAAATAAATTAATTAATTAATTAAGAGGAATTGAGGTCAAATTGGGCTATCATGACTAGTAATTATTAAGAGCCTTCATGAATTTTTCTAGTCTCCTTTTCAAAACATCAGTGTAGTGTGTTGCTGTATCTTCTGCTACATTCCATTCTTGTAATTTGTGTTGTGGGATGACTTTTCTTTTTGTCCTCCATCTCCATCAGTGATTGATGCTGATAATATGCTCTAATATTTTGAGAGAGGAAAAAACAACCACATCTCCCTAACTATCTGCTTCACCTCATGCGTAACTGTAAACACTTTTCATAATCCCGTCACAAAATAGTTTGGTTGCTTGGGCTTCTGTATCCTCCTGCTAAAGTTGTAGGAATAGTTACATTATTATTAACTTCTTTTCTTTAAATCTGAATGCCAGATTACTGGCATTAAGACACTTTGTCATTGGGACCATGGAGTTTGTCCTTGCAAAGCAATAGTCATGCTTAGTGTCTCCTCCCTCTTAGCCCTCTACGTTAGAGCTTCTCTAGTTAATTTAGGCTTATACATTTGCTTTTTAAACCCTTCAGACTTGGGTTTTGTCTAACTATCTGGTTCAGCATGGCTTTGCTAGAGCAGGGCTTTCCAATTTCTAGAATTTAGCTCCTGAATTAAGTCCCTCAAAAACAATCTATAGGGACTCTTAATACCTTTGCTTTGTTTTCAGCTATTAACTAATTAATTAAAGAGTAGCTCTTCTCCTCACCCAAGTGCTTAAGTTCTGTGTGTATTAAACCTCCATTTTGCTGCTTTGTCAGTGGGCTTTCTAGAAACTAAAATAGATCAACCAACATAGCAGATAGGTTTTCCTGTTTGGCTTAACAGTATGTGGAATTAAAGCAATCTTTACTTGACTTAAGAGCTAAGACTGTATACAGTATCATCAGTTTAGAAAGCATCTTTTCACAGAACAAAGTATTGGTTCGACTTCGGAATAAACTTGTCTGCAAAATGAGACCAATGGAACATCTTATAAGAATACACTTTTGAAGGTCGCCCAAAATAATACTTTGATGTAATTAGGGCATTATCCCATACTCTTTCTTGCTCCCTCTTTACTCCAGAAGGATCTGTCCAATGAAGGAATGTGTAGGAACAAAACTCAAGTGCTTAACAGAACATATTTGGCATGGACTGCTTGTGAGTCTAGGCTTATATTGCATGAGTCAAGTGTATGAATATCCATTTAAGAGTCCTGAACCTAACTTTACACATTATTTTAGAGAAAAATTATTTTATTTTCAATTTGGAAATTGGGAGGGTGAGGGTGGGAAAGAATGAAATTATACTGAATATTAAATAGTTGTGACAGCTGTCATTGCATCTGTAAAATGTGTTAAATTGCATTGCGACTATTTTCAACCCCCCTTAAAAACACCCCCCAATTGTTTATTTGCAATGTAAGAAGCAAATCCAAAACTACAGTATCTGAAATATTTAAAATTGACAGTGATTTAATACCGCTCATAGTTTTATCATGTTATCAGTAAATGGTTGTTTCAGTGAAGCTTGGCATTTATACCACCTTATAATGCCTGCCATTAAAAGGTCTCTTGGGATATAAAAATGTTACAGGTACTCCTCAACTTACAACAGTTCATTTAGTGACCGTTCAAAGTGCCACTGAAAAAAAGGGAGTATGGCCATTTTTCACACTTATGACCATTGCAGCATCTCCATGGCCAAGTAATCAAAATTCAGATGCTTGGCAACTGGCATCTATTTGGGTTGGTTGCAGCGTCCTGGGGTCAGGTGATCGCCTTTTGCAACCTCATGAAAAGCAAAGTCAATGGGGAAGCCAGATTCACTTAACAATTGTTAGTAACAATTGTTACTAACTGAACAATTTCAGTGATTCCTTTAACACCGGGGTCTTCAAACTTGGCCCTTTTATGACTTGTGGACTTCAACTCCCAGAATTCCTCAGCCAGGCTTGCCTGCCTGAGGAATTCTGGGAGTTGAAGTCCACAAGTCATAAAAGGGCCAAGTTTGAAGGCCCCTGTGTTAACAACTGTGACCAGAAAGATTGTAAAATCCACTTAGCAACTATTTTGCTTAGCAACAGAAGTTTTGGGGTCAATGGTGGTTGTGAGTCAAGGATTACCTGTAATGGAGACAATATAGGTGTTCTCATAACTGTATTACAAGTGTGGGATCTAGGAATAATGGACTCCTTTTCTCAACTCTGCCAATGATTTTCTTTGTGTGGCCTTGGGCAAGGTATGAAACTTTCTGCCTCAATTTCCTCATTTGTTAAATGGGGATAATAATAATATCCTCACAGTCTATTGTGAGGTCTATTGTTTGGTTATTATTCTTGCTGCACTTCTAAGGTTAAAAAAACCAAGTATTAAACTTTTTAATAGAGAATCCAACAATTTACATATTTTGCTGAATATGCTGTGCTATTTGTACTTTTTTATACAACTTTTAATAGTACTGGTGAGAACAAAAAAAATGCATAACCCAATATGTGTCTCATACATGATCTGGGATATTTTAGCTCTTGCCAAGCAAAGTTCTGTGCAGATGTTGCAAGATGCAGCTTTTGCTTAAGTATGAAGGCAGGTTTTCTATTAAAGGGGTTCAAACTTTGCTTAAGCGAAAGCATCATGGAGTGTTCTAGCATATTGTCCAGATCAAGAAATTGGACACCATATATTTTCAGGCAAGATTTCATGAAATACGGAAGGGATGGGAGGTCTTTTGAAGGCAACTAGTCCCATCAACAGAAATTAAATTGCTTTATTTCAAACCATAAGCAAGCTGCACATTTACATGATCATATAAATTAGTATGACAAGACAAAAAGCTGGAGAACTCGATTTTGCTCAGAGTTAATTGGGTGTCTTCTGATCATTGTCAGAGACTGAGTTGATTATTCTCAACAACTGGTGTAAAGAGTGTCAAATTGTGTACTGAGAGAGAGCCTGAATCCATTTTGATTTGATAGCCAAATTTTTACAAAAATCCACAGGGAATTTCTCCTATGCAAACCTCATGACAATCTCTGTGAAGGAGATTTTTGGGGTAAAGTATGCAAAGAACATAGGTACATCTACCTGTTTTTAACAAGACACCCCTTTTCCCCTGAGTATGCCTCAAGCCTTTCACAGCAATCCATCTTTCCATCTTAGGGAGTGATTAAGCCTTTTAAAGAGAGCCAGTCTGGTATAGGGGTTATAGCATCGGGCTAGAAACCAGGAAACTCTGAGTTCTAATCCCTTGTTGTGCATAAAGCCAACTCAATGTTCTTGGCCAGTCACTTTCTCTCAGCCCTAGGAAAGAGGCAGTGGCGAACCACTTCTGAAAAAGCTTGCCAAGAAAACTGCAAGGACTAGTCCAGGCACTCTTGAGAATCAGACACAATTGAACAAAAAAAGCAAAACAGCTTTTGCAAGGATAGACACCTCTAACTCCATCTGAGTATCTATAGATGCATCCCTCCCCCTCTTCCTCATGTGGACTGGAATCAAAATGTTAATTTTAACCAATTCATGATTATCTTATTTATTTATACTTAATTATTATATAGAGTTCAGACCTAGGATTTGTTTCTACTGTAATCAGTGCCCCAAACAACAAACTTCAGAGCTTTTATTTCTTTTCGTTGCTTAGAAGGTGTACACAATCCAATTTAATAAAAATGTAATGTAATTTTGCCAATGTAAAGCCTAAGATCCACGTGCCACATGGAAGGGATATCTTATAGCTTCTATACTATGAATTTTTCGCAATGAAAGAATGAGAATTATCACATCATATTTGCTGTGTCCTCGTTCTCTCTTTGGACAAAAGTCAAACCAATCAAATTTTACATTTTATATATGCTACTATTTTAAGACTCAATATTTCTATTTGGAAGACAAAAATGTTTTCTAACTATTTAATAATCGCATGGTACTGTAAAGTAAATGGAAAGGCCATTCATTTGCTGGGAGAAGATGTTTTTAAAAATGGACGAGATTAATGTACAAATTGTTGCACTTTTTCCTTAAACTTAACAATTAAACTTTGTTTGCATGACTTTTTTTGTTAAATAGTAATGATAGTTTGAAAGCAAGTTGAGTATGAATAAAGATACTGACCATTATTTTTGTGGAAGTCTTTCTTAGTTAATTGTTTAATTAATGAGAATTTTTCAGTTTTAACTAGATGGTTCTCCACTGGCTAAATAAGTCTTTTTGCCTAATTGTTCATTATATAAGAACGATTAGTTTACTCCACTGTGTGTACAAAATCCATCCTACTAACCAAGTTAATTCTACAATCAACATTGATTTTTTAAAATCCTGCAGCTGAGTAAATATCCTTTTTTTCTGTAGATCAAAGAGGTATAACCTTTTTGGCCTCCCATCAGGTTGATTGGGGGGAAAATGGGTCTGGAGTACCTTAAGGAACACCTGCTGCCGGCATCAACTTCCCTCCGCCCTGTGCGTTCCCACAGAGAGGGCCTCCTCAGGGTGCCACCGGTCAGAGAATGTCGATTGGTGGCCCCCAGGGGGAGATTCTTCTCTGTGGGTGCCCGGGAGCTATGGAATCAGCTACCGGTTGAGCTCCGGACGGCGCCCGATCTTCGCTCCTTTCGCCGCGAGCTAAAAACATACTTTTTTGAACAAGCTGGCCTGGCCTGATGGGGAATTGGGGGGGTTGTTATTGTTATTTTATTGGGGTTTTAAGATGTATTAATTGTTTTTAGTATGGGCATGTATTTAATTATTTTTTAACTTTTGTAATCCTGTATTTTTATTCTTGCCCTGTTCACCGCCCTGAGTCCTTCGGGAGAAGGGCGGTATAGAAATATTATTAAATTAAATTAAATTAAATTAAAACCCTCATAATTATGGAGCATTGTTGGCGATCCATGTAATAGACAATATTGAATGTGATGATGAGATAAAGGTTTGAGTTCCTGTCAGCCTGTTTCTAGCTACTCCTGCCCAGTTTGAATTACTGGATGTAACTATATATCTAAAATGATTAGATACGTGTAAAACTCTTTTCAAGCTCAACCTATTAAGATAAAATGGAGAACACTTATTTTTATATCCTTGTTCTGGAACTTTTTAATGTTCAGCTCTTTAATTATTTGCATTATGGAAAAGTTATTTGTAGAGATGTGTGATTATTAACAGAGCTTTGGAAAGCTGCTGCCAAAGCAAAAAGGGGATTGCTGTCTAGGATCTTGCTAAGATGTGAAAAGCACAAGACCGGATAAAATAAGGAGAATGGAATGCATTACTGGCATCAGCTCTGCTTATTTGAGACAACCCACCTGATAAATATTGGGATGAATCACGAAGCGGAATGTGTGCACTTGCATTTCAGAAAAGAGTTGGGGCTCCAAGTACTGGTAGTTGTTCACTGAAAAAAGCCACCTTCTCACAATGCATGAAAAATGAAAGCAACCTTCATTACCCATTCATTGTTGTCTGTCTTTCAAATAAGTTCCATTAAAAAGGATGCATGTTTTATGTTGCAAAGAATGTTACTCTGACCATCTCAGCTGAAGAGCAGAGAAAAACTTCTTTCCCTTTTAGCAAACTATTCTTTCCACTCTGATGAGGGAGGAAGCTAAAAAGGGTGAAGGCCCTTGGATCTGGGTTTTGATGTCGGTGGCAAGAATGTGGCACGTAATTGAAAAGGCCAATGAAAAAAGAGAAATGGTGTCAGACTTGTTTGGCAGTACCTGAACTGTAAAACAATCTATGGCAGGGGTCCCGAAACTCTTCAGCTCATCAGCCTCTTCATGAAATTTTGGATTGTTAATTGACCCTCAAACATTTGTTATATGAAAATAATTCAGTGAATACTATTTGAACTAGTAATACTATGAACAACAACAATGGATAATCCCATTGAACTTTTGGGGTCAGTATTGTTCACTTTGGAGAACCCTGACATATAGAATGAGTTTCTCTAAAAATCTGAGCGAAAGGTTTAATGTTGAAAAAAGTTCAATGGTGAAAAAAGTAAGGTTCTACATTTAGGCAAGAAAAACCAAATGTACAGGTTTAATATAGGGGGTACCTTGCTCAATAGCAGTAACTGTGAGAGGGATCTCAGAGTCCTAGTGGACAATCACTTAAATATGAGCCAGCAGTGTGCTACAGCTGCCAACACAGTGCTAGGCTGCATTGATAGAGGGATAGAATCAAGATCACCTTTACGGGAGCACCTCTTGCCGGCGTTAACTTCCCATCGCCCTGTGCGCTCCCACAGAGAGGGCCTCCTCAGGGTGCCATCGGTCAGGGAATGTCGACTGGCGGCTCCCAGGGGGAGAGCATTCTCTGTGGGCGCGCCTGCCCTCCGGAATCAGCTTCCAGTTGAGCTCCGGATGGCTCCCGACATTCGCTCGTTTCGCCGCAACCTGAAGACTTGGTTGTTTGAACAGGCCGGCCTGGACTGAGGGATTGGATTTTAGAGTTTAAATTTTAAAAATTTTAAATTTTAGAATGTATTTATTGTTTAGGGCTATTGATTTAATCTTATTTTAATTTTTTACCTTGTGTGTTGTTTATAGCGTTTTAATTGCCCTGTACACCTCCCCGAGTCCTTGGAGAGGGGTGGTATATAAATCTAAATAAATAAATAAAT
Source organism: Vipera berus (assembly GCF_964194415.1). Lineage (NCBI taxonomy): Eukaryota > Metazoa > Chordata > Lepidosauria > Squamata > Viperidae > Vipera > Vipera berus. The sequence goes on along the minus strand of NC_138203.1, from coordinate 154,975,207 downwards.
AAGTATTAATACCACTTTACAATGCCTTGGTAAGGCCACACTTGGAATACTGCATCCAGTTTTGGTCACCACAATGTAAAAAAGATGTTGAGACTCTAGAAGGAGTACAGAGAAGAGCAACAAAGATGATTAGGGGACTGGAGGCTGAAACATATAAGGAACGGCTGCTGGAACTGGGTATGTCTAGTTTAATGAAGAGAAGGAGGAGGGGGACATAATAGCAGTGTTCCAATATCTCAGGGGTTGCTACAAAGTAGAGGGAGTCAAGCTATTTTCCAAAGCACCTGAGGGCAGGATAAGAAGCAACAGATGGAAACTAATCAAGGAGAGAAGCAATCTAGAACTAAGGAGAAACTTCCTGACAGTTAGAACAATTAACCAGTGGAACAACCTGCCTCCAGAAGTGGTGAATGCTCCAACACTGGAAGTTTTTAAGAAAATACTGGACAGCCATTTGTCTGAAATGGTATAGTGTTTCCTGCCTGAGCAGGGGGGTGGGCTAGATGACCTTCAAGGTTCCTTCCAACATTATTATTATTATTATTATTATTATTATTATTATTATTATTATTATTATTATTATTATTATTATCATCATCATCATCATCATCATCATCATCATCATATCATCATCATCAGAAATTCCAGCAGATGTTTCAGTTTCCAACTAGACTGTATAAAAGCAAATCAAGGCTGTCGGCTTCTCACACTTGTGCTTGTGTTCTTCCAACCAAAGGGGAGGAGGCCTGGGTCTCTTGAGAAGGGGATCAGTTTGCAACTAGAGAGTGCTATGGAAATGGCTATTAGTCACTTGTGAGGACCAGCCCTCATAAATGGCTGCAAGTGCTGGCTTTGAGAAATGTCTCTCCAGTTTATCTATTCTGAGCACTTGGTAGAGATGCAAAATTTAAAAAGATGTTGTTAGTTGCGAAGTCGTGTCCGACTGAATTCAAAACCATGTGGCAGAATCTTTCAAAATCTGAAAGTTAGATTTTAACTAAACAACCTACACAGCCTGAACCTGAAGAACTGCAACTGCCCTACGGATTGACTCCAAAAGTTGTTCTAAAATGGTAACATTAACCATGTATGGCAGAAAAGAATTAAATGTAATGGGAAAGAACCGCATCAGTTTTGTTTTATGGTCCAACTCATGAAATACTTTGCCTTCAGTCCATTCCCTGTTTGTGAACAAGATCCTTGGCAGAGCAATTAAAGGTCAAGGCTGGGTCTTGGTTAAAGACAAATTATTCATCCCTGTTTTACAGAATTATGATTGCTGCGATTGGGAGAAAGCTTCTCAACAATCTATTATGCAGATTGTAATGGAAATTGTCCCAAACCCATAAACCTCAGAGCTGTAGAGGTTTGAATCCTGACTCTTACCCTAGCTCCAGAAATGCCATTTTTGTAATGCTCATACAGTATATCACTTTGATTCTGTCTTTCCCGTTTCATTTTTTTTTAAAAAAATGTTCTGGCTCTAGTCACTCTTTTTGCACTTTTGGAGAAAGTCTTATATAATCAAAGGTCCATTAGAAGTTATTACCTCTTAAATTTAACATCTGATCTCAGCACCAATGGCTACAGTATAGTTTTACTCAAGGTTTGAGAATGAGCTTTTTTTCACACTGGAATTGATTGTTGTTAAGCTCTTTTTCCTCCTGCACCTAAACCAATGTCAATGTTACTTCTCTTCACAAGAGAAAATTACGTATTAGTTTAATCAGATAATGTGACATTATCTTTCCCTTTGGAAAAAAATATTGGAGAACTTAGTCAATATTGGACATTTAGGATTTTTTAAAACAGTTACAAGGTAGAGATGAATTGAGGATACATTTGCAATTATAGAGTTTGATTGCTTGGTTTTTTTGTGTTTTTTTTTGTTTGTTTTTTGTTGTTGTTAGGCATTTTGTTGTGTCATGCTTTCCTTTCCTCTTTGGATTTCAACCAGCAACATTTGTGGCAATATGTTCTACTCTGATATTGACAATCTGTTTAAAGAGGTTAAAATGCTTTGTGGAATACAGGTTTTAATGGCTTGGCATAGCTACTGTTTTTCTGGCATGAGTCAACATATAGAGTGAGTAAAAAGGAAAAAGAAGCTAAGTTGTGATCTTGCATGACAGCTGCACTGTCACGAGGCCTGATGTGGCTGACAGCAACCCCACTCGTCCAGCCTTGTATGTAGGTGGTGAGGACTACAGTCCTGGGGTCAGGAGGGACATTCATCTATCCAGTTGCTGGGAGACAAGCTGCCAGTCAGCCTAAAAACTGCAGAGAGGAAAGGGGGAAAGAGGGAGGAGGAAGAAGAGGAGGAGTAGAAGAAGAAGAAAGTGGAGAAGGACAAGGTGGAGGAGGGGAAGCAGAAAGAGGAGGAAGACGAGGAGTAGAAGAAGAAAGTGGAGAAGCACAAGGAGGAGGGGAAGCAGAAAAAGGAGGAAGAAGAGGAGGAGTAGAAGAAGAAGAAAGTGGAGAAGCACAAGGAGGAGGGGAAGCAGAAAAAGGAGGAAGAAGAGGAGGAGTAGAAGAAGAAGAAAGTGGAGAAGCACAAGGAGGAGGAGGGGAAGCAGAAAGAGGAGGAAGAAGAGAAGGAGTAGAAGAAGAAAGTGGAGAAGGACAAGGAGGAGGAGGGGAAGCAGAAAGAGGAGGAAGAAGAGGAGTAGAAGAAAAAGAAAGTGGAGAAGGACAAGGAGGAGGAGGGGAAGCAGAAAGAGGAGGAAGAAGAGGAGTAGAAGAAAAAGAAAGTGGAGAAGCACAAGGAGGAGGGGAAGCAGAAAGGAGGAAGAAGAGGAGTAGAAGAAGAAGAAAGTGGAGAAGGACAAGTAGGAGGAGGGGAAGCAGAAAGAGGAAGAAGAAGAGGAGCAGAAGGAGGAAGAGTAGTAGGAGGAGCAGAAGAAGGAAGAGGAGGAGGAGGAGGAGGAGGAGGAGGAGAGTGCACAAAATGGAGTGAACAGAGTGGGTAGAGAGAAAGGCTGGGGAGAGAAGTGTGCAGAGCAGGTGTCAGTTTCTTGGTGAAGAAGGGAGAAGAAAGACTCAGGGCTGGCTTCCCTGGAAGAAGGGAAGTGAAGACCCAGAAGGAGGAGAGCTCCATCCAAGACCCGGAAACAGGAAGGTGGCACCTGGCTGGCTGTAAGCAGCTTCATCCAAGTCCTCAGAGCGGGAAGGAGCATATCAGCTGTCAGCGGAGAAGCCCTGGTCTCTGAGGAAGGGCTGAGCAAAAGACACTGAGAGGGCTTCTTGCTCCAATAGTAAGTGTTTGGCTCAGCAGAAGATCAAGCAGTGCTGACCCCACTAATAAGGTCCAGACTCTTCCCTTTATTTTCCCCCACTCTCTTTGTCAAGCTCCAAAATGGGGGAAGGAGACGGAGAGCTAGAGGGGGATAGACTGACACCAGCTGAACACCAGAATGGTGTTGTATGCATGTATCTCTTATAAATACTTGCTGTAAATTCCGTCCCTGTACATAGTAAAAAGTGTAAAAGCCTCCACTGTTGTGTTTTCCAAGATTTCTCACTCTTGGCAAAGCAAAATGCAGCTCCAGCTCAAAAAGAGCCCTATCACACTGTGGTATGCTTAAAAACAAACAAAACTGATGACATAAATTGTACTGAATTTAAGCAACCAAAGTTGTAGCATAAAGCACGTATCTGATTTGATGAAGAACATCTTATTTAACTTAGCAATTTGCTCAAGATGAACTTGGCTTTCTAACAGGACGCTCAGCTTGTCATCGTTTCCCACTATTCTTAGTCTTAGAAAAAGCGCCTTATTGCCAACCTTGTTCCAGGAAAGGCCTGTGTTTCGTTAGAGTTTGCAGCTTTTGTACACTAAGACAAGCACATTCTGGCAGCCGTGCCACGAAGTGATAAAAATACAAAGAACATACTGCTTGGAGGTATTCTCAGCCCAATTGGCTTCTCACAACCAGCAAAAATAACTCAGTGCTGTGAAAATGGTAAGTACTCAATATTATAAATTAATCAGGGCACAGAAGAGTTGGTGTGGTTCTCTCCCAGGGCTGGACTTCATTTCTGATGAGCAGGGAAGAGGCTCACTGAAGGGCTGCCAGCCTGTGGGCTTAAGATGGCTGAGGCTGGCCCACCTTGTTCAATTTTGGAGAGTTTTTGTTTCAGCAAAGGCTGGCAGGGAAGAATGGGCAGGGCAGATGAACAGCAGAAAAGCAGGGCTGAGAGAGAGATAAGGAAGACCTGTGTGTGAGAGAGAGTGTGACAAGGAAAAAGACTGGAGAGGAGAGGGGAGGGGAGGGGAGGAGAGGAGAGGAGAGGAGAGGAGAGGAGAGGCTAGTTTGATGTAGGGGTCAAGGTGAAAGAGTGGCTGAATTCCTTTTCCACCCTAAGAAAAAGAGGACTTCCTGCTTGCTCCATGCGTTCAATGCAGAAGGCCAGAGGAGCTGCACTGACATCTTCCTTACAAAGAACCAGGCAGCAGAAAAGATCTCCAGGAGGAACATCGTGAGTCCAACTTAGACAATCTCAGCTGCTCTAAAGCAACGTTCTTCAAACCTGGAGTGTAAGCCATTATCCTCCAAAGTTACATTTCTTTGACTTGATTTGATGTGTTGACGTAGCAACTTGCACACATGAAAGAAGCAATCATCAACACCCAGCACCAAAGACAGAAATTTTGTATCACCTTAAATTATCAATTTGAGGAGAATTGATTCATAGTCAGCAGTCACTTGTTGAGTGTGAAGAAAGAACTATTGCAAATTGTTTTTTAACTTTTATTTATTTTTGTTGCTATCGTCATTGCATTCATCACCTCAGCCGCTGTGAAGAGTGGTAGAATTTATTTCTCATAGTAAGGAGTTGATGGAGTTCACATAATCCCTTCTTGTTGTTGTTAGTTGCGAAGTCGTGTCCGAGTTGGACCATAAGAAAGGCCGAGTGCCAAAGAATTGAGGCCTTTGAACTATGGTGCTGGAGAAGACTCCTGCGAGTCCCTTGGACTGCAACTATACAAAGGTCAGTGCAAGATCTTTGCTATTCCAATTTCATCCCATGGCTTGTAGAAAGTCAGCACCCACCCACCCTCCTAGAGAAGGAAATACTTTGGGCGATATTTAAAAAGGCAGAACATTATATTTCCCCAAAGGAATAATGGAGAAGAATCTTTGGCAGAAACAGCCCCCAGTCTCCCTGCCCCAGACAGAAATTGAGGAGTCCACTCTTTAGAAATGGAGATTTTCTAATGCATGCAGGAAAAATGGAGCCAGGAAGCTTGAAGCTGATGGAATTAGAAAAAGAAAGGCTCCTAAACTCTACATTCCCCACCCAGCTCCAAGGACAGGAACATGGCTTTTAGGACATTAATAGGATTTACCCACCACCACTGACACAAGGCTCACTACATTGCACCACCCCCTGGAGCATCTCAATCAGAAGGTATAAAAACCCACCCACTCTCAACTTCAACTGTTCAGCTGTCCTAGAATCACATGCTGCTGGTGGTTCTGGTCATCAATAAACTGGAGCCTTCTTTCTAAGCAGCCTCCATTTTCAGCATCTTAGCCTCCATTTTATTTACTCCCAGCTTGGAACTGGACCTGATGATTTTTCTTTCAAGAGGCTGAAAAAAAAAAGAATGGATGACAGTAGGTACGATTTCCCTCTTTTCTCTTCCCTGCCTACCTAAGACTGGTATCCTGCATTTGACCAGCCAGGTATCCCTGTTGTATGTTTATGAATCTGAGATCTGGCCCATAAAATAAACCCCAGCCAATTGGTTTTGAAATGTTGCCTTCTAATATAGGTGCATTTATTTTACATGAGATATACTATGGCTCTCGTTTTCCTCTGCTTCCTATTTCCTCTTTCTTCCAGCAACTGCTCCCTCAACACTTTTGTTCATCGCATATGAAGAAGGCCATTCTTTCTTTTCATTCCATTTCTCCTATTATTTGTCTCTTAAACTGATTTCTTCTCCTGCTGTTCCCCTAAAGCTTTTACAGCAAGTCTCCCTCGCTTTCATGGCCCCCTCTTGGTTCTCTTTCCGTTCTCCACATTAAACTGGCAATGAGGCCATATTCTTTGCCTTATCCAAGTGATTTGGGATTAAGGCCAGGTTATTTAGGAGCACCCTGTTCTGGAGGTGGCTAGCAGATTAGACAAGATCCTATCTCCACCCTGTTTACACATTGATGCTCTTGTCTACTTTGTTGTTAATTGTAATATTTAATGTTCTAATATTTCAAGCTCTCTAACTGAGTCACTTGATAGTGAGACGGGCATATAAATGTGAAAAATAAATAAATAAATAAACCCCACCCCTTTTGTATGACCATGATGCCCACCTCTTGAAAGGTTTGATTTCCTCCTCTTAAGAAACCTGTAAAATCCCATTTGGGATTTAAAACGTACCAGTTTTATGAAAAGCTGGCTTCCCTGTTGAGTAACAAAGAAAGAGACTGAATTCTCCAAACAAGCTTCTCTGGATCTAGGCCAACCCATAATCAGTGGGACATATGAGCCCCTGGACAGCTAGTAATGCAGCCGCACAAGATAATAAAATATACTTTAAAAAGGAAGTCTGTTATTTATATGCGTTAACTATATTATATATTTTATATGCGGCCCAAGACAATTCCTCTTCATTCAATGCGGCCCTAGCAAGCCAAAAGACTGGACAACCATGGTCTAGGGGAGGGGGGAAATCACTGATATTGAGCTCAGTAGTTACCGCTCGCTGTATAAAGTCATTCAGTTTGTGTATCTGTATAAAGTTGTCTGTATATCCTGGATCTCCTTGGATCAATGGGTTGTGGGGTTCCTTTAGCACCCCCTGCTGGCTGGAAGATTTTGCAGCAGTCTTCACTGGGGAGAAGGGACGCGGTGGCTCAGTGGGTTAGGACGCTGAGCTTGTCGATCAGAAGGTCGGCAGTTTGGCCGGTCGAATCCCGAGTGCCACGTAGCAGAGTGAGCGCCTGTTACTCGTCCTAGCTTCTGCCAACCTAGCAGTTCGAAAGCACGTAAAAATGCAAGTAGAAAAATAGGGACCACTACGGTGGGCAGGTAACAGCGTTCCATGCGCCTTTGGCGTCTAGTCATGCCGGCCACATGACCACGGAGACATCCTTGGGCAAGCGCTGGCTCTTCGGCTTTGAAATGGAGATTAGCACCGGCCCCTAGAGTTGGAAACGACTAGCACGCATGTGCGGGGAACCTTTACCTTTACATTCACTGGGGAGAAGGAAGTTTACATTCAAACCCAGGCCCGGCTTCTGTGAAGCAGCGGAGGCTGAGCTTCCCTTAGAATACAGTAGTCTACCTCTGTCAACATAAAAGTTAATCTTGATTCCAGTGAGATCCAGTTTCTAAAATTAGACCATTTCTGAAAGGGATGAAGCACCAACCTTTAATTAAGGATTCTGTTGCTTTTGTTATAAGAGTGAAATATACAAACTTCCTGTCCCATGTCGGCCTTTGTTGCGTTTGTGACTCAGATGCAAACAATTGCCTGATGGCAAATGACTTAAAATACCAGCCTATTTAGATCAGGCATTAAGTAGAGGATGAGAGCAATTTTAAGGGTAAACTAATGGCTTTTATGGGGCACTCAAAGGTACCCCCCCATATCTTACCCTTTCCCATCCATCCATGCCCTTGTCTCTCAGCCAGAGCAAATTGCTGGATCCACTTCATTCTTCTACCTGACCTTTTAATAAAGTGAACCAGGGTGATTATGCCTGGGCTGCAAGGAAGAGGAGGAGGAGGAGTACAAGAAGAACAAGCAAGCCCAGTGTTTTAGCTCTTTTTTCAATTTTCAAACCAATTGGGTGTTCAGGATCTAAGTTCCTACCTTCTCCAGGAAAGACCTAGTATATGGTAACTTTGTGTTTGGAACAAGTACTGGTTTTTTCTTCTTTCTGCTCCCTCCTTTGGGGTGGGGGAGCATTGCAGCCCACACACATCTATGAGTTTTTTGTATTCATTTTTTTATTATTTTTAAACATGCTCTTTAAAATATACACTGAAGAAAGCCACCTGAGTCCTAATTTCAAGCCCATTTATGATTATGATTTGATTCTCATCCAACCCCTGATTGCTGAATTGCTTAGGGACTGTTCTTTTCCCCAATTTATAATTTAACAGATCAAACATAATTTTTGTAGAAGAAACAGCAGGAATAATAATCACTCTGCCTGAAAAGGTGTTTTTGCAGCTCAGAGACATGTTTTTCAGAGTCCCTTAGAATTAAATGTAGCTTCTAGGTTCTCTGGGAAAATATGAATGAAAAGGTCTCGTACTGCCATATTGTATTAAATAAACCCAACACAGTCTGGGTTCATAGGAGACACCACATAACAATAGTGTTGTGAGCCTTGTACAGGTAGTACTTGACTTGCAACTACAGAAGGGATGAGAACTTCTGTTACTAAGCTAGGCAGTTGTTAGGTGAGTCGTGTCCAATTTTACAACATTTTTGCCACCATTGTTAGTGAATCATTGCAGATGTTAAGTGAATCAGATAGTTGTTAAGTGAATCTGGTTTCCCCATTCACTTTGCTTGTTGGAAGCCAGCTGAAAAGGTTGCACATGGATACAAATCTAATAAATATATTAGATCTCACTCGTCACAGAACTAGGTAATTTTTCTACTCACGCAAATAAAACCCAGCAATCTCAAACAAGACTCAACATATCATTGACATGTTTTCCTTCTTTGGTTGTCACCGGACCAGGGGACAAAACCTAACACCAGAAAGTATTGGATGCCAGGGTTCTTTCTTAGCTGGAAATGCTCCTTCTGCTTTGGAAGTTTGCTGGCGAAAGGCTGATTTTCAGAAGCAGAATTTCCCCGAGTTTTTCCTTGGCAAAATAAGAGGTCAGGACAGACCAGGATGAAATGGCTCAAACAATAATATATATATAGAAATTTTTCCAGAAAATCAAGTATTTCTCACAGAAAAGTATTGCAGGAACACATGTTTTGCTATACACAGGTTTATTCCCTTTGTGTGTATTGGAACACAACAAAAAAAGGGAGGAAAAAAAGCAAATTGGACATAATGTCAAACAAAACTCCAAAAATGGGCTGGACAAAATTATTGGCACCCTTTCAAAATTGTGGGTAAACAAGATCGTTTCAAGCATGTGATGCTCCTTTAAACTCACCTGGGGGAAGTAACAGGTATGTACAATATAAAAATCACACCTGAAAGCAGATAAAAAGGAGAGAAGTTCACTTAGTCTTTGCATTGTGTGTCTGTGTGTGCCACACTAAGCATGGACAACAGAAAGAGGAGAAGAGAACTGTCTGAGGACTTGAGAACCAAAATTGTGGACAAATATCAACAATCTCAAGGTTACAAGTCCATCTCCAGAGATCTAGATTTGCCTTTGTCCACAGTGCGCAACATTATCAAGAAGTTTGCAACCCATGGCACTGTAGCGAATCTCCCTGGTCGTGGACAGAAGAGAAAAATTGATGAAAGGTTGCAACGCAGAATAGTCTGGATGGTGGATAAGCAGCCCCAAACAAGTTCCAAAGGAATGCAAGCTGTCCTGCAGGCTCAGGGAGCATCAGTGTCAGCGCAAACTATCCGTCGACATTTAAATGAAATGAAATGCTATGGCAGGAGACCCAGGAGGACCCCACTGCTGACACAGAGACATAAAAAAGCAAGATTACAGTTTGCCAAAATGTACTTGAGTAAGCCAAAATCCTTCTGGGAAAACGTCTTGTGGACAGATGAGACCAAGATAGAGCTTTTTGGTAAAGTACATCATTCTACTGTTTACCGAAAATGAAATGAGGCCTACAAAGAAAAGAACACAGTACCTACAGTGAAATATGGTGGAGGTTCAATGATATTTTGGGGTTGTTTTGCTGCCTCTGGCACTGGGTGCCTTGAATGTGTGCAAGGCATCATGAAATCTGAGGATTACCAAAGGATTTTGGGTCGCACTGTAGAGCCCAGTGCCAGAAAGCTGGGTTTGCGTCCGAGATCTTGGCTCTTCCAGCAGGACAATGACCCCAAACATACGTCAAAAAGCACCCAGAAATGGATGGCAAGAAAGCGCTGGAGAGTTCTGAAGTGGCCAGCAATGAGTCCAGATCTGAATACCATTGAACACCTGTGGAGAGATCTTAAAATTGCTGTTGGGAAAAGGCGCCCTTCCAATAAGAGAGACCTGGAGCAGTTTGCAAAGGAAGAGTGGTCCAAAATTCCGGGTGAGAGGTGTAAGAAGCTTATTGATGGTTATAGGAAGCGACTGATTTCAGTTATTTTTTCCAAAGGGTGTGCAACCAAATATTAAGGGTGCCATTAATTTTGTCCAGCCCATTTTTGGAGTTTTGTTTGACATTATGTCCAATTTGCTTTTTTTCCTCCCTTTTTTGTTGTGTTCCAATACACACAAAGGGAATAAACCTGTGTATAGCAAAACATGTGTTCCTGCAATACTTTTCTGTGAGAAATACTTGATTTTCTGGAAAAATTTCTAGGGTGCCAACAATTTCAGCCATGACTATATATATTCCAATTTTACATTTAAGTATTTAAAAAGCAAAGTGGTGGCAGGGTTAATCAATAGTTTGTTAACAAAATCTTTAGTACAACATCAAATATTTCCTCTCTTTTTCCCTTAACATTTACTGTCTCATATTTTAGCTAATATAGTTCTTATTATATCAACTCAGTAAAAAATGATTATTACATTTATCAATAAATTTTTAGCTTACGTGTATCTTTATTATTTTTTACATTCAATCTTCATAAACAATCCATATCCTTATTAATTCTTTTCCAATTTTCCGTTTCCCATCAATATTCCAATTTAACCTTTGATAATTATAATTTTCAGGCTATAATTTTCAGGTAACCAAGATTTCCCTTATCTCAATTCATAACAGAATCTAATATCCAAAATACACATTTTATCTATTTAAATATAATCTTGTTCTATTTCCTAAAAGTTATTTATTTCCCACCATATTAAATCATCTACTTAATAACACAATATTCCCTTTAATAAATCAAAACCATTATATATGTTACCTGGGTTAATCAATAAATCAAACATATTCATAATAATTATTATTTTTCTTTTAAGTCTAATTTTTAAATATTTTAAATCAACCAGAATTCCCCTTATCTCATCTTCTCCCCTTAACCCTCTAATTAATAATATGAAATCCCCTCTAATAAATCAAAACCCCAATTTTCTTCAGCCTTATTCTGGCTTTATTCCTTTGCCAACTAGGCTTTCATATCAGTGCTTTTAGATCGTCAAATAGATCTTCCTCTATTATTATATATGTTATTTGAAATAAAGGAGACCATTTAATTGCCTTTTTTTGGAAGGACTAGCCCATTTCTATTCATTGGGTTGTCTCCCTATTATTCCAATTCCCCATGATTGCCCTGATATGTTTATCTTCCATTCAATCTGTTCTTCTTCTTTCTCAGATTTCTTCTGATTTATATAGAAAGTCTTTTCCATTTTCAGTGTTGTCACTCCCTTTTCTGGATTTTCCATTAACTGTATTTGTTGGTCAATTGAGTCCTCTGTCTTAATATTTGATTGTTGCACTTCTTCTGTTATATTCTGCGTTGTTAGTTCTTTGGTTGTAGTCAAAGTCTGGGTTTGTGTATCTAAGCTGGCATCTTGATCTTTTATGTTAGGTCTTATTTTATCACAAGCTGAAAGAATGGTTTCATGTATTGCTTTCAACATGGAAAGGATCTTTTCCTGGTCTTCATCCATATCTTTCACATGTTTATAAATAGTCTTTATAGTAGAAATCATTTGTCAAGCAAAATTTTATAGTCCAAGGTATTTCATCATCTCATATAGTAACCAATATTCCTCAAATAAAGATAGGAGGGCAGTTCCCCACATATAACTCTGAAAGTTAGTAAAGGTTTACAGTCACAGTTCAAGTAGGCCAGTTATGCTCCCCAGCTGTTCTCTTACAGCTGAGTTTTTCACAGGTAGTGCCAAGGTCAGAAGAGTCTTATCTAAGGTCTGGGCTTTGAGCCAAGTCTCTTTTAGGAAATAACAAGTTGTAATACCAAACCTCACCACAAGATGTCACCAATGCCATTTAAGGTTTTTTAAGTCCAAAATTTTTATAATCCTTTTTCCAATTTTATTTCTTTTTTTGTAGATAAAATCAGAAGTCTCCAATAAAAATAGGAATAATTTTGGTCCCCAAGTTTCAGGAACATATAAATCCAATTAGATTAAATTTGTTCTTTCAGTGCTTTAATTCCCCTGGGTAGTCAGTCACCGCTATTCTTAGAGGGTGGGATAGAAATTCCTTTCTGTCTCTCCTCACAGGGGGAAAAATACTTCAGGCAGCTTTTACAGGAAAAGAAAGTACTTAGGGTAAAGAGAAGATCAGATCTCACCCAGTTTCATCTGTGTTGCTTTCAAAGTGCTTGGTGGTAAGTGTGACTTCGGCTGTCTGCAGCCTAGTGATGCACCATATTACTATGGCCAGTCTTCCCTCCACTGGTTTGGAGGGCTTCACCAGATCAAGCAGAAGAGCTGCCGCCCTCCTGCGATCAAGCGGGGGTCCCCTCCTTGCTCGTCACCCCTACAGAGTGCTTTTCAACGCTTTCCAGGGGCCTCCAGCAGAGCGAAACTGAACACGGAAGACGGAGCTCGCCTTCCAGAGGTCGCAGTGGCTACGATGGCAAGCTGCCAAATGAGAATCTTTGTTTCCTTAAGGAGAGGCCCCAAAAGTCACAGTGGAGAAAGCTGCATTCCACAGATTTCAAAATTTCTTTCACTTCAATTGGCTCTGAAGAGTCATTAAAATCCTACTTTTTTGTTTAAAACTGAGCTGAAGATTTAAGCTCGAGAGCTGTAAGGACCCACTTCAACTAACCACCCAAGAAAGCAGAACTCTTGAAATAGGCATTGTCTCAAAAGGAAACTTTTATTAGGGGTCAGTGACAGTAGGGAAGTCAAGGCGAGATCTGGGGGAAAACCCGTGCAAACAGTATAGTTAAGCTAGCAACATTCCTCCTTCCACCAAAGTCATAATGTCCATTTGAAATCCAGCCAATCCTCAGGTGGCATGAAGCCTGGCCGGTACAGTTGGCCCGCATCTCTCAAGGTCTTCTCCAGCTTGGTTTCTCCTAAGTGTCTCCCTGATAAGGGAGACACATTCCTTTCTCAAGATGAGAGAGGCAGGAGAGGGAAAGTAGAAAGGGAAAGTTATCCCAAGGGAAAGCATGCTTCCCCTCCCCCAGCAGATTGACAGGCCCCAAAAGTAGGATAACTATGCAGGAGAAACACTGAGGATTTGGGGACCTGACAAGAGCTCTCTTTTAACTGAGGGGCAAATCCTTTGTCCATCCTCAGAGATGGCTTGAGGCAGCTGCAGAAGAGCACACGGAGGAGAGGGCCCTCTTCTATGCCACACAGCTCATTGGGAGCCTCTTTTCTGCTTCCTTCGGTTCTCTCCTTCAGAGACTGATCATACAGCCCTGTTAATGAAGGACAACAACTGTGTCCATGTCCTGTGCTGTGTGTCAAGCGTGGCAGGGCTCAGCCTGTCTTCTACTGCAGCCCGAAATGAAAGAGGGCTTGTGAATTACTGCTGTTAAGCAGCAGAAATCAATATTTGGATCAGCTTCCCAGGAGCCCTTTTTATCAACTGTTTTCACAGAGTTGGTGAGTTCACGGCGTAGCATCCATCTGAAGTGTAGGAAACTAGACAAGCAAGGCAGCCCTTGGGCTGGACCCCAAGAAAATCAAAAGGTATCTTTCCATCCAGCTCGCAGGAAATCTCTGGGTTAGGATTTCATCAACTCTTTGGTGAGTTCATGGTGTAGCATCCATCTCCCTGTGAACTTTGACTTTTGTCCTCCACGATCTACCTTATCTCAGCATATTGCGCTGAAGATCACTTTTCCCCCCGCAAATACTTTCGCCTGCTTTCCTCTGGCTTCTTCCCCTCCTACGGATGCATGCGTTACTTCACCGCAGGACTTGGGGTGGGGAGGAATTGTAACACTGTAAGAATGAAAAATGCTCTTTTTTCTTGTTAATTTGCTAAAGGAGTGCCTGGACAATTGCAGAGCCTGCCAGGGGCCAGGAGACATAGGAAATTATTGGGGAAGCATCGAAGTGTGGCAAAAAATGTTAGGCAGGAAGGCTAACAAGCTCCAACACTTAGTAATCCCAGAATATTAAAAATCAATCGATCAGGTTTTTTTATTATGGTCATAAACCAGCAAATAAAAGCATTAGAATAATAATAATAGTAATAAAAAACAAAAATAAAAGAGAAGACTAATATATTGCTATTGGTGGTAGATTAACAGTTAAAGTTAGTCTAATTTTACATACAGCATAGCAGAATTTGGCTACATTCAGAGAAACTACTTCATACTGATCTGATAACAGTATGCTCATAAAAAAGATCAGTATTTTTTTTAAAAAAAAACCCTCTAAAAAAGTATTTTTAAAAAAGTACAGTAAAAAAACTCCTCGCATCCTGGACACATCCTGGACATATACTGTTTCAATTCCTCCCATTGGGATGCCACTGCAGGAGCACTGCATGCCGAAATAACTAGACACCGGGACAGGTTTTTTTCCTCATGCCTTCACTCTGCTGAACACTTAATTTCCACAGTTCTGTCTTATGTCCCTCCGCCCTGTGCGCTCACACAGAGAGGGTCTCCTCAGGGTGCCGTCAGCTAGACAGTGTCGGCTGGCGACCCCCAGGGGGAGGGCCTTCTCTGTTGGGGCGCCGGCCCTTTGGAATCAGCTCCCCCGAGAACTTCGGATGGCGCCAGATCTCCGGTCCTTTCGTCGCAACCTAAAGACGTATCTTTTCCAACTGGCCGACCTGGACTGAGGATGGGGGGGTTTTAATATTGTTTTAATTTATTGGTTTTAGTAATTAATTATGGGGCTTTGTAATTTAATTGCTTTTTAATATTTGTATTACTGTTTTTAATAGCTGTTTTATTGTTGTGAGCTGCCCTGAGTCCTTCGGGAGATAGGGCAGCATATAAGTCCCATAAATAAATAAATAAATAATAAATACTACCCATGTAGTATGGCTATATTACTTTTAATCTTCTCATCTGTTCCACTACCTTCTCTATTGGTATTATTACGATTATTATCCTTTGCTATTATGATTATTATTACTTTGTTGTTTTGCATGTACAATGAGAGCTAATGCACCGGACACAAATTCCTTGTGTGTCTAATCACACTTGGCCAATAAAGCATTCTATTCTATTTCCCAGATAGTCTATTAGGTCAGGTGTTATAAATTGAGTCGGTGAGTCCTTATAGAACAGGGGTGTCAAACTGCTGGCCCACGGGCCGGTTTCATCATACCAAAGCTGCGCCCAACCCATTGCCCGCAATGCAGAAAGAGTCACGAGTTTGACAGCGGTGTTATAGAAGATGCAGTGCAGCAGGCCGTGAGCTATAGTTTCAGTGGCCTCTTGTCCACTGATACAATAGATAAAAGCATTAAAGAGAACCCGAAAGCACTGGAACTTGGGTGAGAAACAGAACAAGACTCAGGAGTTAGGAAAGTGAATGGGACCTGGTAAAGAAACAACGAGATTCTGGAATGTGGTGCAACGTTATTGTGGTGGGATCCACTTGGGTGCATTGAGCCTCTCTTTGAGGCTGCTTCTAATTAGGCCGACCGCGAGATGTTTGGGCTCAGAGCTCAGGATGCTATGCCACGCTATGCCAAATGTTTACGTAGTATTTTTTTGACCTATTTACACGATGCATTCCATTTCTACCTTGGCTTGCGCAAAACAAATAAAGCAGCAAGAGACTCTAACAATTGAAACAGTAGTTGTTACTTTTTTAAAAAATGCATAAAACAATAGTTTTAAAAATAGCCAGGGTGTTTTATCTTCAGCCAATCCAAATGTATTTTTGACTCACTGAGTTGAGCAGTTTTGCAGTGGTTTCGCAGGACTGTGTCTGAATAATATATGCACAACTATCTCTTGGACACTGGCCAGCGTGGGCGGCTTAGTTTTTTTCCCTGTACTCTACATGCAAGAGTCATACCGAAATCACTTTTTGTTAGCACGCCCCAAATGTCTGTGTTGTTCTGAATTTTGCAGATCATTTCTAACAATAAATTTCACACTGGAGTGCCACAACAGAATTGCCCCAGTTCAGAAATTCAAGTCTCGTACATTCCTGATTATGCATAGATCTCTACTGGGAGGTTTCACACTTAGTACCAAACATCGCACACATCCCAAGGGTGATTAAGCCATCAAAAAGGAGACAGTCTTGACTAGCATGTCCCCTTTTTTCACCCTAAGATGAGGAGGAGTTCCTGAGAAGGAGAACCTGGAGTTGATTCCTGAGGCTTGTAATACACAACATTTGCATCACAATTCTGAACTGTCATTGAATTGCTAAATTATCTATGTTTCCCTTGGTTTGCATTTATGTGATGGATTCCATTTTGTGACATATAGTACAAATGATGAGTTTTTCTAATTTGCTCTTTTGTGCTCTCCTAAGTCAGGGGTCTCCAAACTTGGCAACTTTAGACGTGTGGACTTCAACTCCCAGAATTCCCTAAGTTTAAGATGTGTGGACCTCAACTCCCAGAATTGCCAGCTGGCTGAGGAATTATGGGAATTGAAGTCCACATGTCTTAAAATTGCTGTCGCGCCCCGCAGGCTCGACACTCACCGGCACCACATCTTCGCGCCCACACCTCTACCCGTGCCGCACCTCGCTCCGACGTCCTCGGCCAGAGATGGGCCGCTCCTGCACCGGAACAGCAGCAGCGGCGGCAACGGGATGCAGCTGGGAGCTGCGCGCGTGCGCACGCCGGGTCGGCGAGGGCCTCGGCGGCACGCACACACGCCCAACAGCCTGGTCGTTTCCTCCCGGTGACGGCAGCGGACTCGTGGAGCCCTGGGCCCGTGCCAGCCGTGGGACTGGCTGCCGGGGCACCGACGGACCCGGATCTTTGGCCTGCACCCCGTCAGCTGTTGGGTGCGAGGCAAGGGGTCGCGGCCTGTGCCCGGGCCAGCACAGCTGGAGTATTGGCGGCGGCACGGAGCAGGGACCTGTGGCGGGGTGGGGTGACACCCGAGGAGCTGGGCCAGGGGGGGGCGGGTCTGGGGAGGGGTGCGTGGGTGGATCCTGATGGTGGGGGAGTAGAGGGGTGTGGGGAAACTTACCTGGGGGGTAGAGGGTGCCGGGTGCCGGGGCAGGACACGAAAGGAGGTTTCTGGGAGGGACGTTTGTTAAATAGGGGATGGGCAGACGTGGGTGCGGTCGGGTGGGCCGTGGGCGTGTACATGCAATGTGTATTTAACAGCGTTGGCTGCGGGTAGCAGCCAACGCTGGCTTTGTTTCCTTTGGAGTTTGTTTGCTTCTTGACAATAAACTGTTCCTGAGAACTCGGCACTCGTCTCGGTTGCTTGATTTTCCTGCTCTCCGGACGAGGCCCGAGAATTGCTAAGTTTGGAGACCCCTGTCCTAAGTGAAAGAAAGCTTACTTAAACACAGCTCATTTTCAGATTCTCCTTAAGTATGGAAAGCATATATAATATATGGAGAGGCTCTGTTTGTTTACAGCAGGGGTCTTCAAACTTGGCCCTTTTATGACTTGTGGACTTCAACTCCAGGCTGAGGAATTCTGGGAGTTGAAGTCCACAAGTCATAAAAGGGCCATGTTTGAAGACCCCTGGTTTACAGTATATGGGAGAAACCTTAAGGGAGCAACTTTAAGAAACACAACATAGCTCACTGTTTAATAAGAAAAGTATGCAAGTGCTCTCTTATGCAAAGTAGGACCACTACCTTTCTTCCCCTTCCGATATCCTCCAGAAATGTTGGATCTAATTCCAATGATTGCCAGACAACCTTGATTAGGTTATAGTGAGTTGGGTAGCAACACACATCTGCAATAAATCTATCCTGTACAGTATTTGTGTAGGCTAGATCCTCCTCTGTGCAGAATATGCAGAGTTTAGCTCCACCAGTTTTACCCAACAGATAACAGCATTGATTTTGTTCCTAGTAGTATTCAAGGCTATTGAATAAAAGTACAGGGATGATATAAGTTATATTTTTAATTTCTGTAGGCAGATCCCTAGATAGCTGGTGGGTTTTGACAAGCACATCATGAATAATGAAGCAAGGACATTTTAATCCCTTGTTAATTCAAAAGACCCAGCATAACTGTTGGATCCAAGGAAACTACTCATGTTTTACATAGTTCTGATGGAATTGCCTTGTTTTATTTTTGCTCTGGGAAATTTCTGCTCTGTTGACTTATCTTCTGCACAGTCTCTCCATCACTAATTAATAAATAAATACTCTTGCCTACATCCTGCATGCTGTTTCTAAGGTTGCTGAATTCTCCACCTCTGTGGAACACTTTTCACAAAAAAAAGTGGGGGGGAGAGAGACATTTCATTATTAGAATGTTTGCAAGAGTCCACTCAGAATACACATTTATGGGAAAATAATATTTCTTGAAGCCAAATTCAGATGAAAAGTGAACGAACATCCTATGCAATTCAACACAGCAAGTGTTGATTCTGTTCTTTCCCTTTTTGAACGAATGAACCTTTATTGTCAAAGTACAACATGTATACATTGAGATTGGCTGAGGCTCCCTTTGTGGCCCCCCCCACAACTCACAGTGACAACAAACCCACCATCTTGTTACACCATGTGAGCTAATTCCACAACACACCAGCCTCACAAATCAATCATACATAAAGTTATTTCCTGACAGCCCATGGATAGAAGCTGTTCTTCAGCCTGTTGGTATGGCTGGCTATACTCCTGTATCTGCTACCCGATGATAGGAGAGTAAAGAGGTACCAGGGTGTGGGTAGTTTTTTGGAAGGTAGTTTTACTAGTGGTTTAGATTTTAGCTGGTGAATTTCATGTGGCTGAAAAGGAAAAACTGGCCGCCATGGAACTGAGGTAGTCTTCTGCAACTAGGTGGTTTATTTTTTTTATTTTATTTTAATCCCATTTATATCCCGTCCTTCTTCGAAGACTCAGGGAGGCTTACAATCTAAGAAGCACAAATCAATGTGCTTAGCAATAGCCTTCATTCTATGTATATGCCTGCTTATTAGGGCTTTCAGCCCCCCCCCCAAGCGGCATTTTTACAAAGTCAGCTTATTGCCCCCAACAATCTGGGTCCTCCTCATTTTACCTACCTCGGAAGGATGGAAGGCTGAGTCAACCTTGAGCCTGGTGGGACTCGAACCTGCACTAATTGCAGGCAGCAGGTTTAGAACTTTACATGACCCATTCTATAAATCTAGACTTGGCCTGTGGCATGTTGGCGTATATGAATGGCCTCAGGTTAGGAAAGACCGATAAAATGTACTAGCCCATCAAAGAGGGGGAAAAAAGAGGTAGCCATAGGAAAATATAAAAAGATGACTATAAATTTAGAGGCTGCAAGTAAAGCTAATACTTGCAGCCCAACTTGCTAACTGTGCTTAGTTTCACCTTGTTTAATTTCTGCTTAGCCTACCATGCAAATTCAACTCATTGGGTTAACTCATGTTCAGTGTATTATGCAAACATAAAAAATGTTAATGACCATCTGAAGTCCTTTTCTTCAGTGTATTTGTAGGACCTTCCAGATCCAAGAAACATTCAGCTTTATCTTTCAGTTTTTCTGCCTTGAAACCACAGAACCTAAATTGTCACATTAAAGTGAAGAGTTTTAGAAGAGTGTCCACTCTAGATGGAGCAGGAGTGGGAGCAGAGATCCTTACACACACACACACACACACACACACACACACACACAAATATATATATAAATTGTGGCATGAGAATAAGCCCCACGCTCATAGAATTATGATCTCAAACATCCTGTGAAATAAAACAACATGGAAACTTATTTTTATCAGTTAGCAAATGATAAATCCTTTTCTCCACTGAAGTGGAAGACATTTCCTAAAATGTAAGTCTGGATTTTATTTTTGCTAGTAATGGAGGCTACTCCTTCTCTTACTGGATATTTCATCTTATTTATGACAAGTGGCAATCACTGGCATTGACCTTATTATTTCAGGTCCCCTGACCATGGCATGAACCATATTTAAGTGCCATGTTATCATGATGTTGAGTTTATCACTCTCCACACCACAGCCAAGGCAGCTTAAAGCTGTTTCAGTTTTCAAGTGTGTGGGGGGTTTCCTTCTTCTCCCAACATGGGCATGATCTAGGATGCATTATTGATGATCTCTGGTGGTATAGTCACTAAATGAAATCAGCCTGGCACACACTTCACTGCTAGCCTATCCATGCACTTTGGCCTCAGAATCTATTTTCCAGGAGCGTTCTTCTTAGGGAGGTTCTCATTCTTCCAAAACAGGCAGGATTTGCCCTTTTACACTAGGGTCTCCCCAGTTGTGAGATCTGGACCAGCCAGAAGATTAGATGGCTAATAATGGTGGCAAAGGGTGGTGGAACAGGAGAAAGAGAGATATCTCTTTCTTTTTGTCACTTCAGGGTGCACTCTTGAACCTGCCCTTTGATAATATTAAATATCAAATATTAATATCTATTATTATTTACCACCTCCAGTTGCTGGAGAATCAGAGAGAGATGGCACTTTACCCACCAGATCTCCAACCCCAGGACTGGAGGTTGGGCAGATAAACAGCCGGGTGGGGAGAACATAGGTGAATGAAAAGAATCTCTCTTGGGCACTCCCTTCCCATCCTGTGGATCAACTGGGTTGGCACCAGATTTAAACAGATGGGTAAACCTAAAGTCCTTGTCCTCGGTCACAACTCACCTCCTTCCCTAACCAGTTGCCCATCACACTTTAGTGAAGTGATGGGTGGTAGGTTTTTTTTCCCATTGGGAGGTAATGCTAGACAGGAAGGGGAATTAAGCTAGAGGAATCCACCCATCTTTTTCCTCAACCTGTCCTACATTAAAACTGTAAGGACAACTTCATTTCCCAGCCTCTTTACTAAGTCAGAACTGGAGTCAGAAGATAATTTTCTGATGGTTTATGGATGGGCCTGCAGCTCAAGCTAAAATAAAATAAATTAACCACATGTCTTTAATAGCAGGAAAAGAATAATATTTAACAACCTTCCTAGCTTGGGTTCAGGGATAGCTACGGAAGGAACATCTAAGACTTTGCAATAAGTTGCATCCCATGTGCATTTTAGAAATGTGTGACTCATGAGAAGATAGCCATACAATTCATCTTCTAAAGTTAAAATAAGGGGTTTTGGATGATTGTATACTCCTAGCGGATCAGCTAGGGTGGGAAAGATATGATAGGGAATGTGGGAATAGCCATTACCAGGGGGAAAAACTGGTAATTTGGTGTTGCTGTCTTCTTCTTGCCTATTTGTTTCATTCCAGGAAGCTACACTGTTGCTAACTTCAGATTGATGTTTGTCAACACCAGCATCATCTGAAATGAAATAGGAGGCATCCATGAATTTATGGCAGATGAGTGGCAAAGCTTGGTGTGCATTATGGAGACCCGACTGATGGAGAGTGGGACCATAGCCTCTCAGAGATCTACCCATCTGATTTCTGGTCCTGCACCAATCTCAGCATCAGAGAAAAAGAGAAGGGATGGCAATGATCTTAGACTAACAGAATAACAAAATAACAGAGTTGGGCCTTGGAGATCTTCTAGTCCAACCAACTGCTCAAGTAGGAGACTTTATACCATTTCGGAGAAATGGCTATCCTATCTCTTTTGAGAAACCTTCAGTGATGGAGCACCCACAACCTCTGGAGGCAAGTCATCAACACTGATTAATTGTTCTAACTGTCAGGAAATTTCTCCTTTGTTCTAGGTTGCTTCTCTCTTTGATTAATTTCTATCTGTTGCATCTTGTCCTGCCTTCAGGTGCTTTGGAGAATAGCTTGACTCCCTCTTCTTTGTGGCAACCCCTGAGATATTGGAACACTGCTACCATGTCACCCTTAGTCCTTCTATTCATTAGAGTAGACATACCCACCTCCTCCAATCGTTCTTTTTATGTTTTAGCTTCCATCCCCTAATCACTAAACTATCCTGTATGTTCCATATGCTTGTTTGAAGCCTGGAGATTTGATAGTTTATGTGGCAACATTGCCAAGCACCTTTAGTGTTATTGAAATTAGAAAAAAATAATTAGAAAATAATGAATAAGCACACCATCCTCCCACATGTGAACAATGAAAAACAGGACTTGTGGATCAAGTGTGTAAAGGCAGTTTTTATAGGAGATTATTAGGACAAGCAGAAGTTGGAAACTGAACTTTCTAAAATTTTAGTCTAAAATCAATTTAGACTAAAAAAATTACGGATCTCTCCCTCTTTTCAGCTTCTCTCCTGTCCACCCTCTGAATCAACCCAATTTGTTAGATATTTTGTTTTTATATACCAGCAGGGACTGAAATGATTTGATTTTGATATGGATTTTTATTTTTGCCTCAGTCTTAGGGCTTTGGGTTTTTTGCTGAAGGTTTTTAGCTTCTGTGACATACTTACCATTTTATTATTTAAGAATTGTTTGTGCCAATCTTCAGAATTAAGTTTACAGCATAGCTCATCTATTTCTTTTCCTTCTACTTTCATCCTCTCCATTATCTTCTTGCAGGAAATCATCCTTAAGCGGGCAGTTTATTTCAGTCACAGCACTCTGAGTCTTAGATTGATTTTATTTGTCATCCTATGTTGAACAAGTAAGCAAGTTTCAGTCGATCCGTCCTATATGAGAATACTCCTTCTCACCCTTATGTTTGTGAAGAAGTTAATCTTTGACATTTAATTATTCTTTGGGATTCGCAATGCTTCATGTAACGTGATTGATATCAAACTACACAACTCGATTCTTTAGATGACCAATGAAAAAACAAACACAGATCTTTGTATCTTTTTTAATCTGCTTGACTTGCAACAAAGGAGAGCTTCTAGCTGCTGTGTAGCACTGCCTGCAAGCTCTATTTTTCTTAGACACCAATATTACAGAATATTTATTTGATCCTTATCAAATCTGTGTGCTGCCAAGTCTCCTAGAGTCATGGCAGCTTACAATAGCACACTTAAATACAGTATCAAGTGACACAATAAATCAAAGGAATACAATGCAGACCACCACAGGAATGTTGTAGCTAATAAATAACACAAGAGAAAAGATGACAAATAGTCATTCCCTGATGACCCTTTAAGAGAGTTTAATCTTTTAACATTCCTGGAAGACTACCGTAGAGAGGCTGGTCCAAATTCTAAAGGGTGGTTATTCTTGAATGTAGCCACCACAGAGGCAAAGCACAGCCTTCTATTTCTCTGCTCACCTCATAAAAATAAGGCAGCTTCTCTAAGAGTCATGTCTTTATAGTTGTCTAAAAATATGGTAAGGGGTGTTTCATCTGGATACCTGGGGGTAAGCTGTTCCACAGGAAGGGGGCGATCACCAAGAAGGCTGGAACCCAAGGTCCCTGAAGAGGACATTGGTGTTAAGACCTTCAGCAAATCCCCTCTCCCTATCACTAGGTAGTAGCTACTTAATAGCTAATAGGAACTACTAGCTAATTAATAACTCTGGCCTAAACCCTGGTAATAGCTAGTGACAGCCATCAAAATGTTTGATTGGAGGGGGAAACACCCAATGGTTTATGAGTTGAAACCACAAAGGAGATTGCTTGCTGATGATATATTTAATCCATCGCAGGGAAGCAGCGTGACTGCCACTGCCTCTCTAGACACACTGTACTGAAAGAGTCCGGAGCTAAGAAATTCTATTTTTAGAGGACAGTCCTCAATGTAAAGGGCTGCCAGAGGACAGGTATCCATTTGAAGAAATCCAGTCCATATCCAGTTAAGAATAATGAATCATGAAAGGGGAGTTGAAGATGCTCATCAACAGGTAGTAGAGAAAGATGTCCCAGCATCAAGATGTAGCAATAGCAATAGCACTTGGACTTATATACGGCTTCACAGTGCTTTACAGAGTCAGCATATTGCACCCAGCAATCTGGGTCCTTGGAAGGGTGGAAGGCTGTGTCAACCTTGAGCCGGTGGGAATTGAACTGATGGCATTAAGCAGAATTAGCCTGCAATACTGCATTCTAACCACAGCTGTACCCTAAAAGGTGACTTAAGAGCCATTTCCTCCTTATTCCCTTTCCATAATAAGATGGAAGCGGGCCTGCAGTCCCCCATCAAAGTTAATATAGGCAGTTTCACCATGGGATACCAACTACAACTTCTCTGCCTGAATTTTCCCATAATTAATTGCTCAGTGCTACACAAAACATAGCTGAACTAATAGATGACCAATTTTGGAAAAAGTCCAACATAATAAGCTACAGGATCATGCACTATGTATTGTGAGTGTTTATGCTATCTCCAGGCCATGAACATTACAGGTAGTCCTTGACTTACAATCATTCGTTTAGTGACCAGTCAAAGTTATACTGGCACTGAAAAAAGTAACTTACGACAGTTTTTCACACTTATAGCTGTTGCAGCATACCCACGGTCACGTGATTAAAATTTGAATGCTTGGCAACTGGCATGTATTTATGATGGTTGCAGTGTCCCAGGGTCGTTTGATTCCCTTTTGACATCTTCTGACAAGCAAGCTCAATGGGGAAGCCAGATTCACTTAACCACCGTCTTGCTAACTTAACAACTGCAGTGATTCACTTAAAAACTGTGCAGGAAAGGTTGTAAAATGGGGAAAAACTCACTTAACTATCTCGCTCAGCAACAAAAATTATGGGCTCAATTGTGATCATAATAAGTCAAGGACTACCTGTACATGCAAAGTAAGTTTAAAACTGCAAAAATGCAATCTGGTTTAAAAATCATCCTCCTCTCTTTGAAGTCCTTAGGAGGTCCAAAAGGAACTGCTTGCAATTTGAAGGTCTAGAGCCACATCTGTTGGACTAGTTTTTACTTATTAAATAAGTCAGTTGTTTTAGCAAATAGTTCCTTTGCCAAATCCACCCGCACGCCTACTTAGAAAATTTTCATCCTGTGAGCTGCCATTCAAAAAGAATGTTTATAAAAGAAAACAGTAGGTCAGGTACAGAACTATTTTTAATTTTTGGTGCATTACAACCCTGAGATGCCACTTTGGGGGCAACTTGCTTTGCAGGAAATCTAACACAAGCAATTAGCTTAATAAGACCCAAGGCCGTTAATTGGCTAGAATAGGGAATATGAAGATTAATTAGGAGCTTCTCTGAAGTGTTTCAAGCATTTTTGAAGGGGAGGAAATCTTTTGAGGGAAAGCAAACTGTATTAGAGCATTTTTGTAAGGCACTGCCAGTCAACTAACTGAATGGAATATAAAATTGTGGGAAAAGAAATAATAAACAATGACAGATGAGATCAAAGGGATTATGTGGGTTTTGCAAAGGACTTTTTCTGCCCAGGCTCAGAACTTAAATTGAATTTGATTGTTTTTGGGAAGAGAAGACCTAAACATACTTTGGGGAGAAGAAAGACCCTCTCCACCCCCCCCCCCTGTGCAGAACTTTTCCCAGGAGCCCACTGTGAAATGTTGGCATGAGGCTCCCTCCTCATCAACTTCAGGCTTGTTACTCTTCCTCTCCCTCCCTCTTGTAGGCCAGAGGAGTCTCAGACTGCTGGGTGCTCTGGCTCCTGGCTGGGGTCATGCCTGGATCTGTGGTTGGGCCGGCAGCTCTCAAGAGATGGAGGAAACTGAGGTGACCAGCAGCTCTTTCCTCAGCATGCCTTGAGTTGGGGTGGGGGTGGGGGTACTTCACCCCTCCCTCCCTCCCTCCCTTCCTTCCTCTCCTTCTTTCCTTCCTTCTTCCCTCCTACCCTGATTTATCTCCTCCCTCCCTCCCTCCTCTATCGCCTCCCTTCCACCTTCATTTATCTTTTTTCCTTCCTTCCACCCTCCCTCATTTATCTCTTTCTTTCCTTCCTTCTCTATCTCCTTCCTTCTTCTCTCATTTATCTCCTTCCTTCCTTCTCTATCTCCTTCCTTCCTGCCTTCCTTCTCTACCTCCTCCCTCATTCTCCTTCCTTCCCTATCGTCTTTCTCCCTTCCTTCCTTCTCTATCTCCCCCTCCCTCATTTATCCTTCCTCCCTCCCTCCCTCCCTCCCTCATTTATCTCCTTCCTTCCTTCCTTCCTTCCTTCCTTCCTTCCTTCCTTCCTTCCGCCTCTCGGAGCCTCCTTTGGCGCCGTCGCCGTCTTCCCTGGCAGCGACTCCCTGCTCCCGCCCCGAGGCAGGCGAGGGATAAAACCCCCCGCGTTGGAGCAGCGGCACCAGCTGGCGACCGCCGCCACCGCCGTGCGCTTCCCGCTTTTCCAGCGGTGCGGAAAGACCGGCTTCTTTGCCTCGCTTTTGGTGGCCGCCGCTTCTCTCACTCCACTTTGGTCGGACGGAGCACCTGCTCAACCGAAGGTCCGAGGCTGTAAAAAGTAGCCTGTATTGCGGGATGGAGAGGGGAGGGAGGCGGAGACCCGGAGCGGGCAAACGGGTAGGAGGCTGAATCGGCGGCCAAAAATCCAATGGGGCACCTTCCTCCAAACCCTTGGCGGGGGACGGAGCCATTGGGCGGGGAGGATAAGGCCCGGGGTCCAGGGTGTTCTTTAATTGGGGGGGGGTGTTTCTGGACCCCAATTGGAAATCTCGAGGCTGTATTTTCTCTGAACTGGAAGACGGAGATTGCGCGGCCGGGGCGGGTTCCAGTCCGCTTGCAAATCCGACCTGAATGTATTTGTGAATGCGCGCGCGCGTGTCTGTAAGCCGACTCAGGATCCGAATCGGGCGCCGCTAGAGATGCAACTAACCTCCGCCTTCCCTTTGAGAGTCGGACGCGGGGCTCCGCAGAGTAGGCAGGGGCGACGCCGGTTAAATCCTCTTTCGGAAGCGCCGATGGGCGTAAGAAGGTGGGAGCCCTGGAAAAGCGCGTCCTGGAGCTAAGGTGCCCCGATAGCGGTAGGCTTCAGACGTGCAGGGCCCTTTTGGAAACTTCTCAGCACTCAAACGCAGCCTCGCTGTCACGAGTTGGTAAAATGTCGGAAAACTTATCAGCATGGCCGCCGAGGTCTCACGCGCACCCAAAGGAGTCCGGAACCGTTAGGGAGGGAAGAGGGTCCTACCTTGCTCCTATAGTACTTTCCTTGCTTGTTGTAAAGAAACCGCCTCTGTGCTCTCCATTTAGTAGCAGAGAGTTGCGAGTCCCTGTGGATTTCCCTAGTGGTGCTTGATTCCTGCCCTACCTATGCCAAAAAATGAAATTCTTATATTTGTCTTTATTTTGTTATTTCCTGAGCAGACCAGAGGCGTAAGGGTTGGGGCAGGGTGCAAATGTTAACAGAGACATAATCTTGGCGCCTGAGGCAACAGGTGGCTGGCAGGGTGGTGATGTTGATTGTGGAGAAATTGGGCTGGAAGTTCCTACACAACCTTAAAATATGAAGAGGGAGGAAAGTGGGTGCCAATCATTAGCCCATTAAAGCAGGGGTCCCCAACCTCCTGTCCGTGGACCAGTACCGGTTCATGGCATACCAGCAACTGGGCTGCACAAACAAGCAAAGCCCCATCCGTGGGATGCAGGCAGCATGCAAAACCCTGCACCCTCCGGTCTGCAGGAAAACCTTTCTCCATAGAACTGGTCCCTGGTGCCCAAAAGGTTGGAGACCTCTGCTTTAGGGGTCAGAGAGAACAATCAAGTTTTCAGCTGTAAAAAAAACCGCAACAACTGTTCTGCAGGATAACATGTCTCATCTGCTATTCCGAAACAGGGGATGCTAGAGGGGCCATACATTTAGGCTCTTGCCCCATAAGATTTTGTGAAACAAATTCCACATGAAATGGCATGGAACAGAGTTTGGGGGAAGGGGTATTATAACTGCATACAGTCGGTGGTGGGGGTGGTACTGGTTCCAATTTAACAATTTGATGTTAATTTGAGCATCCTATATCCTTTGCCCCTGGAACTTCATTCAAAGTGATCATTTAAAAAATGATTTCATGGGTACCACAAACTACACTACATTTCATTTTAAATAGTAGAATTTTGACTAGGGAACTAGCTAGGAGTGGGGTATTACTTCTTGAACTTGCGTTTGTTACAGCATTCAAGACACAGCCCTATCCCAGACTTGTACATTTCTGAAGATACATTGAAAAAAACAGTTGAGGCTGTAAATCTTGCAAGAGATGTAAACACGGAAATCTTCCATTTGTGGACAGTTTAGAAGAGTCTATCATATTTAGAAAATAATTACATTTGTATAAAACAGGTTTGGCACCATTGCCAATTAGCTGATTGTTTTGAATTATAAATTGAAATTCATGTTAGGTTGGAATAAGAAAAGTTTGCCAGAGTATTCATTAATACAATAGGAAGGTGAGAAGGGTATGATTGCTGAGATATCCTATTATTTCCCTAAGAAAAGTAAGCTGCATTATGTTAAATAGATCTTTCTTCAAGGAACATGTGCACCATGTTTAAAAACTCAAAATTAAGCACACGGGGATATTTTTCCCATGGTAATTTAAAAGTGTGTAATTTGATGCAAGTTGTGGTTATGCTCTATATTTGCAGTTTATTATGTGTGGTTCATTATGGTTCTCCCTGTTGCCCATTGAAAGCAGTAGAATTTAGTTCCAAATACATAAGCAGGTTTCAGCTTGTGATAGCTTTGAAGCTAAGCAGGATTGAATCTGCTTAGTATCTGAGTAGGAAATCACCAGACCAGAGAATCCATGGCCTAAACTGAAAAATCTGAGATAAGTAGGAATCAACCATGATGTGAGGGCATCTTTCGCTTAAATAAATTCATTTGTGAGCAAACTCCCTTTGGCCAAGAAGTTTAAGATATCAGTTGCTTTAATAGATCTTCTCTGAGAACAGGCTGTGACATCTGAAGCCAGGAAATAATTGCTATTTCTTATCTGTAGTCTGACAGATTGGTTAGAAAAAAGTTGGGGTTTTTTTCTAGAAGATTCTTGCAGATATGGCAATAAAAATACTGGCGAGGGGGAGGTGAGACCAGATGGTGATACACGCTAAGCAACACTTTGACATGCTCAGAATAGTCTGTGCTCACACAAGGCCAGGTGATCCCGCTGGTTTTGTCCTATCCTGAGAAAGGAGATGGTCTAATGAAAGGATCGTGATGCTGAACAACTACCACCCCACCCCCGCCATCCTTTTGCTTAAAGTTATAGCTTCCTGCAGTTACTTTTCTTTGAAGGACAAAAATATTGGAAGCCAGTAATTCTATTGAATAATGTCTAGTGTAGCCCAAAAGACAGAGAGAATATGTGTGGTGATGGAAATGCCTTGAGTGAGCCTGGCCAGCTGGCAGAAGATCTACTAGGTCTTCCCAGTTCCTACAGACTGCCATATTCTTATTGCTTTCTATTTTATTTAGAAATGTTTATTGTCCTGAGTTGGGCCTTCTTAATTACTGCAGATCTGTAACACTTAAACTAATTCTTCATATCTGCATACAGTTGGATTACTCCACCCCTGCACACCGTCAAATTTCAGATATAGTAAACCTCTGAACATTTAGTTTCTGCAGTCCCAAATATAACTTTTAATACAGGGATCCCCAACCTTTTGGGCACCAGGGACCACTTTTATGGAGAGAGGTTTTTCCACGGACTGGAGAATGTGCGTTTTGTGTGCTGCCTGCATCCCACGGATGGGGCTTTGCTTGTTTGTGTGGACCGGTTGCTGGCATGCCTTGACCCAGAACCAGTCCATGGACCGGAGGTTGGGGACCCCTGCTTTAATGAGCACACAAATATAGGTATGTTAAACTGATTCCTGGGACTGCTGTAGAAGGATAGTTCCTGTACAAAATTCAGAAAACTAAGCCAGGTTGAACCTGATCAGGATTTGGAGGGAAACACCAAGATTATCTATTTGGAGCGGTCCAGGAATCAGCAGTTCCCACGTTCTTTTTACAGAAGCACTCTGATTAGGGTGAATCGGGGATGTGGTGAAGTCAACGCAATAACTGTTTCTAAAGCCATTTTCCATTTGTTCTGAAATTTTTCCGATTTTTAAAAAGACAAACAGGTACAGTAATTCAAGATAGGGACATACAGATAGTTTCATGCTGACAGTATTCAAAATATATTGAATTAGATTATAGCCTTGAACCAACTTTTGCTGATCTTAAAAAGTTAACTAGGTGAGGTCTGATTAATGCCACTAAAAAAATCCCAGGACTGTAGACTAGAGAACAAAAAGCAAGCTGTAAAAAGTCAATAGCAAATCACTCTCCTATTGCTGTTAACACCAAAACTATAAATGTGTCCATGAAATCATCAGAAATTGATCATGAGTCAAAAACGTGACAAGAGTTTACATTAGTCCAAACTTTTATTCTCCTACTTCTTTTCTGAAAGGAACACAATCTCTAACACAAACAACCGTTAAAAAGACTTATTAAAAATCAGCTTGGAAAAACTTTAAAAATAAGAGTGTTCTGCCTTGAAATCGTATCTTATGCTAAAAAATTTACTCAAACTTTCAGGACTATTGTACACTGTCAGATACAGTGAGCTATTAAGTTGCAGCCTTGAAGGTCTCGGGTCTTCTAATTTCATTTTATTAAAGCTTTAAGTTATCTTTATCAGATTAAGAATGATCTCATTAAAAATTTATGCTTGTGGAAGATATAAAGGCCTTTCAAGATAAGTTGTCATTAAGTGAAGGGAAGTTTTTAGCAAGTGAAGAAAAGAGGAACAGAAAAGACAAATGGAAAGGAGAGAAGAAAGATTAGCACAGGGGTCCCCAACCCCCGATCTGTGGACCGGTATCGGGCCGTGGCATGCCAGCAAGCAGGTCGCACAAACAAGCAAAGCCCCATCCGCGAGATGCAGGCAGCACATTAAACCGCGCACCCTCCGGTCTGCAGAAAAATCTCTCTCCACGGAACCAGTCCCTGGTGCCAAAAAGGTTGGGGATTTCTGGATCAGCAGGTTCCAAGTTTTAAAAGCCATGATTAACACAGTAGTCAAATGACAGCCAATAAAGGTAATCCTTATTGGGGCCGTAGAAGCACATTATGTGAAATAGTTTAAAGCAAGGATGTCAAACTGGTGGCCCTTGGGCCGGATGTGTCACATGAAGGCCACGCCCAAAGGCAAAAGGCAAAAACCATCACGATACGTCACATGAGGCGATCGAGTTTGACACCCATGGTTTAAAACCTATATTGTTGCATAGTCTACAAAAACAACAGGTGAGCTGGAAAAGTCCCAGAATAATAGAAGGGATTGTTGAAGATGGAAATGCCATTTTTTTTTCTCCATGAAAAATGGGAGGCATCAGAGCGAGCCTTCTCATCTACTGGTACTACCCATTCCATCTTTTAGGATATTATAATCTAAAATGGTGTAGGGTTTCCTACCTGAGCAGGGTGTTGAAGTAGAAGACTTCCAAGGTCCCTTCCAACTCTGTTATTCTACTGTATGTGGTGTGTATATTATGAACCTGTACACTTTTTCTTAACATACAGTATTGTACTGAGCTTTAAAGGCCCTGCAATTAAATTTCCTGAAATAACATTACATATGAAGTATAAATGGAGGATATAACAATTATGTACTAACCCATATAGGGGGGGGGGAATCTAAATCTGTCATATAATAAATGTTATTCTAAAAAGGAATGTAAAAATGTAGGCTGACTAAAGTAAAAAGGGATTAATATGAATGCATTTACAGACTCTGAGAAATATTTGAATGGCTCAAATAATACAGATAAAGGGATTCTTCACTTCTGTCCCTTGCCCCCAAAAGGGATCCTGCTTGACCCAACAGTCAAGCTGTTCTTCATCATGTAATTTGAAGTATTTTGGGATCAGCAAAATCTCCTGCCAGCTTGTCCAAGCCTTATTAAGGGTTGGAGCCCCTTCAGAACCAACTCTCTCTGGTTGGGAAGTATTTTTCACCACCAGAGTTTGTGGCAATGATAGGACACGGAGTACTGCAGAAAGGACCCACTTCTTTAGCTGTTGTAAAGTTAACCAGAGACAGAGCTCGTAATTTCACCATCTTTGCAGGATCATTTAAGAAATTGGTATGGTTCAAACAAATCCTTGCCCCCACAGTGCCTATATTTTCTTTCTCTCTCATTAGAATTAAAAAAAAAACACAGATGTTGGTTTTGGCTAATTTTAGTGATTCCTTTGTAGGTGGGACCACTTCACTGTTGCATCATGGCTTAAATTATGCACAAACTGACACAGTGTTGCTGACTACCATTGCAGCAACAGAGCTGGTGATGAAGAAGTCACTGATTGCCCCTACACCTCTACTGTGTCTAAAGGTGTCTTTTAAAAATAAATAAATACAGGGTCTTTTATAACACTAATTTAATCAGAACAGCTAAAGGAACTTTCTTTAAGGAGAATCATGCCAAAAAAAAAAGGAGAACAAGAACGAAGCCTACAGGACTATAAAAGTATTTATGACGAAGATCCACATTGTGACTCCAATTACTTTGGTTATAATTCTTCTGATCGTCTCCTTTCAGACAAAATATGTTCTGAAATAGCTCAGGCAGTGCTCTCTGTACATAGGCATTATCACCTGGGCAATTGTCCTTGATCAAAAGGACTTGTCCTTAAATAAAACAACAGATCTTAGTAGCTTTATTAAGATCATAATTATATTAGGAAATACTAATACAGACTAAAGAAGGGTAAAAAAAAGTTGCAGAAATGAAACAATAAAAAATATAAAAAAGAAGGAAAATTATATAATAAGGAAAAAAGAAAATATATAAGAAGGTAACATCCAGCTCTCATCAGAAGTATAAACAATTTTAGTGACTTATCTCCTCTTAAAATACAACAAATAATTTATTTCCATATCACATCTCTTAAGTATAAACAAATCTATAAACCACCGTTATTTCAGTCCTGGTATCATCAAAAGTCCATTAAGGGTTACAAGAAATAATAATGTATTTATGTTAACCTTTATCAAATAAATTAACTTTTTATTCTTTCCTTTTACTTCTAGCAATCTTAAACTTTACTCCATTCAAATAAGGAGACCTTGATTTCTTCAGTTCTTTTCAATTTTTTTTCCTTTGTTCTAGCTCACGAGTTTCTTCAAAATTTCAGCAAGCCTGCTTGGAAATCCAATATAGGAAAATTACCCAGGTCCCTGTTTGTATATCCAGTAAAATTAACAATAACAATAAAATTAAATCTCTTGATTAATTCTAGGTGGTTGCGATTTTTTGATACCATATTTATTATTTTGCCCATGTGAGCAACATACGAAAGAAACAGTGAACTACATCACTTTAGAAGAAGAGTGGACATATAAATCCAGATCTTAGGGGTAACATTCTTACAGTGATTCTAGAATAAATATGGGGTCAGAATTGGTATTTGTCAGAGAAAACTCATGATGCAGTTAGGTCGTGATTTGAGACTCGGTTTCAAAAACTGCAGTGGATAGCTGCATCTTAGTGCTCTGTGCTCATCTAGTCTCTGTTCTGGCCACACAATGGAGGAAGAGGTGAGTTGTCCAATTATTTCCTATATAGGAGATTGAAGCAACTAGCACCCCTCTTTCAGCACTGCAACAGTAATTTGCTGCACAAAATAATGCCATACTGTCACTGAATGCTTGGTGAGCATGAATCTACTAATCCAAACCAGAAATCGCCATCTCTCTTTCATGGAAAACATGTTCTGAAGACTTTATTCTTCAACTTGGGCACTGATAGACCCATATCTTTAAAATAAATGTCAACCAGAGCTATATCCCATCTTTGTGAGAATAGTTATAGAACTAGCAGAATGGTGATTTTTCTAACTTTGTGTGGGAGCTTTGTGTGCAGTAAATGTTCCAACCCCTCTAGTACTTTAGTGGTGAGGATGGAGATCATCTGGTAGCTTGGCTCAAGATGCTTAATGGCAAATGGTCCTTTTGCCAAATAGCAGACCGATCCAAGGACACCTGCCAGGATCGGCGTGAGTTTTCTTAACAGAGGAGACTTATGAACAAAGCTGATGGTCCCAGAGATTCTGCAAAAGTTAAAACAATGTCATGAGGGATGGGCATGAACCAGTTTGTGTACAGTATTACAACTGAGAAATAGTTTACTCAGTTACAGGTAATCCTCAACTTACAACAACAATTGAGTTCAAAATTTTCATTGCTAAGCAAGGCAGTTCTAAAGTGAGCTGTGCCTCTTTTTACAATCTTTTTGCTGCAGTTGTTAAGTGAATCACTGCAGCTATTAAGTGATTCATGAGGTTGTTAAGTGAATGGCTTCCCCCACTGACTTCATTTTTCAGGAGCCAGCTGGGAAGGTTGCAGGTGGTGATTATATGATGACCCAAAGACAAGTACTCAAATTTTGATCACATGGCCATGAGGATGCTGCAATGCTTATAAGGTTGAAAAGTGGTCATAGGTCACTTTTTTCAGTGCTGTTGGTCACTGAATGTTTGTAAGTTGAGGACTATCTTTAGTCCATTGACCTTCACTGCCTGCTACAACAGGGGTCCTCAACCCCCGGTCCATGGACCAGGACCAGGCCACGGCATGCCAGCAACTGGTCCACACAAAAAAGCAAAGCCCCATCTGTGAGATGCAGGCAGAACACAAAACCACGCACTCTCTGGTCCACGGAAAAGCCTCTCTCCACAGAACCGGTCCCTGGTGCCCAAAAGGTTGGGGACCTCTGTGCTACAATGATGATCCCTTTCTAAGCAGTAATAATAGTTCTGCCTTTCTCCACACATTGATCCTGGCTCGCTTTAAAGCAACTTAATCTTTTTAGATACTTTGCAAATGTCTTTATTATATTTCATAAACAAATATTAAAATACAAAGTAATATAAAGGTGAGAAAAGAGGAGGGGAATAACAGGACAGATTAAAAGGTGACATTGGAATACATCAAACAAATATACCGGTAAAACAAAAGCGACCTCCAACATTTTTCCGTTTACAAATAATACAACATAACAACCTCTCTATTTAAATGACTATTTAATCTTTAAACTATCTTAAAATACCAATGACACTCTAAAAAACCAATATTTATGTTATAGTCTTCTCCTAATTTTAACTTATAATAAATTGTCAAATATGAATAGCCATGTATTTAAAAATCTCTAATCTTAACTCTAACTACATTATTTCCATATTCAGATCAAATTTAATCCTCAAGTCCCAAAGTCAAAACTTGATTTTTTTTATAAAATATCTTTTTGAAATAGAGTTATTCTTTGATAGCTCTGCTGGTCTTTGTCTCATCTTCTCCTTCAGATAAAACTAATTCAAGAGCAGAACTGCATCACAAACGAGCCAAACACATTTTAATATAGAAGGGATTGCAAATCCAGTCTGGGTACCCAGTGGACTAATTGAGTAAACCACGGTTTAAACTGAGAGCCAGTTTGGTCTGGTATTTAAGGCACCAGGCTAGAAACCAGGACACTCTGATTTCTCCAACCTTCTCCAATTTTAAGCAGGAAAGCCGGCTGCGGGACTTCGGACCGGTCACTTTCTCTCAGCCCAACCCACCTCACAGGGTTGTTGTCATGGGGAAAATAGGAGGAGGAAGGTGTGTTGAATATGTTTGCTGCCTTAGTTTATTTGTAAAAATAATAAAAGGCGGGATATAAATAACCTGCCTCCAAGAAGCGGTGAATGCTCCAATATTGGAAGTTTTTAAGAAGAGACTTGTCTGAAATGGTATAGGGTTTCCTGCCTGAGCAGGGGGTTGGACTAGATGACCTCCAAGGTCCCTTCCAACTTTATTATTATTATTATTATTCAGAAGATAGATAGATAGATAGATAGATAGATAGATAGATAGATAGATAGATAGATGATAGATAGATAGATAGATAGATAGATAGATAGATAGATAGATAGATAGATAGATAGATGATGGATGGATGGATGGATGGATGGATGGGCAGGCAGGCAGGCAGGCAGACAGACAGACAGACGAGAGGGAGATAGATAGATGAGAGAGGGGGAGAGAGAGAGCCAAATAGTCCAGGAGTATCTTAATAAATCCAGTTTCCCTTTCACTCAGTTTAATGCAATGGACTGGTTGAAGAATCTGCCTTGGAGTGCAATTCTCATTCAGTGCACTCTTTAGTGAACAAGGCAATAATTATGTAGGAGATTGCATCCAGTCTCCCATGAGAGCGACAAAAAATTGGAACTCACCAACTCCTCATATTCTTCTATCCTTCCCCCGCCAAGTTCATCTACACTATCTTTTGAGTTTTATTCCACTTAATTTATTTGTTATTTTTTTAATTGAAGCTAACCCACTCCCTTGTGGAGTCATGCTATGAACAATATTCTTATTGTCTCAGGTGAAGATTGTGAGCATTGTAATATTTATTTTGCAAGATGCTTTGGCTATTTCAGTATCAGTTCTGGATCTGTCTTGACACTTAATGTTCATTTAACAAAAAGGGAACTTTGGTTTTACTAGAAAAATCACTTCTCATAGCATAATTAATAGTATATTGATTCCAGAAGATGGAGAAGCTATCTTAACCATGTCTTCTATCCTGCTTATAGAAAGAGGTTATTCAGTAATCTGTTGTGAATTGAACAGGAGTAAGTAAGTTTTCACTCCGCTCCAGCTAAGAAGATATTAAGTTGTCACCTAAAGACATCCGTGTTCATCTGAGGCAGTGATGTGACAGACGTCTTGCTTATCTTTAAAACTGAAGAGTTTGAAAGGTCACACATTTGAAAGGTCACAATTTAGAGAAGAAATACAATCTCTGTTTGCAAAACATCTAAATCCCAGGCACTTCCAGGTAAGAGTTGAAAAGGCTGAATAGATGCTGCTGCCAACTGGAGTAGAAAATCATCTTGGATCAGACAATAATCTGATACATCTCACGATGAGGCCTTTTATACCAATATGGAGGTGTTGTTTTAAGCTTCATTGGCTTCCTGACAAAAGATCATCGAAGTACTTTACAGAGAGGCAGTACGGGGCACATATTACATATGTCCCATGGGTGGCATGCTAAAAACTCATTCTGGAAAATAAGTAAGGCAAGAATAAAATTAAATTTCACCTTTATTAAAGTTAAATTTTAATTTACATATTTATACCGGCAACTCTTATTGTAAGTCTAATATTACAACATCAAGTATTTCCTCTCTTTTTCTGGTAGTACCTGTTTTCCCTTATTGGGCAAATAATTATTATTATGATCAACTAAATAAAAATTATCTTCGTTGCATTTATCAATAATTTCAGTTTCTAACCAATACATATCTTAATTGCATTTGCACTTAATATCCTTGTATTCAATCAATGTCCTGTTACTGCTTTTTTTTAAGGTTTTGATTTCCAATCAGTATTCAAAATAACACTATTATTTACGATTTCCAAGTACATTATGTTTAGGTGACCAAAAGCTTCCCTTATTCCAACTTCCTCCTTTTTCCCTTTTCATACCAAAATCTAATATTCTAATTACATATATTATCTATCTAATTATAATAATACTTTAATTTCTAAAAACTGTCTTATTTTCTATCATGTTCAACCATCTAATTAGTAACATAGTATCCCATCTAATAAATGAAAGCCACAATTTTCTTCACCCTTACTTTAGCTTTCTTCCTTTTCCAGCTAACCTTCCATGGCAGTGCCTTTGAGTCATCAAATAGTTCTCCCTCTATTTTTATATATATTGTCTGGAATAAGAAAGACCATTTGGTTGGAACTTTTTTGGAAGAACAAGCCCATTGGTATTCATTAAACTGCCACCCTGTTACTCCAATTTCCCACAGTTGTCCTAACAGTTTTATCTTCCATTCAATCTGTTCTTCTTCCTTTTTCTTGAATATATTCTGCTTTCTTAATTTGTAAAATCCCTTTTCCATTTTCACTGCTGTCACTCCCATTTTCTGATTCTTCAGTTGTCTGGGTCTGTTGGTCAGTTAAGTCCTCCATGTTAGAGTTTGGTTGTTCCATTTTTCCTTTTATTTTCTGCGTTGTTAATTCTTTATTTGTAATCATGATCTGGGTTTGTACATTTAGATTAGAAAATTGTTCCTTTGTGTTGTTTCTTATTTTATCACAAGCTGAGAGAATAGTTTCATGTATTGATTTCTACATGGAGAGATTTTTTCCTGATCTTCATCCATATTTTCTTGGTGGTGTGTTAAATTGAAGATTGTAGGGTCAGGTGTGAGAGATAATGTTTTGCCTTTTATAGCTGAGTATGGGACATCTATTTCACTTTTTATAGGTGGTCTTTATAATAGAGATTGTTCATCAAATGAAAATTTATAATCCAAAGTATTCCATCATCTCGTGTAATAATGTGTGCTTCACATTTAGGTGCCTCTTAATTAGTCTTTGCTGACTTTGTTGTGTTTTGGCCTCTTCCTCTTCTGCGTAAAGTAGGACTAAAGTTAAGCTGTTGCAGAATTGTTGTCAGGATGAAAATAATAGGATAAACAGTGTACTACATGTAGGAATCCAATGGGAAACTGATCAAGAAAAAAAATTTGTTTCTCAGTTCTGACAGTTAGACCACAGCTGAAAGGCTGGTGTTAGAAGTATTACAAAAGGATGTGTATGGCAGAAGTGCTGAGAGTGGTCTACCTGTCCTTGGCATCTCAAGTTTGAGATCCAAAGGCCCAGGCAAACTTGGAACAACCCTGGGGGAGATGTGATTGTTAATTCCAGGATCAATGGCCTTTTTTTAAAGGACTGGGCAGCTTCCTTCATTTCAGTTGGAAATTAATTTGTGAGTCAGTCAATCAGAGCAGCTATTTTACCTTTATGGCTCAAAATTTGCATGGAAGTTTGAAAAAAAAAAGATCTTTGCCAATTTAGAGCTTTTAAATCAAAACGATGAAAGTCACCCTGTGCCAGTATGTTCAGAGCTGTGCCCGTTTTTTATATGCTTGGACATCTCAGTGCACGTACAAAAAGGGTGAATCTTGTGTCTCAAGAGTGTGATGCTGCTCTTCTCTCTTGGATGCCCTGTGGATGCCTCTGGAAAGGAATGGACTGAGCAGCAGAGCCATTATATATATATTTTTATTGGTATTTTTTAACATAACATAAAATCATTCAGTAATTTGTAAACAGTATGTTGTCTGGGTAACATTTATAAGACAATCTTTAACAATTGATTTCTATAATCTATATTCCATATGTTAATTTCAGTTGATTTCCCCTTTCCCCAAAGTATCTTTCTTTGCAAAACATTAGATTAAGACAATTCTCATTATTTTGATTAACAATAATTAAATATATAGTTTT
This sequence comes from Vipera berus, assembly GCF_964194415.1. NCBI lineage: Eukaryota > Metazoa > Chordata > Lepidosauria > Squamata > Viperidae > Vipera > Vipera berus. The sequence continues at coordinate 154,935,947 of NC_138203.1, read as the reverse complement.
TCCAATAATCCTATTTGTCATTTTAGTTGCCTTATCGTAAATCCTGTTACCGTGCTTATTTCAGCTTATTTCTCCCCCCAAATTCTAAATATTCTTACTAGTTACAATTTTTTCAACAATTAACTACATTTACATTGGTGGATTTAATTCTATTTTTTCCATATAAGCCCTCTCATACTTTTATATTTCTTAATCAATAAGTAAAAAAGTAGAAAGAGAAAGGAAAAGAGGAGAGAGACAATAAAGAGGGGGAAAAAGAAGAAAGAAAAAAGAAAAAAAGACAAAAGCACTGAGATACAAAAAATAACATATAACTTAAAATATGTATCCCTCCTAATTTAATATATCTTTATTCCCTCAATTTCTTAATTCTTTTTGACCATAGCTGAGAATGTATTTATTTAAACTTTAAGCATTCCATTCAGTAGATCTAATCATCAAATCCTTTAACTCTCATTCAAAATGCATTTTTAATGCTTTTCTTATCGTCACATTTAAATAACTAAAACGTTTGCTTTATTTAAATCATTTCAACTTTTTTTTTACAGAAAGGAAAAGGAAAAAATAACATATTGTATTAATTAAAAAAAATTCATCCCTCTAAGAGTAATATATTTCAAAGTTTTTCCATTTCTTTAGCTATATTCAAACAATTTTTTATTGTATTTGTTAACAAAAAGAAGAGGGGAAAAATTCATCTCTCTTAAGAGTAATATATTCCAAAGCTTTCCCATTTTTAGCCATATTCAAACAAATGTTTCTTTTTTAAGTATTCTCTCTAATAAGTCCCATCATCTATTTTCTTAATTTCCATTTTAATCTTTTTTCTCTGGCCATTGCCTTTCTTAATCGGTATGTTTTGCTGCATCATTCGTTTCCCTGTAAAGTATTTTTTCTCATTCTTTTCCTTATCTTCAAAGTTGCTTGGACGTGTTCAAATATTTCCCATTTGAATTAAATCATAATTTTTTATTTTATACGGTTCCATCTTTAAGTCTCTATCCTCAGAATTATGTTCAGTCATCTCTACTGTATTTTCCTGGGAAATTTCTTGGAGTAAAATTAAGTTGGAGATAAGTTGATTCATATTCTCAAGGTGGTTCTGTATTTCTTTGTAGTTTAAAATCATTGTCCTTTGAAATTGTTGCCACTTATCATATGTTTCCTTTTGTGAAGTATTCATTGCTTCAGATTTGTTACTCTCACTTTGTTTACACAGCTGCATTTTCTAAGAACTTTGAGGGTCAGAGAAAAAAAGAATCCTCACCCACCAGTAGGTGTCGGCGTTTGCTCATTTTTCAAGTCTTTCTAGTCTTTTTTCTCTCTCTAAAGCAGGGCTTTTCAACCAGTGGTACGGGTACCACCTGTGGTACATTGGCACCTGGCAGGTGGTATGCAACCATCCTAGAAAAGTGGTAGCGGGGGAGGGGAATGAGCTGAACCGGTGGCAGCACCACACAAGCCTGAGCGAGAGATGGCTGGAGCTGCAGGGCTGTCAGGGCTCAGTGGAAGTGCCAGGATCAGTGCCGCTTTCCAGCTGGAGCTCGGCACTGATCCTGGCACTTCTGCTGAGCCCAGAAAAAGCACCAATCAACTGGAATGTTGCAGCATCTCCAGGGTCTTGTGATTTACATTCAGATGCTTGGCAACTGATTCATATTTATGATGGTCACAGTGTCCCAGGGTCGTGTGAAGTGACCAAAACCAGCAGGCCAAACACCCCCCACCCCACCCCACCCCCACTGCCAATCCTCAACAGAAATGCTCTCAACAATGAAAACCTCGGACAGGAGGAAGAGCGCCGCTGGGCAGGCAGGCAGGTGTCTTGCTCGGCTGTGGCTTGGGGGGCACTTTTTTCAGTGCCATTGTAACTTTGAACAGTCACTAAGCAAACTGTTGTAAGTCAAGGACTACCTGTACTTCATCACTTTTTTCCTCTTTTTTTGGTCATCAAGTTTTTTACACCTTGCTAGTTGACTGGTGGTACTCGGATGTTGCCATATCCTAAAAGTGGTACAATGGGTGAAAAGGTTGAAAAGCCCTGCTCTAAAGGGTAAGTTTCGCCGCTTCCGGTAACCAAAAGGAGGGAGTAAAATCCCCCTCCTTTTTTTCTGGAGGTCTCTTATTTTTGGGATTTTCTTCTTCAGGAAAATAGGTGGGATAGAGTAAAATCAATATTCTTACCCAGATTCAAGCATGCTGCTTTAAATCCGCTTAGTTTAAAAGCTTATGACTTTCGTTGTCTCCAACTATGACTGGACATGGAGTTAGCCAACCTTTTCTTCTGTTGGTTTCTGGGAGGCTTCTCCTGGACCGTTCGGGGAGACTGCCATCTCTCCTAAGTCCCTGGGATTTCCTTCCTTCATTCCACCCCTTCAGGGTGGATTCTGGCCCATTAGGGTCCCCAACAAAAAGAAATTTCAGCCAAAGAGTTTGGCATTCTGAATCTTCAGACTGCTTGCTGGAAAACAGGAACCGGAAGTCAGCAGAGCCATTTTAACATTCCCCGTATTTGTTAATGTATTTTCTTCTAAGGATTGTTATTTAGATTTCAGTCTCTGTTCTTGAAGAGAGAACAGATAAAAAAAATTAGCATGGCATGCAACAAAAAAAATGGGAAAGAAATTATAACTTCACACAAATAGACTCTTACAGTTGGGAAATTTTTTTTATTTTGGTATTTTGACTATAATTTAATTTTTCCTGCCTAAATGTAAAACTTTGCTTTTCTCCACATTAAAACTCATTTTAAAACTCATTTAATGTGTTTGTTCGATAATTATTTCATCTGCCAATAATCTGACTTTGATGTGAGAGCTAATTTGAAGAGGCCCTTCTCAGATAATTTGCATTCCTTTCCTTCTTTCTTTCACTTAATTCTAGCTATTTGCTCTTAGCCTTTAAATTTCTCCCCATCTGGAGATAACTTGATTCTCCCCAAAACATTTATTCAGTCCACTTGGAGTTCATTTTCAAGCCATTGGAAAACTTGCACCAACTCAAATTGATCAGGATTCTAGTTATGCAAGCACCATAACCCAATTTCACCTGTAGAGGACACAACATTTGTTTAGACAAAGATTGCTCTGGCAACAATGATTTCCTTTTTATTTGCAAATCCTCCTTCCTGGAGCTCTTTGTGAAATTGCTGAGTGCCTCCTCCCTTGCCTGCTTCTGTCTAGCTGCTCCTATGTAATATTGATGTCCTCTGCTTATGGCTGGTGCCATCTTCTACAGAGCAACATCAGAGACAGTGCCGGTCATAAGCTGTGGACATCAATATTACATAGGGGCAGCTGGGTAGAGGTGAGAATAGCATGGAGCTTTTAAGAAGGAGCCGGCAAAGAATGAAGTTGATGCCAATTGACATGACAGAAAACTGAAATGTGGAGCAAGACATTAGCTATTATTCCAAAGGTTTATGTAACCTAATGACTTTTAAGTCTCTGGATGACTTAACAGTAATGCAGCCTCCCCATCTTAAAAAAAAACTGATAAAAAACAATTATTAAAGATATAACTAAAAATGCAAAGGCCAAGAAGGGGGCTTGCTCCTGTTCCACTGATAATTTGTCACACCTGGTAGGATCTGCTATGGAGAAAGTACC